>NC_068316.1:30814955-31175886 GCF_025860055.1 Xyrauchen texanus | reverse complement strand
CTATAGCCTATGTGTATTGCCCGCATGTAATGAGTAGGGCTCCTTACTGTATGTTATGTGTAAGAAAATCACAATTACCACAGATTTTTAATTGTGATATTTTTAAATCATAAATCAACCCCCAACATACTATAGTAACCATGGTTCTTTTCATTATCATTGGCTCTGAGGTCATATATTTGTGTGTATATTACAATCAGATTACAGATAAACATTTACTCCTTTTATTAATTATTTTTTTTTGTACATTTAGAAGTTATAAATTGCTCTTTGTGAGAGTAGTTATCTAACAATTGATTTTAAAAAGTCATTAGTAGTGTTGTCATGGAGATTCATTGTCAAATGGTGTAGAAACCCTCGTTATTACAAAGCATAATTATAGAAGTTCTTTATAGTGGGTTAACCATCAGTGTATTAGTTAAATGTCTACAAAAGATTGTATTAACAATTCTTTTTTTTTCAGGTCGTGGAGTGTTTGCATTGCCCCCTTTTAATAAAGGAGATTTCGTTGTTGAATATAGGGGGGAAATGATTGCTTTAATTGACTCTGAACGCAGAGGAGAGGTCAATAACAATACTGTCTTTATGTTTGACTTCATCCGGCAAAACAAGGAGTGGTGGTAAGTTTTTAAAATTGTTTAATAATTTTTAGATTTACATGTAAAAAGAAAATCTATTTTCTCTGTGATAATGCCCTAATTTGTGTCTTGTTATGGTTTGTTAGGCTAAACGTTCATAAAAAGTTAATGTTTTGTTTTTTAAGCATTGATGGACGTCATGAGAACACCACCCCTGGCCGGCTAGTCAATGATGACAACGTGAACGAGGGAAAATCCCGTTTGTGCCTTTTTGCATCAAGAGATATCATTCCTGGAGAAGAAATAACATATGACTATGGAGGAAGTGCCTGGCCTTGGAGAAAGGTTTGGCAAAATTTGACACATTTTGTAATTTTACACATTACAGTTAGGCTATTTAAGACCCTTTTGTTTTGGAAGGGTAGAGTGAAGGGACATTTTTAATAATAATAATGTTTTATTTAGAAAGCACCTTTCCCAAGCTCAAGGCCTTTACGATCTTTTAAGATTTGCATTGCAATGTTTAGGCTATATGAGCAGGAAGTGTCAAAACAATAATGAAGTCTCTCTTAAGTGCAAGTCTGGATATTCATAAATAATTGTACATTTACAGCCCAATGAAAAAACTGTAAATCTATCCCTCAGTCTCATTAACATGAATGTCTTCAATCAAATACTACTGTCTGCCTATCAGTGTCTATCTCTCTCTTTCAGTCTGTTTGTTTATCTATCTATCTAGTCTTGACTTGAGTAAGTCTTACACACGGTTTCTTGTGTAACGTACTTTGTGGGGACCTGTAGTGTGTTAGGAAAGCTATATAAACCCCTATTTGTTAAATACACACACTTCAGGTTTAGCGTAGTGGGGACCTTGTCTGATAAGTGATGATTTTTAAACAATTTTATTATAGCCTTCGTGCAAGGATGATGACAACATGACCGCCATAAAGAACTGCTCTGGGGGTTCTGTAACTACTGCAGGCATTCCACGGCATACAGTTGAGGTATGTGTATTTAATATATATATATATATAATGTGTATGTGTATATATATATATATATATATATATGTATATCTGTCTATTAATCTCTCTATCAATCAATCTGTCTATAACTATCTATCTCGCTATCTATCTGTCCATTCATCTGTCTGATTTGTCTCTCTGTCTATCCATGTATTTATCTCTCTATCAATCTGTCTATCACTCTCTCTTACATCTGTCTTTCAATATGTCTGCCTGTCTATAAATCAATCTGTCTATAACTATCTTATCGTTCTCTTTAACTCTATCCACATGTCTATCAATATGTCTGTCTGTCTATCTATCTGTTTATCTATCTCTCTCTCTCTGTCTGTCTGTCTGTTTATAAGTCTGTCTATCTATCTATCTGTCTGTCTATCCATGTATTTATCTATCACTCTATCCATCTCTCTTTCTATACATCTATCACTCCATTTATCCATCTGTCTGTCTGTATCTTATTTGGTCTTGAGTAAGTCTTACACACTGTTTCTTGTGTAATGTACTTTGTGGGGACCTGTAGTGTGTTAGGAAAGCTATATGAACCCCTATTTGTTAAATACACACACTTCAGGTTTAGCGTAGTGGGGACCTTGTCTGATAAGTGATGATTTTAAACAATTTTATTATAGCCTTCGTGCAAGGATGATGACAGCATGACAGCCAAAAAGAACTGCTCTGGGGGTTCTGTAACTACTGCAGGCAAAGCAACAGCAAAAGTTGTGAACAGCTTCCAACAACTTTATCAGACCCGATGGCCCGAATACATTTCTTCAACAGCCCGGCGAACACTGGAGGAAGCCAAGTGGAAATCCCCACATTTGCTCCCTTTCACTGAAGATGTTAAACGTCTTCATGTGTATCTTGATGAGCAAGAGAAAATTTACCGCAAACACTTGTCAACACAGCCATCATCTCAGCATTGGTTAAAACTGGCCAAGGTTACATTAACTCACATACATTCACAAATGCCTTTGACCACATACACCTCCAGCAACCAATCAGACGCTCATCCGGATATTAGCATGGCCCTTACAGAGTTGGAATATAAACTGTGTCAATACTTCAAGCCTATAGAGATCAGAGGCAAAAGAGGCAGAAAGGTTCCAGTACTTGTTACTCCTTCAATGCAAGAGTCGATCAGCCTGCTAATTAAAAACCGGAGTAGGTGTGGAGTACTGAATGAGAACCCTTTTCTCTTTGCACGTCCATCTGCAATGACCTTTTTCAGAGGCTCTGACTGCATCTGTGAATTTGCAGGTGCATGCAGTGCTAAAAATCCTCAAACTTTAACTTCCACAAAGTTGAGGAAACAGATTGGTAACCTCAACAGATTAGTTCTCAATCTGAGCAACACAGAGCTCGATCAGCTGGCTGACTTCCTAGGCCATGACATTAGAGTACATAGTCAGTGTTACCGGTTACCTGAGGGCACCCTTCAGCTGGCCAAAATGAGCAAAATTCTTCTTGCCCTCGAAAAGGATGCTTGGCAGACTTCAAGGGAGAAGTCTTGATGAAATCAACATTTATCCAGAAGGTACTATACACTGTTAGTTTTAGTTTTTTTCCTTTGTCTGAACTTTATTAATTTAGAGAAATTAGTTTAGTTTTTTTATTATGCTTTAATAGTTTACACATTGTAATATAGGGTTTTTGGGAATGCTTTTGGGAATGCTTTGGAATCACATACATGTTTTACCTTGTGTTTTAAATGATGAATTTCTGTGTTTTCTACCTTTTAGCGAAAGTTACAGTGGACAGTGATTTAGAGGAGTCTACTTCCAATCTGAAAGGTTTGTTCCATTTGTTTTTGCCTAATACTAAATTGTTGTTTCTAGGGATGGAAAATTGGTTTGAAATATGTGTGGATTATCTTTTTATTACTTTCTGCTCTGACTACATTCACAAATTATTTTAGCATGTTGCTTAGCCATTTCCAGTTTAGTTTTTCCTCGTGTTTTGTGCATGAGCCCACGCACGTAACAACACTGTTGCCAGCTCCTATTTATTGAAAGTAGCTAAAGCCTGCTCAAAGTCGCTAGATGGCAGCACATATGCTAATTAGCATAATCATGACGTAATTGTGTAGTATTTGCATTCTGTTTAGTGTCAGCCTTTTACATTAAGACTACATGTTAACCAGCTCTCCCTTCCAAGCTGTTAATCTGCACTAAAATCCTGATTTATAATCGATGTCTTCTGACAGAATCACCATACACATAAAGTGATTTTGGCTATATTCAGGTTAGAAGCAACAGAATATCTGTTTTAACTGAATGCGCTGCTCCTCTCAGCAACTCGCTGAACAGAGCAGATGCAGAGAGATATGTGTACGCATCGGGAAAGCATGACCTCATGCTTGTGTGGCAGTACCGGCGAGTTTTGGAAACTAGATGAGTTTTGTCCAAGAAGTCAGCTAGTTTTGTCGACTTTTTTGGATAAAGTCACTAAAGGGATCTGAAAAGGTACTAAATCTAGTGACAAAGTCGCTAAGTTGGCAATACTGCCTCAACTACATTTCCGTAAGTATAATTGCGTGTCATATGAAGTTTAAACTGGCCATGCAATGAAATAAACAGTTTATACACACTTGCTACTGACACACCCCAAAGTGGAGGCATTTTAACTTTCTCAGCAACTCTGAGTGGACGATAAGCTACGACCATTAATTAATTGATTAATCGTTAGCATCCCTAGTTCTAAGGTAAAAGTAATGCTTAATTGACATCATGCTTTCAGTTAAGCAAACATCTGAAGTCCATGCAGGTGCGCATATACATTAGAGATGTGTATCTCCATAACTGAGGCAGATGCGATGCGCATCTCGATGCATAGCCAACGATAAGATACATATGAAGCAGCTTGCGATGCAATTCACCCCTATTGCGATGCAGTGCGATCCGTTTTTGATATGATTGCATTGATGCTATGCAATTCAATATTGTACCGATAGTTCGCTTTTATTTCTTTGGTTCAGACAGACAGCAAATCATAAATGAACATAAGCATAATCAGAAGACATTACAATAAAGCTCACACAGCTGATGTTATTTTTCTTTTAACATGTAAACTAACATGCTTTAGTTATATAACATGTTATAGTTACATGCTATTTTTTTTATCATGTTTATTATTATAATTGTTAGCTTTCTTATTTTATTTTCAAAAGGTAGACTTTTTTTACCCATTTCAATAAAAAATTTCAGTTTAAAATTTCAGTTATAATAAAGTGTTTGCTCAACCAAAAAAAAAAAACCTTCTGTTTTCACTCATGTTAAGGGTCTTTGTCTTCTGATAATATTAATTGTGTAATGCCGTGATATTTTCTGTGACTGTTATCGTACCGTGAAAATCTACAACCCTAAAGGGAACGCCCCCTCAAGTCGGAATTCTGACTCGGAAACTCCGAGGGACTGCAACAAACCCGACTTGAGAATGCAATATGGCTGCTCAGCGCATTAACAGTTGGTGAAACAGTATGAATGTATTGTTTATTAGCACTTCTGTGTGTCTGTGTCTCAAACTCACTCATGAACGCAGTAATATCCAACCTCTATACCGCATGATACTTCGGCATTATCTGTGCAAAATACCACCTTTTTATGTTTTTATCGACTGGTATGACTATTTGCCTTGACACGTCCATCTTAGTTGTCCGACTTTAGTACCATTGTGTACTGTAACGCAGTCAATTTGGGTATGACATCATTCCCAGGTCCAACATCCGATTTCGAGCTAAAGAGATGCAGCATTATTACCATTACCCAACTTACATGTGACAGTGGTGTTTGTCAACTTTTCTCCTGACTAAAATAATGGCTATATTTTCTGGCTGCTAAATGATGTAGGCTTTTCCATATTCTGACTAAGATAGCTTGCTGCAATAGTGACGTCACATGCATGCACAACAACGATTACAAATAGGGATGATTGGATTGTTGGTTTTGAAATCGGGAGCAATTGTGACAAAAAGTAATATTACTGAAATGTTATTAGTAATTAGCTGCACTACTAGTTACTAGGGAAAGTAATTTTTATTGTAATGCATTGCAAGTAAACTCAGTACAAGTAATGAATTACTGCCCGAACACTGATTCCCCATCTGTTGGAAGTAAATTTAAATTACGGATTAAAAAAACATTACAAAAGCCTCTATCCACTAAAGCAGTGTTTCTTAACTCCGGTCCTCAGGACACACCTCCCAGACTAATTTAGATGACTCTAATTAAAGCACTAAGAAGTTGATTAGTTGAATCGGGTGTTTTAAATAGTGAGACGTCTAAAACACCTAAACATTTTGAGTGGTGGGTCCCCAGGAACACTGCACTTTGTGTTCTTGAGATGACTGTTATTTTGGTTGCACATAAAACAGCACTAATAAATAAAGAAAAACAGATGAGGGATATTTTCATATGTCAGTTTAATGCTAAGATTTGTTAACACTCAGACTGGCTTAATTCTTTTCAGATTGCAGTACAGAATCACCACCACAGCACACTGTATGTGAAGACGGCACACTTCCAGAAGACCAAGTGTCCAAAAAAAGAGAGGTATGTTAATTTTAATTACGACTGACTGATGGCTGAAATGTTCTCCGGTTTCAGGTTTCTATTTACAACATGGTTTTTTAAGGATGAGTATTGAATATTCTAGCTAGGAATGTGCCGAGCTGAAGGATCAGTATTTATTTACTGATCGGCATAAGCTATCCTAAGCTTGAGCCTTTTTTACACAAGCCATCACACTGGTGTCATATAGTAGGTGGCAGAAAATGCAACTTCAAGTGGGTTTGCAAACCATCATTAAAAGGAAAAGAAGTTGAAACGTGTGTGACACATGATAACCAATGAGGTCTGTTCTAGCATGTCACATGCATAATAAAGCTTTTTTGTTTACCATATTTGATTAGTGTTGAGAAAAGTACCGGTACTTCCGTACTAAGTCGATACTAAAATAAAAAAGATGTAAGGATACCAGTGTTTCTGCAGTACCGTTAGTATAAAACAGCAAATATATCCGGTACAGCGCACAGTATGACTGACACAGGCTTATTATTAAAATGCTCACAGGCTTATTTTGAATGCGTGCTCTGTTATTTCTTATACACTGAAATGACCAATTAATCAAATTAAAATCATGACATGCACTAGTGTGATTTTATTAAACCGCTAAAGGCTGCAATCTTACTGTGGAAGAATAACATCTAGATGCCTGAAATTGAACTTAATAGTAAAAATATTTATTCTCTGTAATAATAATAATTAAAGTATCACAAGCAAGACATCTGTTGATTTAAAAGTTTGGCAAAAAAAAATGTGATAACATGTTGAAATGTTCACTTGTTAAAATTAAGAATTTATTGATTAGACAACATTTTGTTGATGAAATTAAATTAAACTTTAAAAAAATGTTCTGGAAAATAATAATTATTAAACTAAGTTTTAAAATAATACAAAAAAACTAAACTGGTGTGTTCAATAGCACATTATAATATTAGCATATTTTTGAACCGTGAAATGTAACTGGTATCGGTACCGAATACTGAAGTTTTGGTACCGTGACATTATATTTGATACGCGCTCTTTAAATAATCACTCAAAAGTTGTTTATTTACTGTTCGGGGCACAAAATACTTGATTGGGACATCCCTATTTCTAACCAAAAGCCATACATGTATGTTTTACAATGAAATGGCAAGATTTAAACGGTCTAAAGTCTCATATGTTTGTTTCACTGCTGTTTGTGAAGTCATGTAAACATTTGTGCTGAAAAATCTACTGCGTTAGGTTTAAATTAATTAAAATTTGTGAATGTGATTTTATATAATTGCAGTAAAGCAATTCAGCTCTCAGCTTGTGTAACAGCAAATTTAAATGTAATTTCTATTAATTGACATTGACAATACCGAGTTTGTTAAAGTTGTGCAGCTCTACTGGAGTGTGATTTTTATTTTTTATATATATATATATATATATATACACACTCACCTAAAGGATTATTAGGAACACCTGTTCAATTTCTCATTAATGCAATTATCTAATCAACCAATCACATGGCAGTTGCTTCAATGCATTTAGGGGTGTGGTCCTGGTCAAGACAATCTCCTGAACTCCAAACTGAATGTCAGAATGGGAAAGAAAGGTGATTTAAGCAATTTTGAGCGTGGCATGGTTGTTGGTGCCAGACGGGCCGGTCTGAGTATTTCACAATCTGCTCAGTTACTGGGATTTTCACGCACAACCATTTCTAGGGTTTACAAAGAATGGTGTGAAAAGGAAAAACATCCAGTATCGCGGCAGTCCTGTGGGCTGAAAATGCCTTGTTGATGCTAGAGGTCAGAGGAGAATGGGCCGACTGATTCAAGCTGATAGAAGAGCAACTTTGCCTGAAATAACCACTCGTTACAACCGAGGTATGCAGCAAAGCATTTGTGAAGCCACAACACGCACAACCTTGAGGCGGATGGGCTACAACAGCAGAAGACCCCACCGGGTACCACTCATCTCCACTATAAATAGGAAAAAGAGGCTACAATTTGCAAGAGCTCACCAAAATTGGACAGTTGAAGACTGGAAAAATGTTGCCTGGTCTGATGAGTCTCGATTTCTGTTGAGACATTCAGATGGTAGAGTCAGAATTTGGCGTAAACAGAATGAGAACATGGATCCATCATGCCTTGTTACCACTGTGCAGGCTGGTGGTGGTGGTGTAATGGTGTGGGGGATGTTTTCTTGGCACACTTTAGGCCCCTTAGTGCCAATTGGGCATCGTTTAAATGCCACGGCCTACCTGAGCATTGTTTCTGACCATGTCCATCCCTTTATGGCCACCATGTACCCATCCTCTGATGGCTACTTCCAGCAGGATAATGCACCATGTCACAAAGCTCGAATCATTTCAAATTGGTTTCTTGAACATGACAATGAGTTCACTGTACTAAAATGGCCCCCACAGTCACCAGATCTCAACCCAATAGAGCATCTTTGGGATGTGGTGGAACGGGAGCTTCGTGCCCTGGATGTGCATCCCACAAATCTCCATCAACTGCAAGATGCTATCCTATCAATATGGGCCAACATTTCTAAAGAATGCTTTCAGCACCTTGTTGAATCAATGCCACGTAGAATTAAGGCAGTTCTGAAGGCGAAAGGGGGTCAAACACAGTATTAGTATGTGTTCCTAATAATCCTTTAGGTGAGTGTGTATGTATATATATATATATATATATATATATATATATATATATATATATATATATATATATATATATATATATGCTATTTTAACCTTGTTTATTGAAAACCATTTGGTGTGAATGAACTAGGTGTATTTATGGAAGTTTGGGCTTGCAGTTTGCTTTCCATGTCAATGCTTTGCATGCATCATTGGAAAAACCTTGAGATGGAGAACTCAATTGCATCTAAATTGTGAAGATAATACAAACATAAGTTTCACCAAATATTTATGTGAAATGAAAAGTGAAACTACTATAAAGAAATGAGAAAATGGGTGAAATTAAAGAAGCACAACACTATTTGAATCTGCACACATTCAGGGTGCTTATAAATTGTCAAGTCTCATGATCCTTCAGCTGCAATCAAGATGGCAGGAACAATAAAGTTGCATTTGGGTAAACAATGTAAAATTAGAGTACAGTTCTGTAGCAATAGAACTAGTGCTTCAAGTTAACAGCACTGGTTGATGCATTGTAATGCAAGTGTTTCTCACTAGTGAAATGCTAAGATAAATGCTTGATGTACTCTTTCCCCCAGGTCACATTAAGAGGACAGCCTGGAGCAAACACGAAATACATGCTGTGAAGAAGCACATGATCAAATTCATTAGGAACCGGAAAGTTCCAGGAAAGGCAGACTGCTTAAGGTGTATGGAAGCTGAACCATTTGCTCTTAAAAATAGAGAGTGGTCAGCTCTGAAGTTTTATATTAAAAATCGTATCTCCGCTCTGCAAAGAAAAGATGTAGCATGTTAATCTTGACACACCATGTTTTTGAGTACCCTTCATAGCGGCCGCTGAACCTGGGGATAAGGACAGACAAGGCGAGAGAAAAGCAGACTGAAGGAAGAGGAGAGAGAGAGAGAGGAAAAATCTTGGTTCGGTTCTCAGACACACTGCCTCTAAGTCCTCCACCAGCCGAGAGGCCCTCACTCGTGGTGCCATGCGATTGTACTGGATGCTCCTCGGTGGACAGCTCGATACTCCTCGGACAGCCATTGGCAGTCTCCACTCCCTCATGCTGCCCGACCTCATCAGCAACGAGGACACTCCGACAGCGTGTCCCTCCTTTTTGGCACCAGTGTAACGAAGTTAAAGCTCAGGGAAGGAGGCGGCCTGAACCGGTGAACGTTTAACACAAAACTCTAATCCAAAAATAAACAAAGACAAAATAAAAGTAAAGTGGCAGTTGTCTGTGAAGGGGTGCCACTATACTTTATTTTTGTGTATGGTTATTTTATAATTAAAGTATGTTTCAGCATTCACCGGTTCCCGCCGCCTCTTTCCCTGAACTACTAACCTTGTTCCATTGGTGTCGAAAACCCGGGAGGAAGGAGGGACAGTGTCGGAGAGTCCTCACTGCTGATGAGGTCGGGCAGCATGAGGTTGTGGCGACTGCCTGTGGCTGTCTGAGGCGGTGGTGCTAGAGCGATTGAACAACAGGTGGGATGGAGAGCTCGCTGCCATGCTCCTGGGTCAAGGAGGGGTGGCTGCCATCCGTGAGGGGACGGAGGAGTTGCAGCCGTTCGCCGGAGGTCAGACCTTCTGCCGTCTGCCATGATGGGGGAGGAGCAGGCAGACTGATGGAATGGGGAGCTCGCTGCCAGGTGCCATAATGGAGGAGCCATCGCCGGCTGCCAGGAGGCAGAGTAGTATCGAGCCGCCACCGAGGAGCATCCAGTACCATTGCATGGCACCACGAGTGAGGGCCTCTCGGCTGGTGGAGGACTGAGTGGCAGTATGTCAGGGA
Organism: Xyrauchen texanus; assembly: GCF_025860055.1. Lineage (NCBI taxonomy): Eukaryota > Metazoa > Chordata > Actinopteri > Cypriniformes > Catostomidae > Xyrauchen > Xyrauchen texanus. Next base: position 31,165,302 of record NC_068316.1, on the reverse strand, counting down.
ACCGAACCAATAATTTTTTTTCTCTCGTCTCTCTCTCCTCTTCCTTCAGTCTGCTTTTCTCTCGCCTTGTCTGTCCTTATCCCCAGGTTCTACGGTCGCTGTGACTGGCCCCCCCCCCCGGGGGGTGGGGGAGTAGAGCGCAGTCTCATGTTATGTTGTTGTTTTTGTGTGTTTTTTTTTTTTACAAAACTTTTTGCAGTACAAACATTTAATGTTGTTGCTTTGTATGAAATAGAACACCATCCGAATCTATAAATAAAGTGTTTACTGTTTGGAGCTCCTATTCTGTTTAAAGTAGATTCTCTTTTCACAAACTGCTTTTACAAATATGCCTTTTAAAATGTGTGTTATTGAGGCAGTCTTCTCAAAATGAATTAATAATTGATACAAGGATATAAGTTGCTGTGTAGATTTGACCCCCACAATGACTAAAAACTGGAGTTTAGTGTGTGTGGATTTGACCCCCACAATGACTAAAAACTGGAGTTTAGTGTGTGTGGATTTGATCCCCACAATGACTAAAAACTGGAGTTTAGTGTGTGTGGATTTGATCCCCACAATGACTAAAAACTGGAGTTAAGTGTGTGTGGATTTGATCCCCACAATGACTAAAAACTGGAGTTTAGTGTGTGTGGATTTGACCCCCACAATGACTAAAAACTGGAGTTTAGTGTGTGTGGATTTGACCCCCACAATGACTAAAAACTGGAGTTTAGTGTGTGTGGATTTGACCCCCACAATGACTAAAAACTGGAGTTAAGTGTGTGTGGATTTGACCCCCACAATGACTAAAAACTGGAGTTTAGTGTGTGTGGATTTGACCCCCACAATGACTAAAAACTGGAGTTCAGTGTGTGTGGATTTGACCCCCACAATGACTAAAAACTGGAGTTCAGTGTGTGTGGATTTGACCCCCACAATGACTAAAAACTGGAGTTCAGTGTGTGTGGATTTGACCCCACAATGACTAAAAACTGGAGTTCAGTGTGTGTGGATTTGACCCCCACAATGACTAAAAACTGGAGTTCAGTGTGTGTGGATTTGACCCCCACAATGACTGAAAACTGGAGTTCAGTGTGTGTGGATTTGATCCCCACAATGACTGAAAACTGGAGTTTAGTGTGTGTGGATTTGACCCCCACAATGACTGAAAACTGGAGTTTAGTGTGTGTGGATTTGACCCCCACAATGACTGAAAACTGGAGTTAAGTGTGTGTGGATTTGACCCCCACAATGACTGAAAACTGGAGTTTAGTGTGTGTGGATTTGACCCCCACAATGACTGAAAACTGGAGTTTAGTGTGTGTGGATTTGACCCCCACAATGACTGAAAACTGGAGTTAAGTGTGTGTGGATTTGACCCCCACAATGACTGAAAACTGGAGTTTAGTGTGTGTGGATTTGACCCCCACAATGACTGAAAACTGGAGTTTAGTGTGTGTGGATTTGACCCCCACAATGACTGAAAACTGGAGTTTAGTGTGTGTGGATTTGATCCCCACAATGACTGAAAACTGGAGTTAAGTGTGTGTGGATTTGATCCCCACAATGACTGAAAACTGGAGTTTAGTGTGTGTGGATTTGACCCCCACAATGACTGAAAACTGGAGTTAAGTGTGTGTGGATTTGATCCCCACAATGACTGAAAACTGGAGTTAAGTGTGTGTGGATTTGACCCCCACAATGACTAAAAACTGGAGTTTAGTGTGTGTGGATTTGACCCCCACAATGACTGAAAACTGGAGTTAAGTGTGTGTGGATTTGACCCCCACAATGACTGAAAACTGGAGTTTAGTGTGTGTGGATTTGACCCCCACAATGACTGAAAACTGGAGTTTAGTGTGTGTGGATTTGACCCCCACAATGACTGAAAACTGGAGTTAAGTGTGTGTGGATTTGACCCCACAATGACTGAAAACTGGAGTTTAGTGTGTGTGGATTTGACCCCCACAATGACTGAAAACTGGAGTTTAGTGTGTGTGGATTTGATCCCCACAATGACTGAAAACTGGAGTTAAGTGTGTGTGGATTTGATCCCCACAATGACTGAAAACTGGAGTTAAGTGTGTGTGGATTTGACCCCCACAATGACTGAAAACTGGAGTTTAGTGTGTGTGGATTTGACCCCCACAATGACTGAAAACTGGAGTTTAGTGTGTGTGGATTTGACCCCCACAATGACTGAAAACTGGAGTTTAGTGTGTGTGGATTTGATCCCCACAATGACTGAAAACTGGAGTTAAGTGTGTGTGGATTTGATCCCCACAATGACTGAAAACTGGAGTTAAGTGTGTGTGGATTTGATCCCCACAATGACTGAAAACTGGAGTTAAGTGTGTGTGGATTTGACCCCCACAATGACTAAAAACTGGAGTGAAGTGTGTGTGGATTTGACCCCCACAATGACTGAAAACCGGTTGTGTGTTTTGGCGGACCTCAGATTTACACAAGACCTGAAATGACCCCACAAGTAACCACTGTGTCATGTTTAAAACTTTTATAGCAAAATATTTGTAATCTGAAGGGACATTCTTTAAACAGATATTTTATTATTTGTCAAAATATTTTTTTTAGGTCTTAAAGTTCATTAGAAAGGGTGGTCCTCATTATGTAGCATTTCTGACAGGTGACCCCCACAATGCATAAAAACAAGTATGTGTGTGTGTGTGTGTGTGTGTGTGTGTGTGTGTGTGTGTGTGTGTGTGTGTGTGTGTGTGTGTGTGAGCGTGTATTTATCACTTTGTGGGGACCAAATGTCCCCATAAGGATAGTAAAACCCGAACTTTTTGACCTTGTGGGGACATTTTGTCGGTCGCCATGAGGAAAACAGCTTATAAATCATACTAAATTATGTTTTTTGAAAATGTAAAAATGCAGAAAGTTTTCTGTGAGGGTTAGGTTTAGGTGTAGGGTTAGGTTTAGGGGATAGAATATAAAGTTTGTACAGTATAAAAACCATTATGTCTATGGAAAGTCCCCATAAAACATGGAAACACAACATATGTGTGTGTGTGTGTGTGTGTGTGTGTGTGTGTGTGTGTGTGTGTGTGTGTGTGTGTGTGTCTTGTCTCTTGGAGTTTCATGAGTACAGAGATATCTCAGTACGTCCACTGTATGAAGGTAGGATCTTCTGGATTTATGAATGAAGTACTCTTGTTTAAAATCTCCCCCTCTGCTTCCAGTTTTTATGACATCCCTTGAACACTTTAAAATACTCATAATAACTTTTGGCTACTCTATAACCTGTAAATCCACTTCGCTAGCTAATTACACTTTGACATCAATGCCATAGATATCTACTGTATACAGTGAACTCTAGACTGGAAGGTAAAAATCTAAATGTTCAAGATGACTATGCACTAGTTTCACTGGCACATAAGGTGATTAGTAACAATGTTAATTTTGTGGTTACAATTATTTTGTTACAAAATACCATGACAAAACATTGGTAAATGTAGCTGAAGAGGATGTCAGGACAGATCTGTGTTCCAAATCTCTTTCATTCCCATTTTGTCATCAACTCTGTTTACTGAAAGTTTACTGAAAGTTTACTGAAAGTAAACAAAATGTAACACATTTAGTGCAGTATTTAAGATTTATTGAAACCCTTTAACACTCTTTAAGCAGATCAAGACATTTTTCGGGAAACTTTCTTTAACAGACATAAGTTTTAAACACCCAGAGCCACAGCGATTCAGACCTTACTATTTCTCTCGATGGGGGGAGGAAGCTATTTTTTCTCCCCTATTCTCCCCCATTTGTAATGCCCAATTCCCAATGCACTCGAAGTCCTCATGGTGGTGTAGTGACTCACCTCAATCCGTGTGGCGGAGGACGATTCTCAGTTGCCTCTGCATCTGAGATCATCAATCTTATCACGTGGCTTTTTGAGCGTGTTACTGCGGAGACATAGCGCGTGTGGAGGCTTCACACTATTCTCCGCGGCATTCACACACAACTCACCACACGCCCCACCGAGAGCACAAATCACACATTATAGTGACCACAAGGAGGTTACCCCATGTGACTCTACCCTCCCTAGTAACCGGGCCAATTTGGTTGCTTAGGAGACCTGGCTGGAGTCACTCGGTACGACCTGGATTCAAACTCGCAACTTCAGGGGTGATTGTCAATACTCGCTGAGCTACCCAGGCCCTCAAGGGGGAGGTGTAGTGTATTTTTATCAAGTTAAGTATACATTAACCAAGTATAATCAATGTAATTTTATTCTACAATTATTTCTGATGGTCAAGCAGGTTTTTACTATGTGTGTGTGTGTGTGTGTTTTTAGAGGCCTGTGCAGGAACAGGAATAGCCTCACATATGTGCTCTCATGACTGCTGAGAAAATATATGGTGAAGCTCTTCCACAGATGTCTCCTGTTCAATTCTTCATTAATTAGACTGGAGTCAAAGAATAGGATGATGGACAATGGTGACACGTTTGGAATGTATTAGTCCCACCTTGTTAGAGGACATGTCATTTAAGTGAAAAAAAAAACCCAGAGATGCTTCAGTTGTTCTGCAGGCAACCTGATTCTATTGTCTGATAATAAAGTCTATTCTTCTGAAATCAAAAACTCCAAGTCTTTGAGAGTGATTTTTCACAGAGATGGCACTAACCACAACAGAGGAAGCTTTTAGGTTTTTTGTTTGAGAGGAAAAAGGTGCTGTAAGGGTTTACACACTATATATTACCACATTTCCCACATCTTGTTTCAGTGGATTCGTATTTCATTGCAGTTTAAGGGACTCACATTTTACCAGGCAAGAGCAAACATGATATATGCATGAATAGTGGTATTCATTGCTAGATTTGTTTACTGTCTTGAACTAGCATCGCTCAAACGTGTGTTGTCGCGTGTGTATGTGTGCTATATAGTTTTGACTTGTCCCATAGTATTCGCTGCTAGATTTAGAGTTGATTATCAAGTGTGTGTAAAACTATCATTGTTTTAGTGTCTGTAAACAGTGCTTCACTTGTTTTAGAGTATTATTTATTGCTAAAGAGTAGCATCATTTATTTGCGGTGTTCGGAAGTCGCGTTTGTTCCCACGCAACCCTTAGTTTCGTTTGACCACCGAATGGTAGTAATTCAGGAGAAGCGATCTATCTACAGGACCGTGCAGGTTTATGTAAGTGTGTTTATTTCATTGTTTTAACATTGTTACAGAGTGGTATTCATTGCTAGATCTATTCTGTTTGTTTACTGTCTTGAACTAGCGTTGCTCAAACGTGTGTTGTGGTGTGTGTGTGTGTGTGTGTGTGTGTGTGTGTGTGTGTGTGTGTGTGTGTGTGTGTGCTATATTATTTTGACTTGTCCCATAGTATGGGGTACCTGAGGGATCAGTGCTTTGGCCACTTTTCTTCTCTATATACACAACATCACTGGGACCCATCATTCAGTCACATGGTTTCTTTTACCACTGCTATGCTGACGACACACGTCAGGTGGTCTACTTGTCTTTCCAGCCCAATAACACCACAGTGACTGCTCGAATCGCTGCCTGCCTGGCAGACATCTCAGCCTGGATGAAGGCACACCACCTGCAACTCAACCCAACCAAGACCGAACTCCTTGTCTTTCCAGCCAACCCTGCTGTTGAACACAACATCACCATGCAGCTGGGTACAACAACAGTATCGCCTTCCAAAACGGTCAGAAATCTAGGGGTAACCATTGATAACAAGCTAAATTTCACAGACTACATCTCAAAGAGAGCACAATCAATTTGCTGAAAAATATCGAGAAATAAATTCTGAAGCCATATCGCCCAGCACTTCTACACCTCAAAATTTAAAAAAATAATACAAATAACAATATAACAATGTTAATCATAATAACTCACATTCTTCTTACTAAACTGTTGTGCCAAAAGTGTCCCTTTCTGTGTCCTGGTGATTTTGTGAATGTGTTTCATGTGTGAGAATTTAAAGATTTACCGCTGTGTTAATCCCCACGATAGTAAGGGTCACTCTGTTTGGATACCTACTGTAAAAGTTCTGTTACATTGTACAATCATATTAATATTTGAGATCCCTTAGCCCAACCCCATTCATAAACCTAACTACTAATACAGCTGAAGTCAGAAGTTTACATACACCTTAGCCAAAAAATCTGAGATGTTGCTTCAATATATCCACATAATTTTCCTTCCTCATGATGCCATCTATTTTGTTAAGTGTACAGTCCCTCCTGCAGCAAATCAACCCCACAACATGATGCTGCTACCCCAATGCTTCACAGTTGGGATGGTGTTCTTCGGCTTGCAAGCCTCAACCTTTTTCCTCCAAACATAACAATGGTCATTATGGGGAGTTACGTGACGCCATGCAAGGTTCAATGTGTGAACGGCGAGCTCTGCGCACTTTGCTAGTTTTAATACTTTTTATGTCATATACCGGTGAGATTTGATATACCCTGATCCTTAACTGTTCTAGGAAGACAATATGTCAATGAATTCAAAATCCTTGGGCTCTGGAGACATTAAAAGACACTTATGTGCTCAAGCTGAAGCTCCCGAGCAGGCCGCAAGCCCGGGAGCCAATTTAGCCGGAGAAGTGGAAATTGTTGAACGTATTGGCAATGTTGATGAAGGTTGTTGCTGACATGGTGGTTACAAGAGTGGGGTATGTCGAGAAACAGATTGATTATCTGGAGTCATTGGAGAGGGAATTAGATGCTAATCTGCTAGCGAGAAAGGTGGATATGGAGTGCGTCTGGGAGAAGTCGGGGGACTTGGAGAACCGTAACCGGTGGAATAACGTCTGAATTGTTGGAATTCCTGAGGACGAAGAAGGTCGGGATATGGTGAAAGTCCAGGATGAGCTCTTTATGAGTCTACTCGACATAACAGGCCATATGATGGAAATCGATTTAAAACATTTTCTTGTTTTATTTGCGAATTCGACAAGTGTGAAACATGATCGATTCAAGGAATGCAAGAAACATCAACGGAAGGTCGCTTTTTCACACTGATGTTCCCAGCCAAATTGAGAATAGATTCTAAGAATGGTGATGGAGTGGTGGTGGCGTAGTTGGCTAAAGCACATAACTGTTAATCAGAAGGTCGCTGGTTCGATCCCCACAGCCACCACCATTGTGTCCTTGAGCAAAGCACTTAACTCCACGTTGCTCCGGGGGGATTGTCCTGGGAAGTGCACAGTAAGTCGCTTTAGATATAAGCACCTGCCAAATGCATAAATTAAATTAAAACTCACTCTCTATCTTCAAAAAACGGCTAAAAACACATCTTTTCCAAAAGCACTTAACCGGTCACTAAAAAAAAAAAAAAAAAAAATAATTTACATTTCTTGTTGCACTTAAATCTGTTTTGTATACTATTCTGATGATAGTGAAACTTTGTAATATGGCACTTTTTGTACCACTGTCTCCCTAAGATGATTCACTGATGTTTTTCCTCTTTTGTAAGTCGCTTTGGATAAAAGCATCTGCCAAATGAATAAATGTAAATGTAAATGAAATTAAATTAAATGAATAAATGAAAGAATGGCCCCAGCAAGCAATGTTCTTCATTAAGTCAATGTACTGATTAGTTATTTTGTGGTACTCACGTTGCAGCAAAGTGGACCGACTCAATGAACATCCACTTGATTGTCCGAGGAAGCTGAGCGCCTTTTTTGTTTCTTTTTGTGCTGGTTCTGTCTAGCGGCTGGAGTTAGTTTTGTGTACTCCTTCGGGACAGTGTTGAGTATGAATCTGCACGTTTTTTGTGCTTATGCCCTTTTTTTGTTGGAGTTTGGTTTAAGGAAGTATTTCTTGTAGGATATTGGAGTGATCGAGTCAGCATTTTTGTGTGTGTGTGTGTGTGTGTGTGTGTGTGTGTGTGTGCTGGTTCTGCTTGCGGCTGGAGTTTTGTGGAGGAACACACCTTCGGGACAGTTATGTGGATGAATCTACACATTCTTTGTGTTTATTCCACCTATTGACTGGAGTTTGTTTTATAGATTATCTCCTGTTATATAATTCTGCTGTTGTGTTACTCTCACAGAATTGGTATAGAAACAATGGACTTCAGCCATCCGATGGCAAAGTTGTCACGGGGGCTCTCGTAGATGTACATGGACTGTTTGAGTTTAGAGGGATGGATGCTGGTTGGTGCTGTTGAGCGTGGGGTTATTGCGCATGTTTTTCTTTTTTCTGTTTGTTTGGTTCGGGGGGAAGTTTGGGGTTTGATTGTTGCACTAATGTTGGAATGTGGTCTTTATACATTTATTTTTGACACACAATCTATTTTTTTCTAATATGTCAAAATGTCAAATGTTAGTATGAGTGGATTGTCTCTCTCCACATGGAATGTGAATGGAAAGTTATTTCTCTTCTTAAATGTAAGAAATGTGATATAATATTTCTTCAATAAATGCATCTTTCTCTGCAGGAAGCTGAAATGTTTGGGAAAATATGGGATGGACATGTTTTCTTTAGTGCTGGCTCAAGTAAGAGCAGGGTCATTACACTGATAAGTAAGAATCTACAATTCAAATGTCTCAAACAGTTTAAAGATAAATTAGGAAGAGTTATTATTGTTTTAGCAGAAATTCAGGGACAAAGGTTGATTTTGGCTAATATTTACTAATGCTGATGATTAGGGCTTTTTTATATATCTTGAAGGGATGTTGCAAGCCACTGGCACCCCTCATGATATAATATTGGAAGGAGACTTAAATCTATTGATGAACTTGATCATAATGAAGCAAAAGTTTGTAAGCCCCCTAGAGCAACACTGACGCTTCAACGGATGTGTAAAATCTTGATCCTACAGATATTTGGAGACTTTTGAACCCACTAGCATACACCCCCCTAAAGCAGCAGATACTCTGGAAGGTGTGGTCTCACAGACACACTCACCTGCTGACGATGCCAATCAGAAGACGGGACACAACCCATGTTTTTTGGGGGTGTGTTAAGATCCAAGAATTTTGGTTGAGGGTTCAGAGATTTATGTGTGACGTATCGGATACTTAATTTTCATTTTGCCCCAGACTCTGTATCTTAGGTGATGGGGTGGTCATTAATATTGGGGATAGACATTTAAAAAGTTGGGTTCTAGCCGGAGTTATGATCAGCAGACTGATCATCCTCAGGGGATGGAAGTTTCGGGAATGATGCGGAGAGATGGGTGGGGTGGTGGTATTCGAGGAAGTGATTTATAGAATGCTGGGAAAATGGGATTTGTTTGACAGGAAGTGGGGTGGAAATTTGGCTTTTTTTGGAGTGTACTCAAGGAGGGACAGTGGAGAGGGATTTGTAGTTTAGATGTGAATGTGCATTCTTGTTGTTTTTTGAAAGAATAATTTTTTAAATGTTTTTTTATTTTTATGTTCTAATTGTTGGTGACCATTGCTTGATTGTGTGGGGGTTGTTCGGGGCTTCCATATATAATGTTGTGTGTGTTTTATGAATGGAATCAATAAAAATGTTAATAACGAAATAATACAATAATAAGAACACGTGATGTGTACATAGGAGAAGTACATGCACATCTGCTCTACACATTTTCCTACTATTCCTGCCTACATTTGCTATTTTCTATTGCAGCACTGTTAATATTGTAGGCTTCTTACAATTAATGCATCACTTGTGGCAGATGCAGAAACAAGTAAAGTCACAGTAACTAACCAAAGTTATTGAAGTGCAGAGGACAGACTCAATGACTGCTGAGTAGAACTGAATCAGCAGCGTCTGTGGCAGGTTGAACTTCCTCAACTGGTGAAGGAAGTACAACGTCTGCTGGGCCTTTTTCACAATAGAGTCAATGTGAGTCTGCCACTTCAGATCCTGTGAGATGGTAGTGCCCAGGAACCAGAATGTCTCCACTGCTGCCACAGTGATGTTTAGAATGGTGAGTGGGGTCAGTGTTGGGATGTTCCTCCTAAAGTCCACAATCATCTCCACTCTTTTGAGCATGTTCAGCTCCAGGTTGTTTTGAATACACCAGTGAGTCAGCCGTTCAACCTCCCTTCTGCATACAGACTCATCGCCATCTTGGAAGAGGCCGATGACAGTAGTGTCATCTGCAAACTTCAGGAGTTTAACAGAGGGGTCCTTGGTGGTGCAGTCATTGGTGTACAGGGAGAAGAGTAGTGGGGAAAACACACATCTCTGGGAGACATCAGTGCTGATCGTACAAGTGCTGGAAGTGAATTTCCCCTGTCTCACTAGCTGCTACCTGTCCATCAGAAAGCTGGAGATCCACTGACAGATAGACATGGGAACAGAGAGTTGGTGTAATTTAGTTTGGAGGATAGATGGGATGATGGTGTTGAAAGCCGAACTGAAGTCCACAATAAGGATCCTTGCACATGTCCCTGGTCTGTCCAGATCTTGCAGGATATGATACAATCCCATGTTGACTGCATCATCCACAGACCTGTTTGCTCGATAGGCTAATTGAAGAGGATCAAGAAAGGGTCCAGTGATTTCCTTCAGGTGGGCCATCACCAGTCTCTCAAATGATTTCATGACCACAGACATCAGGGCGACAGGTCTGTAGTCATTAAGTCCTGTGATTTTGGGTGTCTTTGGACAGGAATGATGATTGAGCATTTGAAGCAGCATAGCACTTCACACTGCTCCAGTGATCTACTGAAGATCTGTGTGAAGATGGGGGCCAGCTGGTTAGCACAGGATTTTAGACAAGCAGTTGAAACACTGCCTTGGCCCTGTGCTTTCCTTGTCTTTTGTTTTTGGGACATGGCACACCTCTTCTTCACAGATCTTAAGTGCAGTTTGAGAAGCAGGAGGGGGAGGAGGGGGTTTGCATGAGGTGTTGATGTTTGTGTGAAGTGAGGGTCAGAGCAGGTGTGGGATGTGAGATTGGGCCTTTCAAATCTACAGTAGAACACTTTCATATGTGTATAATATGTGCCTTAACATGAACTTGTCAAAATATTACTGTATCCAAGAAACATGCAATGCTACATGAGGTTTCAAGAAGACAACAGGATTTCTTATTAATAATAATAATAAGGCATAGGCTATTTGCACTATAAGTGTAAATAGTGTTAGACAGATACTATATGCACACCTGATTAAATACTAACAGGGCTTCACTGCTGTGTTTATTTAGAGTTCCAAAGACAACCTACTCCAACCTAACACTGTGAGGAAATCAACCTTTACATTTTCATTTTATTTCTTATAAGTAGTATTAAAGAAACATTTTAAGAGTGTAGACATGAAACAGGATGGGGAAAACTGGGTCTAAAGGTCACAACTTATCACACAAAGCCACTGGAGTAACACTCAAGGAGCAGTTTGTCTTTAATTTCTTTGTTTCTACCAGACTATTTCAGTGCAAATAGCCAAACGTTGTGGCAGGTGAGCAAAGCAATGCGTTTGTGCTTTCACATTGGCCGCATCTCTTTTCTAGGTTCCTAAGGCAATGGTGGCAGTCACTTGCACTTGTTTATCTTGTACTTGGTTGTAATTTGTTAATATATGAAATCCCCTTCAAGGCAGGTCAGTCCAATCTGTGGTCATTTTTGGAACGTTCTTTGGCAGGCTGATCAGCTATTTTCTTTGTAAACAAGCGACATAAATGTTCAGCTTCTATCTACTTGAATAAGGAAAAAATTTCCAAAAAAGGTTGGTCAAGATACAGACCTATACATTGTAGTGTATAGTAGGTTTGGTCTAAATACAGTTTATTTGCTTTTGCATCTTTTCTATAATATTCTTATTGTTATTGTTGACTCAATGCTCAGGCTCAACTATCCGTTCACTGCCGCGTTTGGGATGCTTCTGTGTTACGTCACCTCATGACTCACGCTTGCAATGTGAAGGGTCTAATCTGTTAACATGGTCACCAAAACGAAAACACACAGCTCATGCCCCACTCACAGAGGATATGCGAAACCACCGTTAGGCATGTGCTTGTCTCTCTGGGGTACTCTTGCTGCTGCATATATTCCCATCCCCTTGACGAGTGCAGTGGTTTTAGGTGTGGCTGATCAGCTCAAGAAGCACTGGTGATTGCTGTTGCAGGGGCGACGCTAATTGAAGCACAGGCATCTAGCCACAACCTTTTAAACAGTAAGATAACTTGTCATTAAATTAACTTGGAAGTTGATATCCAACATGTCGACTATACCAGAAAAATATATAGTTACAATGCCATCAAAAGATATATCATTTGGAACTATGGTTCCCAGAGTGGACCTTTATTTATGAAAATGTCCAAAAATATTTCCAATCAAGTTTTATTGAACACTAAAGCAGAACAACAGAAAACTATGAATGTAAATATCTAAAAATAAATAAATACTTTCAAAAGTTATAACCGTTTTAGTAAAATGGACTTGCCCAGTACGAATGTTTTTGTGTAGCATTTGACGATTAATCAAAATTTCTAAATTCTTTTGACAACTTTTATATTGGGTCTCTGCTGAATCTATCTGCACTGGTTTAATACTGATCGGGCAAACGGCCTAGGAAGAGTTAGTTTTGAATTGTTTTCAAACAATCCATAATAACGGGAAAACTAAGGGGTGGAGCCATAATCATACATTTCAGCTCACTTTGGCTTCCTATTTTATCACTTCATAAAATGTGCATTGAGAGCCCTCTTTTGCACAGTCTATGTATTTGCGATCTGGGTCTGTTTACCCCATGTGGGGCACCTGGACAGCCAATGAGGACGATCTGCACATCGATGATATAAAGGATCGTGTTTCAGTGAATCATCCCAGAGAAACCAACTAGTAATAGCCACCATATCTGTCACGATGACACTCTTTTACTAATATTTAGGCATCTACTCATTATATTACGTCGATTGTGGCTTGTTTTATCCAGAGTCTGCTGTAAGTTGTGATATTCCATTTTTTATATCATGTTTATTTTAAATGAAGTTATAAACCAAAATGTGACGATGATTCTGTTCTCTTACGAGAGGTTCTCTCGTATTGCGTAAGCTAGCTTACGCTACGGGAAAGATTAATCTTTTCTGAGATATTGAAGCCAAAAAATTATCCTTAATTTTGTATCCATTGTCAACGCAGTGCAGCAACTGCATACCTTGAGCGGGCTAGCTAGCGAGCTCATAGGTTGCTCTGCGGCAACTGCTGCAGCCTATAGACGAACTTGAGTGAACTTGTGTCCAATGACGAGCCAGCGCCGTCACTGTATCAAAGCCCGCCAAAATGGGCGTGGCTAGAGTGCATATAAGCGTAAGTTCGTAGGCTGGAACCCTGATTTTCATCTATTCAGCGAAGCTCTTCGCATCTCTGAACTGCAGAAGCCGCGTCGCCGTTCGAGGGGCATCTAGCAAGCTTGGACAGCGCTCGAAGAAGCCAGCCGTCTTCGCCACCTTCAGCCATCCTGCGAGCTACGCCATCCGGCGACGTATCCTTTTTAGAGCAAGCTAGTTCCTTAGCGAACTTCACAAAAAGAGCAACGAGCGTCTTTTTAAAGATGCCTCGCACCACCTACGCCTCATGCCGCACCCCTCTCAGCGCCGGAGACCGCCACCTCATATGCGCTCTCTGCCTAGGACTGGAACATGCAGAGCTCACCCTCGCTGACGGCGGATGCGACCTCTGCGAGGAGCTTCCGATGTCGACCCTGCGGGCTCGACTCGAAGCACTCAAAACCGAAGCCGCCGCGCCGCCTTTCATTTCGCCGCGCAGAAAGAAGCGCCGCTCCCAAAGGCTGCAGGAACCGGTGTTAGAAGCGACTACCTCGCCGGAGCCACTCCCTCGAGCCTCGCTTTCACCCTCCCCACCCCCCCGGGACGCACAGTTGCCACCGAGCGGCCGCACTGTTGCCATCTCGGATGACGAGGCGGAGGATAAGGGCTGCTGTTCCATCATGGCTTCGGACAGCGAGGAGTGGTCAGGCTCCCAAGCCTCCTCCTCGGCCCAGGAATCCAGAAGGACCCACGCCTCCTCACACAGGCCGTCGACCGCCTCGGGCTCGAGTGGTCACCGCCCTCTGAGTAGGCTCCCAACAGACTCGACGGCTGCTTTCTTCAGAGCCGTCGCCGCACGGCGCCCTTCCTGCCGGAACTCCACGCCGAGCTCTCTAAATCGTGGAACGCGCCTCTCTCGGCCAGGAACCGATCCCATGCCTCTCTTGCTTCAGTGGACGGCGCCACCGAGAGGGGCTACTCTTCCATCCCCCCGGTCGAGGATTCGGTAGCAGCACACCTTTGCCCGCCCTCCGCGAGATGGCGGTCTAAGCCAGTGCTCCCGTCTAAGGCCTGCAGAACTACTTCCGCCTGTGTTGGCCGTGCCTATGCCGCCGCCGGCCAAGCCGCATCTGCTCTGCATTCCATGGCCGTTTTACAGATCCTCCAAGCGGACCTTCTTCGAGAGTGGGATGAGAAAGGCAGGCACCCAGAGGCTGTTTCAGATCTAAGGAGCGCGACGGATCTCGCCCTTTGCGCCACCAAAGCTGCAGCTCAAGCCCTAGGAAAGTGCATGGCCGCGCTGACTGTGACCGAGAGACACCTATGGCTAACGCTAGCCGACATGGGAGAAGCTGAACGCTCCACGTTCCTCAACGCACCGCTCTCTCCGTCCGGTCTCTTCGGTTCCGCGGTGAGTGGCATTGTTGACCATTTCCAGAGTCCAGAAAGCGACCCAAGCCATGAATCTCTTCCTGCCTCGTCGCGCTAGCTCCTCTGCAGGCCGCCCACGTGACCAGCCTCCTGCACGAGCCTCTTCACAGCGCCCAACTCAGCAAAGCAAGACTTCTCAGCGTCGACAGGGCGGCCGCCCTAGAACGCGCTCAGACAGCCGCCGCAGACCGCCGCCCCCCCCCCCGCGGGCCTCGGCCTAAGATTGCACTAAAACCTGAGCAACCGAAGTCCTCCTAGCTTTGTTAAGGAAACGACGGCTCAGTCCCGCCGCGGCCGGACCACCGTCAAAGCTTCACCCCCTGTCAGTCCCCTTCTCTCAGGCTACTGCATTGGTGGATTCAGCAGCCAACAAGCCGGTGATACTGCCCACTTGCCTGCACTCAAATGCCGTTTTCACGGCGACCCAAAGAAATCTTGTCAAAAGCAAACATGCCTTATGTGTAGAAAATGTGCCCACAATCCAGTGTTCACCCCTACACACAAGCATTACACTTCCCGTGTCCCTATCAGAGCCCACTCACATAAAGCAGGCACAGCCAGCTCGAGTGTTAGAGTCAATAAACGCGCCCACGAATCCGTGCACGCGCCCCTTCTCTGCCCGCTCTGTCACACGGCCAGCAAACACCTCTCTGTATGTAAGTCCCATGCCCGTGACTATGCTCGCGCATCACTTCACAGATGTGACTCTTTCCACCTCAATCGGGAAGTCACTCACAGAACAGCCTGTCCCTGCTGTCTGTGAGCAGTCATGCATAAGCACAGTAAGCGCGCTCACACATTCTGTTCAGCTCGCTGTGTGCAGCAATCAGGGCGACTTGGCCATTCACCCTCTAGCGTTACGCTTCAAAGCATGGAAAGCTATCCCAGGGATATCCAAATGGGTGTTAAGCACAATAAAACAGGGCTATTTGCTACAGTTCGATCGCCGCCCTCCCGCTTCAGAGCTGGCTCGAAACTACTGTGAACACGGAAGCAGCCTGCATGCTTTGTTCAGAAATAGCAAACCTTCTGTGCAAAAGGGCCATAGAGAAGTGGCACCTTCTCTGAGCTGAGTCGGGGTTTTACAGCCGTTATTTTCTTGTCCCCAAGAAAGACGGCGGCCTCAGACCAATATTAGATCTCAGGGTTTTGAACAAGGTGCTCGCAAAAAGACAGTTCAAAATGCTTACAATCAGGAAACTCCTCGTGCATGTGCGCCAGGGGACTGGTTTATTTCTCTCGATCTGAAAGATGCCTACTTTCAGATTCAGATAAATCCCGTCACAGGCCATTCTTGAGATTCAGCCTGACAGCCAGGTTTATCAATACACCGTCCTTCCGTTCGGCCTGTCTTTAGCACCCGTACTTTCACAAAGTGCATGGATCGCGGCGCTCGCACCCCTGCGGAGTCAGGGCTTGCGAATTCTGAACTATTTGGACGATTGGCTGATTTTGGCACAGTCACATACGGAGCTTCTGTCTCACAGGACAGTTCTCCTCAGTCATCTGAACAGTTTGGGTCTTGCAGTCAATTGGACCAAGAGCTCACTACAGCCCAGTCAGGCAATTTCCTTCCTTGGAATAGAACTAGACTCCATGGCGATGACGGCTCGCTTATCTACACAGCGCACGCGCCGTGTTCAGCGACTAGCCGCGTCCTTTCAGATGAACAGCCTCACGCCTCTGAAAAAATTTCAGAGAATGCTAGGTTACATGGCCTCAGCCGCAGCAGTACTTCAGCTGGGTTTACCGTGCATGCGCCCACTTCAGCATTGGCTAAACACCCGCGCGTCTCGCCGGGCTTGGGCCACGGGCCGCCAGCCGATCAGAGTGACTCAGACCTGTATCTCAGCTCTGCAGCCCTGGGCAGTGGCCGAATGGTATCAGCGGGGAGTGACGATGGGAGCTGTATCTCGCCGAAAAGTCATCTCGACAGACGCGTCCAACACGGGTTGGGGCGTGGTCTGCGAGGGCTCTCCGGTTTTTGGCCTATGGTCAGTTCAGGAAAAGCTCCTTCACATAAATTGTCTGGAAATGATAGCGGTCGACCCCGGTCATTCAGGGTCACCACGTCCTGGTCCGTTCGGCAACAGATCTGTGGTATCCTATCTAAACCGTCAGGGCGGTGTCAGATCCAGGAACCTCTTCCATCTGACAAAACGCATACTGAGTTGGTCCCAGTGCCACCTGCGCTCGCTGAGGGCGACGCACGTGCCAGGCCACCTGAACGACGGCCCAGACAGACTGTCCTGAGACAATATTTCCCCAGGGGAATGGTCCCTGCACGCTCAAACAGTCCAGAAGTTATGGAGCATATTCGGCAGAGCAGAGATAGACCTCTTTGCGTCAGAAGAGAACTCTCACTGCCCAGTATTTTTCTCGAAGCGAGGACGCGCTGGCCCAGGACTGGCCCAACCGCCCGCTTACGCCTTCCCTCCCGTCTCGCTATTGCCACAGGTAATGCAGAGGATCAGGGAAACGCGTCACTCGGTGCTCCTCATAGCCTCGCGCTGGGAGAATCAGACATGGTTCCCGGAGCTTACGCAGCCCCGTGGCCCATTCCAGTGAGAGCAGATCTCCTCTCTCAAGCTC
This sequence comes from Xyrauchen texanus, assembly GCF_025860055.1. Taxonomy (NCBI): domain Eukaryota; kingdom Metazoa; phylum Chordata; class Actinopteri; order Cypriniformes; family Catostomidae; genus Xyrauchen; species Xyrauchen texanus. The sequence goes on along the minus strand of NC_068316.1, from coordinate 31,148,129 downwards.
GCGGCACGATCTGGCATCCCCACCCAGAGCGCTGGGCGCTGCACGCGTGGGTGATCAACGACTACCCGTCGCTTTGCCAGAAGGAGTAATAAACACTATCATACACGCTAGAGCCCCTTCCACGAGAAGACTCTATGCGTCCAAATGGTCTGTGTTTTCAAAATGGTGCACCGACAGAGACCTGGACCCACGGACATGTGGGGTGTCGTCGCTGCTCGTGTTTTTACAAGAGCTGCTGGATAAGGGCAGATCCCCATCCACGCTCAAAGTGTACGTGGCGGCCATCGCGGCGTTCACTGAACCCCTGCACAGCCAGTCACTGGGAAAAAACGAGCTGGTCATCCGCTTCCTCAGGAGAGCTAGAAGGATGAACCCCCCACGCCCCCCATCGGTTCCTATCTGGGATCTTTCCGTAGTTCTCGAAGCTATGAAAGCCCCCCTTTCGAACCGCTTCAATCCGTGGATTTGAAATACCTTTCACTCAAAACCGTTTTTCTGACTGCCCTGTCATCAGTTAAACGTGTGGGAGACCTTCACGCGCTGTCTGTCAGTGCTGCGTGTCTTGAGTTTGGACCAAGTGACTCCAAGGTCATTTTAAAGCCTAGACACGGCTATGTCCCCAAGGTGATCGGTACTCCTTTCAGAGCACAAATCATTTCCCTATCGGCGCTGCCAGCATCCGATAGCGAACGCGACGCCAATCTCCTTTGCCCAGTCAGAGTCAGAGCACTGAGATTGTATACTGCGCGCTCCGCCTCTTTCAGACGCTCTGAGCAGCTTTTCGTTTCGTTCGGAGGGCGCACAAAAGGTTTCGCCACCTCGAAACAGACACTGTCTAGATGGATAGTGGACGCTATTGCTGCCGCGTACACGTCAAAAGACCTACCATGCCCGTTAGGCATTAGGGCTCACTCCACTAGAGGCATGGCCTCCTCGTGGGCATGGTCCAGCGGGATTTCCATTCACGACATATGTGTGGCAGCGGGCTGGGCTTCCCCCTCCACCTTTGTCAGATTTTACAATCTGGAAGTGCCCGCCCTGCAGGCAAAAACTACTAGCGGTTTAATACGCTACAGCTCCCCTGGTGAGCTGCACTGATGGGACACATTCCACACAGACCGGCACCGCCGCTCTGTCTTTTCCTTCCCACTATGTGCTTATGTATTACACACACACTGGCCCGCACTCTTGCCGGCCAAATATTATTCCCCCACTCACAAGGGCTCCCCCGGGTCCCCCCACCCCCGGGGCTCATGCAGTGGATGCTTGGCACGCACGGCGTTATCAATGGGTTCCCGTAGCGTAAGCTAGCTTACGCAATACGAGAGAACCTCTCGTAAGAGAACGAATCGGTTACCTTATGTAACCTCGGTTCTCTCTAGAAGAGGGAACGAGTATTGCGTAGCTCGCGCCACAAGCGATTTTCGCTTCATTCAATGAAAACCAGGGTTCCAGCCTACGAACTTACGCTTATATGCACTCTAGCCACGCCCATTTTGGCGGGCTTTGATACAGTGACGGTGCGGGCGCCTGTCATTGGACACAAGTTCACTCAAGTTCATCTATAGGCTGCAGCAGTTGCCGCAGCGCAACCTATGAGCTCGCTAGCTAGCCCGCTCAAGGTATGCAGTTGCTGCACTGCGTTGACAATGGATACAAAATGAAGGATAATTTTTTGGCTTCAATATCTCAGAAAAGATGAATCTTTCCCGTAGCGTAAGCTAGCTTACGCAATACTCGTTCCCTATTCTAGAGAGAACCGAGGTTACGTAAGGTAACCGATTCGTTTTCTCTGTTTATCATACTTGTGCATTTCACACGCAAATACTCACTGTAGTTTGATCTCTAAATGAAACATATCTGCTCGTTATATTCTACTTATCAAGACCGTTCAAAATATATATGACACATGGCTGTGTGATCTTTTGATCGTTTTACTGGTTCTAAATATTAGTTTGACAATATTACAAATTTGCAAATTATGAAAATGGAACAGTTCTAGTTTATTAGTAAATTTAAAAGGAGTATTTTAGATTTGGTCAGATCAGATATATTTATTGTAAAGATAAGAGTCTAAGCTTTAAGCTTTTTTACTATATATATATATATATATATATATAATGATCAGCTCCCCCTCTCAGATTGTCAGAGGTTAACTCCATATCCACTTTTAAATCAATTTGCAATCACCTCTCAATCAAATTCAAAACAAGCCAACACTGAGATAACTTGTGATAAAAATACATTTACCAGTATTCCTTGAATTTGTGAAAAAGTCTCACTCGAGTTTAGGATGGGACAATTTGTCTCTACAACCAATCGGGGTGTTTTCTGGAATCCATTTAAAAACAGTGGTTAAAACTGATCACTGTAGTGGCACCAAATTACACACTTCAGCTGTAAATGATCAGAATCTTGTTCCAAGCAACCTTATACGTAATAAGCTCTCTACAGACTGTCTGAATATCAAGGTTTGAAATAAATTTACAGCTTTATTAAAGTTTTTGCAGTTTTGCAATTAGTTGAACTAATCCATCCAGCTCAGTAACATTTCACAGTGCTCATTAGTTTATTGGATAAAAGCCTGTGTTTAGTGAACTGAGCAGACTCAAGAGCTTTTATAAATGTGCATGCAGTAACAGATAAATTAGTATGCAGTAGTTTCTGGATGGTCTTAGCCACATCATTTTTCTGCATACCCTTGGGCTGTGACTTTTAATGACTTTTTAAGTCAATTGTAATATAATTAATAAATTAAGTACCTTTCCATAGTGTCAAAGAATAAAAACCTACTATATTTCTCTTTATCGTTATATATATATATATATATAAACTAAAAAGTTGCTTAGGGCCCTGGATCCATGAACATACTGATGGGGCCTCATACAAATTTATACTTAGGGTACCCATAAGGCTCGGACCACTACTGCATTAGGTGTTTGGTGTGTGCAACCATCAGCTGACACTGACACATAAAACCGTCTTCTTCAGTGGAAAAAAACACATGCAGCGATTTCCATCGACAAAGTGATAAAATTTTTTGATGAGAGCTAGCAACATCTAGCGACACGAGCGACCTCTGGAGACTAGATGTGGGCGTGGCAAGCAACATGACAAAGTTGAGGAAAGTTTACATTTATGCAAATGAGGAGCAACTTTCAGGAGCAACAACCAACAGGACTGAAGGGGGTTCCAGTGAAGCTCATGTCACCGTCTCCATTGAAATAATAAAGTCGAGAGCATGCAAGAGAGAGAAGTTTCTGTGAGCGATTTTACTGGTTATTTGATTCATCGACAAAGTTGCTGCATGTGTGTGCAGGGCTTTAGAAGCATAAAGACATTTTTGTTTCTGTTTGACTATGCAGAGTTGTACACGTTGATGCCCACTGCAACATTACTAAATAATCAGAATTACTGTAGAAATGTTTTTTTAAAAACCATGATGCAGCTTGCATGCAGTGACAATATTCAACAGCTCACTGGAAAATACCTTTGCTTGTGCAGTAGAGGGCATCTGGAGAGAGATATAAAGTGAGGTGGATAGACAAGAAGAATATAAAATTGTCTTTAAACAGAATCCTGCTAAATTCATGTCCCATTCTCTGAAATGATTCTGTGCATCACCTCCGGCACAAATCATTCATCTAAATCATGTTTTATTAATTTGTTAAGGCATTCTCCTAAGCTTCCGCTGTGATGAAGTACTGCAGTCTGAAAATAAACAAACCAGTGTGCAACTAATATAAGTCAGAGAAAGGGCTTTTCTACACATCTCCACTTCATAAGACCACTATAACACACACATTATATTATTTTAATATATTGGTTTTAATATGCTGGTTATTTTTTTTTTTATTAAAATTAAAGCACAAGAACAAATTAATACCTCTGTAAAGCCTTGCTTGAGCACTTTAACTAAGATAAATAAAAAATGTCCTTCCAGAAATCTATAGAACTCCTCGTTTACAGCACTGATTAGGTAATACAAAAAGTTCTTTAAAGGGAAATATATTATTTATTTCCATATAATTCAGTCCAGAGCAATCAATTTTTTCCAATTGAGTTCATCAATCTGTCCATGGTAGTCTTACTCCGATCAGCCACAACATAAAAAGCACCTGTCTAATATTGTGTAGGTCCCCCCTCGTGCTGCCAAAACACACCAACCCGCATCTCAGAATAGCATTCTGAGATTATATTAGTTCACCACAATTGTACAGAGCGGTTGGCACTGTTTTGGTGGCACTTTGGGGACCTACACAATATTAGGCAAGTGGTTTTAATGATGTGGCTGATCGGTGTATTATAAGGGCTTTTCTAAGGATGCATCAATGTACATATTCATCAGACGGACGCTTCTGGAGAGTCACACTTTGGTTGTGTCACATCATACACAGCGTTTTTAGGACACTGTGTCAAGTTCACAGTGTGAAGATTAGAAAAAGACATCTGTTGACTAGAATAAAACTACTTTTATAAAGTTACTGATATGACTGGAGTCTTCATCTCATGTGAGTTGTTATGATTTTATAAATATGTTACAAAATTGCAATTATTTTCTTTTGGAGTATAACCTTTTAATGAGGAAAAAATATTGAGTGCACCTTTAAAAAAAATATTGTTGTGACTGGGGAGGTGTTCTGAAAGTTACAATATGTTTTCATAGTACACTGAAATCTTTCAAAAGATCAAGGAAAATGTGATTTCTGTTGATACAACTTATATACAATATATATCTGTGATAGGATTGTGACTATTGCCTTTGAGCATTGCCTGTGGAAGGATTATGCTTAAAAATACTTAACCCCTTAAGTTCTCTCTGCTCTGATCACTGCCTCTGTAAGCCACAAGTAGTCACAACTCTATATCAGCTCTGATCTTAGGTTGTTTTCTTTCAAATGACCCAATTTTTAATCATCTCTGAGCTTGCTTGGGTAAATAATGTTAAATCCAATGTTGTATCTTGGATATCCAGAACAAAAACTGCAGTTCAGCAGAAAAAGCATGATCAAATATTATCTGCAAAATATGACTACTAACTACCGTTGATGAATTTCTGTTTTTCAAAGACACTCAGATTTAGCTTCTTGTCCACTCAGAGGCCAAGATATTCGACTATGAGGAATGTGTGTAGGATCACAAAAATGACTGAATGTCAATGGACAAGCACATGGTGAGTGCTCAACTGTATTAGAGAGCCACCTTTAATTTCAGATATGTATATTGGGATGGAAAGTAAAAGTGGAAAAAAAAAATTGTAATTGCTGCCATCTGGTGGAATTAACTAAAACATAAAAGCAAAGAAGCATAGCGCAAACTCAGCCGGAATCACATGCTTTCAAATAAAGAACAAAACATGATAAAACAATTTATGTTCATCATAAGATTATGAACATATACAATATTATTTGAATAATTAAAACAACATTTATATTATTTGGGGGTTTTCAATACCAATATTTTTAGGAAGCAGCAAAAAACGCAGGAGTGTAAAGCGTTCAAAAAAACATACTGCTTCAAGGGTAATATGCATGCAGCTGCATGCATGAAGAAGAACCATAAAGTTATAAATAAGCATTTATATCAGCTTATGCTCCAATATTTTCCCTTCTACTCCCATTACACATGTACTCTATCCATATCATTCTACAGCTGTCAAAAACACAAAGGAAGGCCAGCAAGCTATGCAAGCTGTGTCAGTGCCAAGGCTGACTTTGATGTTTAATGTCAAAGGAACCGGTGTTGAAGGCTCTCCTTGGATTCAGTAGGTATCTAAATAACAGCAGAGAAAGCACAGCGGAGAGATTTATGTCATCCTGTTTCTAAGAGTGGCTGTGTCTCACTGGTATTGGCTGGCGACTAAAGACCCATAAATCTGTGTGATGTGGTACGACCCTGGACAGGAGATTGTCAGCATTTGGTCCATGCATTTCAATGACTTACACACTAATAGGGCAACCCAAGGTTCTTTAAGTGTCATGAAATACCCTATTTCAGCACGGGTCAGTTCTCACCACACTTTTGGAAAATGTGAAAGAAGTGGACGTGTAAAGCGTCAGAGTTGAGGGAAGAGGTGAGGGAGAACACATCTACTGTCTGTGCTACAGCTGACATTATTTAGAGTAAGAAATACAATTCTTAGCGGTCTGTTGCCAAATAATGAGATTGCTTTTAGATTTAGACTGAGTAGATATAACAAATCACTTTTTAGAGGACTAAATGTAATCCAATTATTGATCCTGACTATATAGTAGATTCAAATAAAATAAAATAAAAAACAGACAACATTTAATTAATTAATTTATAAAATTCCACTGATTACAACAAAACTAATTTCTAATTTTAAACTACACATTGTCATATGAACAACCAGTCAGTAACTGCAATGCCTGATTGATGAAAATACTGATGGTCTGCACCATCAGTACTCTTGGAAAGCCTCTCGTACAATCAGATTTGATGACTGGAATTAACTGTTACTATTGATTATGCTAGGCTCAATAATAGACTTTGATTTGTAGAATTTAAATTGTGGCCATCGTGGTTGAGCAGCATAGTGTATGGTAATCTCAGCCTCAGCGGCATGCCGACGAACCTCCCACAGTCTGTGCTCTACATCTGATGCACATAGCACAAAAAACTGAAAATGCTTTCTCAATCAACCAAGCGCAAATCCGATTGGCTGGTTTGATGGAACTTCCATGAGTGGACGCACACAGGATGTTTTATCAGTCCGCCTGTAAGCTGAGTTGCGATCAAAAGTTTCCGCGTTGATACAAAAAGTTATTATTTCGAGATATTCAGAGCTTCGTTTGAGGCACGGAGTAGAAAGCTCTGCTTTGTTTACTTATGCCTGTGAAATTGTCTATAATGAGGTTTTCTGTGCTGTACTTAGACTCTCTACACTTATTTCTGCTATTTTCCCATGTGTTTTCTGTTGCATCACTCACGTGCCACGTGTCTATATTCCAGGATTGGAAATTCTGTTTTCCAGGATTGGTTTTAGTTTGACAAAATTCACCAAATCCAATTAGGCTTCATTAGGGTTAAGTGGTATCAAGACACTTGTTACCAACTTTATCAATTCAGAGTTTGATACCGAGGTTATGATTAGTTCACGTCCGATTTCACATGAGGCGAACAGCCAATCGTGTGCGAGACACATCTTGCGAGAGAGTCAGCGAGATTTACATCTCCACTGAAGATGTTTGTGAAAATTATGATACATTATAAGAATTTAAACACAGTTATAACACAGCACAGGAGGATGTAAAAAAAAATATGATGAATCAAATCACATTTACACACCATGAATAATGACTATGAAATTATGAATAATTATAATACATTCACACAGCACAGAAGATCACTAGTAACATTGCTGCTGCTGCTAGAGCACGAAAATAAATCTGAATATGATGAAAATATAAAAACCGATAATATATCGATATGAACTTTAAATAGGTCCACAACAAGAACATTCAGGCTTGTAAATTTAAAAGTTTAAAAGTTTAATATATTGATTTGAAATGTAAAAAATGTCAATTAAAAGCTTTAGTATTCATTTAAATAACTAACTTAATATGTAAAAGTGTGCTTTTATTGTCCTTCAAGTTAAATACTGTATGTTCATGCCATCTCTGCCAACAAATCCTAATAAGAAGGGGTTTGGGTGGCATTCACACTTTCCTGATATATTTACAGTATATTGTGGAGTGATGAAGGTTTTATATTTTAAAGTCATTTGATAGTTATTGATATTGTATTAATATCTTACTTGAAATTATTCAATTATTTTAGGTTTATTTATACATATTTTATGGCCAGTGTGGTAAAATGATTGGGGAAAAATGTAAGAAATGCAAGCTATAAACTATAAATAGCTTAGTGCAATTTAAATTGGAGTGAGAGATACTGGGGGGAGTGACTGTCACTTTGCTCACAGCTGATTGGTCCAGAATCTTGATGAGATCTCTGATCGGGAAAATAATCTGCCCCGGAGCAGGTTAGCTGATTAACATATATTACTATGGTGAGGAGCCCCGATAAACTTATCTAGCTAGCTGCTTAATCCTGCTTTGTGACATAGGCCAACGAAGACTTGTGCTGCATTATATAAATGATTTCTTTCTCCATGTCTGTCTTTTATTTTGGTAAATCTCCAATATCTCCAATAACCCCGCCCCTAAACACCCTGTAATGCAAAACCTACTGTGATTGGTTGCTTAACATGTCAGTCAGATGGCTCTTCAAGTTTAAATGTGCAGTTCTTGACCAATAGACCTTTTTCACACTAAGGGTTTTGGAACGTGGAAGTAAACGTTTGCTGGGTAAACTTCGCCAGTGGTGAATGGGAGACCACAGCAAATATTATTTTCACTTACCCATTTTCTCCAAGAGCTAAAGAAAAAAATCCACTATTACATTTTAATGAATTTCCAGAAGAAGAAAAAAATAGTGAGTGGTGGATTAAGGCAAATTTACTGTCACTCTCTCAGCAGCTGTAGTAATAAATTTTTTTTAAAGTAATTCCAGGGTCATATAACAATGAGCATAATGTTTACACTCAATATTTAAAAGAATTATATAAAAAAGTTTGCTGGATTTATGCTGCTAAATAAGGCAGAAACACGTCATCACAATCTGTGAAAAGGTCTATTAAAGCTGCTAAAGAACTCAACTTTGCCGTAGTCATAGGCCATATGTGAAACTAATGCTGCATCCGAAACTGCGTACTGTAACACTATGTACTTTATTTGATGAATGACACACTTATTTAAGCACCATTTAAGCACAGGGAACATTTATCTTTGTATATATAGCACTTATAGTTGAGAAGCGCTGTCCGCACTTCAGAATCTCACTGGAAATAGTAGGTCATCCGGGTGCTTCTCACTTACTGCTTCATGAATACTGTGGATTCGGACACTACTCCATTGGCATACTGTTTTTGGTATACTATATAGTAGGGAAGTATTCAAATGCAGCACAAGTGTATGGTAGAGCTATAAATAAGACATAGCCATACATTCAGATTTTCATATGCCTTAATGAATTGTTTTCTCTGTTACTGCTACCATTTATCAGGATATTTAAAGATACTGGGGAGGGCACCCATCACAAGCACAGCATAATAAATGGACAAAGATATTTCTCCGCATAGCATCCATGTAATAACTTTTTGATAGTGAGCTAAAATGTAGTGTTAGATAAATACCGGCAAAACTATGTGAATACTAACCGTGTGCATATTAATTAAACTCTAACGAATGTTTAATTCTAAGCTAAAAGATGATTTAATGTTAGTAATTTAGGTGTACCAACAAACATGTCAAAGAGGAATTATATATATATCACCTTTATTGTGAGTTGCTTAGTTACTGTCTGTAAATTCCTTTAGAAAACAGCATGAGGCACACTTGGGTGTGGTTCGAATTTTCTGATGCTAAAATATCTCATTTGTATTATTTATAAAACTGGGACCTGACAATGGACAACGTTGTGTTGTCACCACGATCATTAAACAAAATGTATCTTTATGTTTCTAGAATACTAGTTTTGATGAAACACAGGCCCCCCACCCCCAACCCAAGTTACTTTTTTGGACTTAAGGGGGGTCCCTTAAGTCTATAAGAAATTTTTTTTTGCTCTTTATGCCCATTCTAAACATCCAGTTTTGTGGTAAACATTTCCACAAACCTGCCGATTCCGCAGTGTGAACGCTGGCGTGTTTGTCTGCCGATTATCTTTTTATTTTTATTTGTTGGTTCATTGTTGATTTTATTATTATGAAAAGGTTAAAATACTGCGGCCTTTTATCGATTTAAAACATTACTACCCTCACCGGTGACCGGGGTTAGAAGTGTGTTGATGCTGTCTATTGTGTCAATCTGCTGTCAACTGATGAAGAATATGCTCTGCTTCTGTTATCCATATTGGCCAGCTGGAGCTTTGTTGTTATTCATTGGCAGCTTCAACAGAGTGTATCCTGTTGTGGAGCGGAGGGGGTCGGGGCCGGGTCAGAATATCAGGCCGTCCGCGGGGCGAGTGGGGGCTGGATTCCCCGACCTCCTGGAGCGATGAAGCCGCTGCCAGGGGTGGAGGAGTGCCCTGCCGTCCCCCAGAAACACGGAGGGGTCGAGTGAAGACCGCCGTCCGCGAGGAGAGGAGGGAAGTAACTCCCCGATCGCCTGGAGCGGTAGGGCCACTGCCAGAGTCGGAGGAATGACCCCAGAAAAGCGGAGGGGCGTTCTGTCCACTGGGGGTCAGAGATTTGACTCCGGTTTGCCCGGAGAGGAGCGGCTGTCGTCCGCCAGAGAGTGTGGAGGAGTGTTCGAGGACCACGCGACGGTACATCTGAGAACTGGTGAGTGAGCTTTTTCTCTCTCCTCTCTCTCTCTCTTTCGCACCGTGTTGGCCTTTTCCCTCGCCTATTTTGTTTTTGTTGTTGTTGGTTTTTCCCCTCCTGTCTCCTCCCAGGTCGAGGAAGGCTGGGATAACCACATGGGACGCAAGATACACCCCGCCCCAGGGATAGGGAGAGGATGTACGTCATGCCAGTGGCACCCAGGCCTGAGATAACGCCGGGAGGAGTGTGGAGCGGAGGGGGGCTGGGCCGGGTCGGAATATCGCGCGCCCGGTCCCCAATCGGCCTGATGAGGCGCACGAGGGATAAAGGCGGCCGGTGACGATGGTTCGAGAGAGAGAGAATTATGGGCATGTCTGTCATGTGTGTGTTTATGTTTGTGTGTTTTGGTTTTGAGTTTCATTAAATATTATTTATATTGACAAGCCGGTTCTCTCCTCCATCCTTAACCATGTTACACCTGTGTATTTAGGGGTTTATGCTGTTACTGTGACATGGTTCTGCACTATCTACCCTCAAATCTATGGCATTTGAAATCTTCAGCCCACCTGTCAGCGTAAGTTTACAATCATTGTGCCGTTCTTGGGATTGCACGTCCACGGTATGTGCATCGAGGATGTCAACAAATTCAATCCCCGGCTGGCTCCCTGCACAACAACTATATTCTGATTATTTGGTCTTCGCGCCACTGCCTCTTGATGTGCGCAAAAAAGGATAAGTGGACTATTAATTACAACAATTTCATTTCTTTTTCCACTAACAAAATGGATGTCTCGACTAAAAAGATGGCCCTTACAATTAGATCGATATCCAACAAGTCCTTCATTTTTAATGAGTTTATCACATTGTGATCACTGGACTTTCTATTTATTACAGAGACCTGGTTAAACCTCGGCTAACTAATGGCTCTGGCAGATTTAACACCGTCAGGCTGTGACATTTTAAATTCTCCACGGACTTCAGGGCGAAGAAGAGGTGGAGTAGCTACTATTTTATGAGAGTCTTTTAAATGTAGGACACTACCTGTGGACACATACTCCAGCTTGGAGGTTCAGTTATTGAAGGTTGATGTCTCAAGTCCTGGTTTCTGTGCACTTCTGTACAGACTTCATTCAACAATTCTCTGACTTTCTCTCTGGACTAGTGTCTCGTGGTGACAGATTTCTGATTCTTGGGGACTTTAACAAAGCCCATGTTAAATGAGTTTCTTTCCCTCATTGAAGCGTTCAGTTTTGTACAACAAATTACTGGTCCGCCCCACATTAAGGGTCACACATTAGATCTGGTATTACCTCATGGCATTACTGTGTCTAATATTGAGGTTGGTCACTGGTGTTTCTGACCATTATTCTATAGTGTTTGATATTGTCTGTCCCCGACCTCTTCATATTTCCTCTCAGCCCTTACGATATTCAAGGTCCATCCATTTGTCCACTGCCAATATTTTTTTCAGAATTTTATCACCAGCATTTTATAGATGAAGTTCCAGTTGATGGAGACACTGGGTCACTAGTGGATGCTTTTAATAAATCCTGCACTTTTACCCTTGATAATGTCGCTCCGCTCAAGTTAAGGTTGTCTCTCAGCCATTGTTAAATGATGTCACCCGAGCTCTTAGACAGGAGTGTAGGAAATTGGAGCGAAAAGTGGAAAGGAGATAAACTGCAAGTTTCATTTGACACTTCAAGGGAGTGCTTAATGTGTTATCAAAGTGCAGTAAAGGAAGTGAAAGCTAAATTTTTCTCTAATATAATTTCTGAAAATACAAATCGACCAAAAGATCTGTTTAAGACAATTGATTCTGTTTTAAATCTGTCAAGGACTGATTTTCTGAACGCCACACAAGAGACCTGTGAGGATTTTTGCTTTTTAATTATTCGCAAAGGGCAAGTGCAATTACGCCTTCACATGTTCATCAGCCACTAATTTTTAGGCTGTCCAGTTCATTGAATCACTTTGAACCAGTCTTAACTGTGCAGGTATCTGATATAACTCTGAAGATGAAGTGTTCCAGTTGCAAACTGGATGTTTTGTCCCTGCGTCATTTTAAAGATGTTTTTACAACAATTGGTTCCAGAGTGACAGCAATTATAAACAGTTCATTAGTAAATAGTGTTGTTCCAAGCTGTCTTAAACATGCTATTGTACATCCTCTGCTAAAAAAAAACTTCTTTAGAACCAGCAGTTCACAATAATTATAGACCAATCTCAAAATTGCCATTCATTTCCATGAGTTCATGAGTTGTCTACACACAGCTCTACTCCTACCTAAATAAGTTCAACATCTTAGATACATTTCAATCAGGCTTCAGATCTCTACACAGTACCCAATCTGCACTGTTAAAGGTAACTAATTATATTTTCCTTTTCTTGGATTCAGGCTCACATGAGGTTTTAGTTTTACATTTACATACGTTTACATTTATGCATTTGGCAGACGCTTTTATCCAAAGCGACTTACAGTGCAATTATTACAGGGACAATCCCCCCGGAACAAGCTGGAGTTAAGTGCCTTGCTCAAGGACACAATGATGGTGGCCGTGGGGTTAGAACCTCTGACCTTCTGATTAACAGCCCTGTGCTTTAACCACTACGCCACCACAGAAAAACTTTTTCTGTTCACTTAGAAAAACTTCTCCTCTACATCGGCTCATCTAGTATGTGGGGTCCCTCAAGGGTCGATTCTAGGACCCTTACAATTCTCTGTGTGCATGCGACCACTGGCATATATTTTTCAGAGATATGGTATGTCTTATCCTTGCTATGCTGATGAAACTCAATTTTATTTTCCAGCATGCTTGGACAAAAAAATCATCAATAGAGAATGCCCTAAATTGCTTTGCTGATATTAAGTGATGGCTGACAGACAATGTCTTACAGTTAAATGAGAGCAAAACTGAAATTCTGATTCTCAGCCCCTCCAAGTCCTCTTTACCTGGACTGGTCGACCAGCTAGGTCCACTGTCGTTAAATGTGCAAGATTAAGCAATAAGCCTTGGAGTGATCTTGGACTCATTACTACTTTTATATAGACAGATCGGTGCTGTTGTTAAGAGCAGCTTTTTCCATCTGAGATCAATTGCAAAAGTAAAACACTTTCTCTCTAAATCAGATGTAGAAATTGTGATTCACTCGCTAATATCGTCAAGGTTAGATTCAGTACCACCGCTCCCTATACGCATACTACACAGTCTGCGTAGGGCACCAACTCCCTAGGGGGCACCATCTTACTCTATGAGGACACCAGAAAATCCACCGGCTAAAACACGTTATATGTTAACCAAGGACCCGAAAGCAGTTCCGGAACACAGACAATACCTAGCTATTTACTAATCCTGTAATATATATTCTAATCATCAATAGTTGCCTATATACGTTCTTCAAAAAAAGATACAGGGTATGTATGCAGTTCCAGATAATAAAACCCTAGCTTGCTGCTTCAGCATGTATTAGTATTATCACTTCAATTCAGTTTTTACCAGCTGTAGCAAAAACATTTGAAACAATCATGCTCTACTATTTTGAGTTATTTCATAATTAAGGAATACAAGTTTATCCCTGGTTTGCATCCCAATGTTGGGAGTGTTATAAGCTATGAATCTCAACTATAGCTCAGAAAAAAAAATTGATTTGTTGCTTTGTTTCTCATTCTAAACATCCAATTTTGTGGTTATGAATTGAATTATTTAGCAAAACTGCAATTTAAGAGCTAGTTAACAATCCCATCATAATACATCATCCCTATAATAATCCTTATAGCTGTCCCTGTATAGTCTGCAAAACATTTATCCATAAGACAGGTTGAAAGCTGTCTTGGTCTTCCTTTCCAGCAAATGATCATTTATGCACTTGCAGATAAAAACCCCAACCATTTACTTCAGTAATATGTTCTACCTAAACAATGCAGCATCATGTAATCAAACATTTCTGCATCAACTTCTTGTCCTTTTAATATCTGCAATTCATTCAAGTCTGCTGTAAACATGACCTTGTGGCCTTCACTTGATAACACTGAAGCTGCCTTTTCACTGCTTGTGACAAATGATGTACGATATACCAAATGTCAATTATTTCCAAAGAAGAGTTGCACAGGGGCTGCGTTGATTTCCATTCATCTGTGTATCCAGGATTTTTGGATCTGATTTGAGCTTTGAATTAGAATTCTAGAAACTTTTGTGACTAGACAGTATGTGGCCATGTGATGTACAGTAATGTACCCTTTTCACAGACTGTGATGAGACATTTCCACCTTTATTTATAAGCCTAATTCTCAAATTATTGAATTTACATTTATCACAATACTTATTATATTAGTGTTATATTACTTTGGCATAAAAAAATACATTTAAAAAAACTAGACAACCCTGCTTTGATGGGATTTCAAATAGAGCTACTGAGGGAGTGACAATAAATTTGGCTGTAATTCACATTTTTTCCTCTTTTGGAAAGTGGTGGAATTTTTAAAAAATTGTATTACATTTTTTGCTGTTGGAGCAAATGGTAATGCAGATATTTGCTGTTGTCTCTCATGTACCTCATGTAAACTCTGCTGTAGTTTATTGTAACACAGTTAAAGGATGGGCAAGGGGGAGGCGAGAACCGGCTTGTCAATATAAATAATATTTAATGAAACTCAAAACCAAAACACACAAACATAAACACACACATGACCGACATGCCCGTAATTCTCTCTCTCTCGAACCATCGTCACCGGCCGCCTTTATCCCTCGCGCACCTCATCAGGCCGATTGGGGACCGGGCGCGCGATATTCCGACCCGGCCCCGCCCCCCTCCGCTCCACACTCCTCCTGGCGTTATCTCAGGCCGGGGTGCCACCGGCATGACGTACACCCCCTCCTATCCCTGGGGCGGGGTGTATCTTGCGTCCCGCGTGGTCATCCCCGCCTTCTTCGCCCTGGGAGGAGACAGGAGGGGAAGAAAACAACAACAAAAAAATAGACGAGGGAAAAGGCCAACACGGTGCTAAAGAGAGAGAGAGAGAGGAGAGAGAGAAAAAGCTCACTCACCGGTTCTCTGATGTACCGTCACGTGGTCCTCGAACACTCCTCCACACTCAGGCGGACGACAGCCGCTCCAACCCCAGGCGAACCGGAGTGAAACCTTCGACCCCCAGTGGGCAGAACACGCCTCCACTTTTCTGGCAGCAAATGGGGACACTCCTCCGCCCCTGGCAGCAGCTCTACCGCTCCGGGCGGTCGGAGAGTTTCTTCCCTCCTCCCCTCACGGACGGCGGTCTCCCTCGACCCCTCCGCGTCTTTGAGGATGGCAGGGCACTCCTCCGCCCCCGGCAGCGGCTCCCTCGCTCCAGGTGGTCGGGGTATCCAGTCCCCACTTGCCCCGCGGACGACAGCCGTTCCCCGCATCCAGGCAGTCGGGCTACTCCATCAACCGGCAGATGGCAGCGGCGCTCCCCAGGGTGGACGGCAGTGTCGAGGACTCTGCGACGGGCATCCCTCCTCCTTCCCGGGCTTCGGCACCAATGTAACACAGTTAAAGGATGGGCAAGGAGGAGGCGAGAACCGGCTTGTCAATATAAATAATATTTAATGAAACTCATCAGGCCGATTGGGGACCGGGCGTGCGATATTCCGACCCGGCCCCTCCCCCCTCCGCTCCACATTTATATACAAAAATAGGGTTGTCAACTGTCCCGTATATTAGCCATGACATCCCGTATTGACTGATATTTAGACATAGTGGTGAAACACTTATTGAAGCATTCGAAATGCTCAAGAGTCCCATATTACCTTGATTAAAAGTTTGCAACCCTAGTGAAAAGTGTCCATCCAATCAAATGTGCGTAAAGTGAGAATCGTAAAAAAAAATTGGCTAACTTTATTGTCAAAATGGATGGTTATAAATCGATATGACATGTTCATGTACTCTGAAATTAACCCTTTTAAGCTGAATAAAGGCCTGTTTACACCAAGAATGAAAAATATAACAATAACTTATAACGATAAGTTTTAAAAAGTGGTGGAGTGGTAGTGGCATAGTGGGTTAAAGCACAGTACTGTTAAGCACATGGTTGAAGGTTCGGTCCCCACAGATGCCAGAATCATGTCCATGAGCAAGGCACTTACAGTAACT
The DNA here is from genome assembly GCF_025860055.1 of Xyrauchen texanus. Lineage (NCBI taxonomy): Eukaryota > Metazoa > Chordata > Actinopteri > Cypriniformes > Catostomidae > Xyrauchen > Xyrauchen texanus. The sequence goes on along the minus strand of NC_068316.1, from coordinate 31,131,652 downwards.
CCAGGGGGATTGTCCCTGTAATAAGTGCACTCTATGTTGCTTTGGATAAAACTGTCTGCCAAATATGTAAATGTAATGTAAAAATCCCTCTAACTCTAGGAGAATAGCGGTGTCCATACCCTAACGACAGAGGAATGATATCGTTGGGATCACTTTCAGGGCTATTTTTTCAGCTGAAAAATGATGAAATCATTGACAGCCAATCAAAATCCATGCGACTTTAAAAGGCATCATCGTCGAGGTCCAGAAAAAACCCTTTTCAAAGATTTCATAAAGAAAAGGGATATATGGAAACAATTCCATTTACCCTCGGAATGAAAGGTGAGAAGTATTAACGATGATGAGATAATGAAAAGCTAATGCTAAATTTAAATCAGGTTTCCAGCGCTAATGTTGCCTTGTTTGAACTTGTGGTGAAAATTACAATGTTAGCTAAATCAGTTACTTGTATCTAATGCAATGGGTTAGTAATGCAGTAGAGTGTTTGATTCTCCCAACTCCTCTTGTCTCTGAAGGATTCCATGTATCTCATATCCATATGTTTTTCTTTTGGTTTGTTTGCTAAACGTAGAACAGTAGCAGGTCATCTACATTTATTTTTCTTGACTGTGAAAATAACTGCAGTGCCTGTTTAGAATAAACAGAATTTTATCATCTGATGGTGTGGACGCTAGTATAGTTATCGTTATAGTTCTTGTTCTTGGTGTGAACGGTTCTTTACTGAAGAGTGAAATCCCCATCAGTAAATTTTGCACCAATTAATATTTTTTCATCTTTTCCTGTGACAATACAGATGCCTTGTTACATGAGCCACCACAGAGACATGGGTTCAAGTCCCATGGAAACCAGGAAGTAATCGCATATTTATAAAAAATGCTGAGTGTGATTCGAAGGTTGCAGGTTTTGGAGGTTCACTTCCCCTGAAGTTTATGTTTAGGTTTGGGGTTTGGGCATATAGTTAATTAAATATGCATTCCTGTTGACTGTATGACATCATGTACAAATAAAAATACAACTCACTTTTTGTGCCACCCTGTGGACATTTAATCCGGACTCTAGTCAACAACACTTTCCGCTTCGGCCACTGGATGAAGTGGTTTCATTTTCGGTAAGCAAAAACCGATTTGAGCAGCTAAACTTTTGACCTAATGTCACTGATTTCACAGTGTGATCAGTCTGTATGAATATAGAAGTCATTTTACGAAATGACTGTATTATGTTCTTTCCAAAAGTATTGGCAGTCATTTGTCCTGTATGAGTATTCTTCCTGTATGTATTCATTCATTACTCCTTCTTGCCACCATGATCTTTACATGGAGGGCAAATGCTCTTGATGTTGCACTCCTTTACCCAAACAGAAAAATCACAGTATGGGTGCTGCCTTTGAAGATAGCTACCAATGTAGGCAGTAGACAACAACTCACAAGGTTTGTAACAGAGCTTGAGAGATGACTGTGGAATAGAATTTAATTTAAAATGCCTTAAAGTAAAGGTCAATATTAATGCCAGAGAATTGGTATGTTGTTTGTGTACCTGTCTGTCTCTTTCAATAGAGGATTGCGGGAAAACACCAGTGGGTCTAAAGGGCTAAGCAAGTAAATACTTTAAAAAATATTGTAAATTAAATTTCAGCAATGAAAAATGTACCGCAGCAATTGCATTTTCATTAGATTCCAATAACACTGGGAAACTGCCATGAATTTAATTTAATTGGAAGTATATTTATGCCTAAACACACATGAAAATGTCATGCCTTCAAGAAGAACTACAGAAACAAAGATAAAAAGAGCAATCAATTGCAAAGCATAAAGAATAGTAAGAACAGAACTCATGAATAAAAATGCTAAATCATTTTGCCTTGTGCCATATACACTGTGATTTTGGTACATCCCCCCTGTCTGATGCCAGTTTGCCCATAAGTGTCGAGTTGGCACCCATTAAGGTCTGTCAATACTAATGTGTTTGTTGGCAGTGTCCAGGTGGCTTGGCGGTTGCTCTCACTGCCCTCTGACAAACCTGGCATCCTGCGTCTCAGCTTCAAGGGGCACAGCTGTGTGCCAGGCGGCCCATTTTTGCTTTGTGTTACCCAAAATGCCATGCCAGTATTTCCCTGGCCATGTACCCCTGAGATAATCAGTATGTTTCCAATGAATATTTTAATAATGGCTTTAGCACAGCTCTCTTTGTCTGCTGAATACATTTGGTTGTGGGTACGAAAATATAATTACTCGAAACAAACAAACAGAAATGTAATATTTGGCAATACAGTATTTTTTATTTTTTTTTATTTTTTTTTAGGATTGAAAGCTTTCGCATACCCTCTCAAAAGCTAAACTTGGGTTTAAATATGTAAACTTCTGGCTTCAAAGTCACCACTAAATACAAAAAACAAAGCCTGAATTAAACATCTTCTATGTACTAAACAGTCACAGTGGCTAAATACATTTAATGCTCATCATTACCCGCCATAAAATGATTGTATCATTTTTACGTTGATTTCGATGCATGTGCTGATATAATAAATGTAAAACTGAGGTGTATTGGTATGATATGGACATGATGTAAAATTCCAAGAAAGCTTGGATGATGAGCTTCTTTTTCTGTTAAATCATAATTTTCTGTAAAGCTGCTTTGAAATGATGAGTTTTGTGAAAACTTCAGTTAATGTTCACATCAACCATCAGAATGGGGAAAAAATGTTATCTCAGTGATTTCGATCGTGGCATGATTGTTGGTGCCAGACTGGCTGGTTTGAGTGTTTGTGTAACTGTTGATTTCCTGGACTTTTCACACGGAGGGCGGGGCTGGGTCATGATTCTACACACCCGGTCCCTTATCAGGCTAATCAAGCCTCCGAGAGGGATAAAGGCTGACTGCAGAGGATCGTGCTGGAGAGAGAGATCGTTTAATATGTCCGTCATGTGTGTGTTGTTGTCTTTAAGTTAATCATTAAAATATTATTTATATTCCCAAGCCAGTTCTCGCCTCCTCCTTTCCATCAAACTGCTTTACACACACACAACAGCCTCTAGAGTTTACTGAGAATGGTGTCAAAAACATCCAGTGTGCAGCAGTTCTGCAGATGGAAACACCTTGTTGATGAGAGAGGTCAACAGAGAATGGCCAGACTGTTTTGAGATGACAGAAAGGCTATGGTAACTCAGATAGCCACTCTGTACAATTGTAGTGAGCAGAATAGCATCTCAGAATGCTCAACAGGGCTACAACAGCAGAAGACCTCGTCTGGTTCCAACCGATGTAAGTGTAGCTGCATGATTTTATGTATTGCACTGCTGCCACGTGATTGGCTTAGATAAATGCATGAATAAGGTGTACATGTGTACATAATAAAGTTGTTGGTGAATGTGCATACATATATATGTACAGTATATACGTACATTAAATATGTGTGTTTCAAAAGTTTGATTCCACTCACGAAAATGCTTCTATTTTGCGTTTTTTTTTCTTCTAATTTTACACCGTTTATTTTTCAAGTTGTTATATTATGAGTATAGAAGTTTGAGGTGAAAAGTTTGTGCAACACCAGATGCTCCATGTTATCCAGCATGATTTGGGACTGTTCTACTGAGCATCTTTTTTGCTTCAGTGGAAGCAAGAAAACCTGAGCTTTCTACAAAAGGAGTTAACACAGTTAATGTCACAAATGTGCTATTTGATAGTGACCAAGAAATTGTGTGGAATCTTAAATATTTCTTATTGTATTATGTCATACATTTGTGCACAACCACGCAGTGCGACCAACTCAAAGTGGACACATTTACTCGCACAATTCACCGAATGTGAAACACTGCCTGAATTGATCTGCGCAGCTGCATCAGCACCTTGTGATGCACAATAATTGGCACACGCTGCATTCTTCTGTTGACTAGCCCACTTTAATAGTGTTTAGCTTCCCATTATAATGACGTAAAACACACCGCATGACTATGAGGAAGGATTACATGAAAAGGTAGATTTGTGTGCAGGTGCGAGGGATTTCATATAAATAAAATATATATTCCTCTCACATGCTATTGAGTACCCAAGCATCTCATATGATGCTGACCCCCTACTGTAAATAATGTGTAATGTCATGTTTACATTCTGCACTCATGATGCTACAGTAACACACTATACTGTACGTGGCCATAATATGTGCCGGATATATTAACGCTATCAGGAAGTGGAAGCATGAAGAATACAGTGGCAGGAAAATTATGTTAAACCTTTGGATTGCCTGCATTTACTGTATGTATACATTTGTCTTAAAATCTGGTTTGATTTCATCTAAGTTATAATAATGATCAAATGCAACCTGTTTTAACTAATAACACACAAATTATTGTATTGTTCTTGTAGATGTTGAATACATCATTCAAAAATTCACAGTGTAGGTTGTAAGTTTGTGAACCCCTAAATTATTGAAGTCAACAAGAGCTAATTAGAGGTGTGGGTTAGAGCTACTATGACTTATAAAAAGCACTCAAACATTGCACACATAAAGCATACACTATGTATGGCATCTAAAGGGCACCGAATAACAACATGAAAACATCATCCAAATGGTGACGTACAGTGGAGGGAGTATCATGATTTGCAGCTGCTTGCTGCATCGGGGCCTGGATGGTTTGCCATCATTGAGGGAAAAATCAATTTCCAAGTTTATCAAGATATCCTACAGGATAATGCCAGGGTGGGTGTGTGCCAGCTGAAGCTCAGTAGAAGTTGGGTGATGCAGCAGGACAATGACCCTAAACATCAAAGTAAATCCATTACAGAATGGCTTCAAAAAAAGAAATTCCACATTTTGGAGTGACCCAGTCAGAGCCCAGATGTTAACCCAACAGAGATGCTGTGGAATGACCTTAAGAGAGCCATTCAAACCAGACATCCTAATAATATGGCAGAGCTGAACCAGTTCTGTTACGAATAATGGTCCAAAATTCCTTCTGAACTTTGTGCAGGTCTAATCCGCAGCTACTGGAAACGGTTGGTTGAGGTGAATAAACCAGTTATTATATATCCAAGGGTTCACTTACATTTTCCACAGCACTGTAAATCTATATAGAATGTTTTTTCAATAAATACATGGACTATTATAATTGTTGGTTGTTAGCTTAAACACACTGTGTTTGTCTTGTAACTTTGATGATGATGATATCATATTTTATGACCAATGAATGCAGAAAACAAGCTAATTCCAAAGGGTTCACATACTTTTTCTTGCCACAGTATGCAATTAAGTATATTGTTGCCTTTTGCTTCTACCATAATTCTTCTATTCTTCCACATGCCCCCAATTTAGAAAGTCTGGGCTCAAAGAAAATGAGATGACATTGCGGTGGTGTTAATGTGTAAACCTTATTAATATGATCATTCCAACATGACTTGAAGAAAGCAAGAGTTTCCAAGTTGTAAATTCCAACTTTCTGAGTTAAGGAAGGTGTCACACTTGATTGTGAGGTAAAGTGATGCTAAAACCGACAACTTCACAACAATTAAAGCTATGATAAATCTTAAATTGGGATCTCTGCTTAACTATGCTAAGGAGTGCAACAAAATGAGACGTAAAGGCAGGGTTTGGAGGAAAAAGAAAAATAGATACGCAGAGAGAGAGAGAAAGAGAAATGTATAACACAAGGCTTAGGAACTGCCAAAGTAGAGCATTTATTCACATTAGCTTTAAACAGCAGATCTCATCTCGGCAAACATAGCTGCTTGGCATTCAAGTGAAAAGGCATACAACAATAGTGTTCAACTAAAATACATAAATACTGTGCATTCAAGGGATTAAATAACGTATTTATATATATATACATATACAAACAAACACACACACACACACACACACACTGGTTTCCAAAAGTTTGGAATAATATACAAATTTTGCTGTTTTGGAAGGGTACTTTAATTCACCAAATTGGCATTCAACTGATCACAAAGTATAGTCAGGACATTACTGATGTGAAAAAACAGCACCATTCACTATTTGTAAAAAGTCATTTTTGATCAAATCTAGACAGACCCTATTTCCAGCAGCCATCCCTCCAACACCTTATCCTTGAGTAATCATGCTAAAATGCTAATTTGGTACTAGAACATCACTTGTCATTAAAAACACAGTTCAAACACAGATGAAATCTATTTGGTTCGTTAAATGAAGCTTAACATTTTCTTTGTGTTTGCTTTTGAGTTGCCACAGTATGCAATAGACTGGCATGTCTTAAGGTCAATATTCGGTCAAAAATGGCAAAAAAAGAAACCGCTTTGTCTAGAAACTCATCAGTCAATGATTGTTGGCTGACATGTCCTCAGCTGACAGCTTCATTGAATTCTTCCTGCTTGTGAGGGGGTTTAGATGGGCAAGGAGGAGGCGAGAACCGGCTTAACATTATAAATAATATTTAATTAATTAAAAAGACACACACAAACACATACAGGGCAGCTGCCCGTAATTCTCTCTCTCTCGAACTGTCGTCACCGGACGCCTTTATCCCTCGCGCACCCCTTCAGGCTGATTGAGGAACGGGCGTGCATCATTCCAGCCCGGCCCCGCCCCCCTCTGCTCTACACTCCTCCCGGCATGACGTACACCCCCCTTTCCCTGGGTGTCTGCCGGCTGGTCATCCACACCTTCCTTGACCTGGGAAGAGACAGGAGGGGAAAAACAACAACAAAAAAACTAAATAGACAAGGGAAAAGGCCAACACGGCGCAACAGACAGAGAGAGAGGAGAGAGAGAAGCAGCGGTTCTCTGATGTGCCGTCGCGTGGTCCCCGATCACTCCTCCACACTCTCAGGCGGACAACAGCCGCTCCTCCCGAGACGGAGTCAAACCTCTGACCCCCAGTGGACAGAACACCCCTCCGTATTCCCAGCAACCTGTGGGGACACTCCTCTGCCCCTGGCAGCGGCCCTACCGCTCCAGGCGGTCAGGGAGTCACTTCCCTCCTCCTCTCGCGAACACCGGCCTTCTCTCGACCCCTCCACGTTTCTAGGGGATGGCAGGACACTCTTCCGCCCCGGCATTGGCTCCAGTTGGGGAGTCCAGTCAATTCCCCACATCTGTGCGGTCGGGCTACTCATACCTCATTTTTACACGTAACTGTATAAACTCAAATATTCTTGTTACTCCGTTACATGTCTCTGATCACTACTTTGTTCAATTCAACATCACTCTCCCATCTACATTAAAACAGACTCCACCTTTGGTTTCCTTTCGCCGTTCTCTTTCACCCTCTAGTCTTTCCACTGCTGTCTCTACCTCTCTTCCCACACAAAATGTATTTTCCATGCTTGATGTAGACACTGCCACTGTTACGATCCCGTGTTGTCCGCCCCATGTTTTATGTTTCACTCATCACTGTTCACATTCCATGTTTTCCTTGTTGTCCTCCCTGTGTTTCACTAGTCTATTGTCTTAAACTACAATTCCCACAATTCCCGGCCTCCCTCACTGCCTGCACTCATCATTGTTCTCACCTGTGTCTCGATTAGTCATTATTGTGTTTGTGTACTTAAGCCCGTGTGTTTGTTCAGTCTCTGTCGATCGTTGTTTGCTCATGTTGTATGTGACGTTTCATTTGGATACCTATGTTTTCTCGTTGTTCTCTCTCTGTTCCCCTTGCTCGTTCGAGGATACCCCTGCCCTTCGTTTATGTTCTCCCTGCTGTGTGTTCTTTTGTGTTAGAGTTAGTTTTTCCCATCGTGGACTTTACTTTGTGTTTATTTATTAGTTATTTACAATAAAAACCGCAACTGGATCCTAATGACCTGTCTGCCTTCTCCTGATTTCCCCACACGTCTAACAGAACGATCGACCAAACTATGGATCCAGTGGTTCAACGTGCGAACTACCAGCTGCTCAGCCTGAAGCAAGAGGACCGTCCAGTGGAAGACCACATCTGCGACTTCCTCAACCTGGCGAATATCTCGGACTTCCCGGACTCATCCCTGGTGGTCTTCTTCAGGAGCAACTTGCATAGTTCGCTGCAGGAGCGGTTGCCACCGGCGACGCGCGGCTGGACTCTCCATGACTACATGGAGGCGACTTTACGGGTCTGCGGCTCGCCGTTCACTGTGACCGTTGTCGAGGAGGACCCTGCTACTCCTCCCATAGTGGTGACTCTCCAGTCGTCCATGGCACTTCCTGTCACGCCAGCCCCGCCTGTCAGCGAGCTAACCCCCACGCCTGTCGTTGTCCATGAGCCAGCGCGGTCAACTTCGTCCGCCCGGAGGAGGAAGAGAAGACGGGCTTCCGCCTCCCAGCCCACGCCTGCCCCGGTCTGCGAGCCTGAGCCCACCTCAGCCATGGTCAGCGAGCCTGAGCCCACTTCAGCCACGGTCAGCGAGCCTGAAGCCTCGACCGTCCCTGAGCCAGCACCTGTAGCCTCGACCGTCCCTGAGCCAGCGCCTGTAGCCTTGACCTGAGCCAGCGCCTGTAGCCAGCGCCTGTAGCCATGACTGTCCAAGAGCCAGCGCCAGTAGCCATGACCGTCTAAGAGCCAGCGCCAGTAGCCAAGACCGTCCAAGAGCCAGCGCCCCTTGAGTCTTCCAGGGCTCCTCCTCCCGAGCCTCCCAGGGCTCCACCTCTCAAGTCTCTCGAGTCTTCCAGGGCTCCTCCTCCCGAGCCTTCCAGGGCTCCGCCTCTCCAGTCTCTCGAGCCTCCCAGGGCACCTCCTCTCGAGCCTCTCGAGCCTCCCGAGCCTTCTAGGGCTCCGCCTCCCGAGCCACCCAGGGCTCCGCCTCTCAAGTCTCTCGAGCCTTCCAGGGCTCAGCCTCTCAAGTCTCTCGAGCCTCCCAGGGCTCCGCCTCTCAAGTCTCTCAAGTCTCTCGAGCCTCCCAGGGCTCCGCCTCTCAAGTCTCTCGAGCCTTCCAGAGCTCCGCCTCTCGAGTCTCTCGAGCCTTCCAGGGCTCCGCCTCCCTAGCCTCTCGAGCCTTCCAGGGCTCCGCCTCTCAAGCCTCCCAGGGCTCCGCCTCTCAAGTCTCTCGAGCCTCCCAGGGCTCCGCCTCTCAAGTCTCTCGAGCCACCCAGGGACGAGCCTCTCGAGCCCTCCAGGGCTCTGCCTCTCGAGCCTTCCGAGCCTTCCAGGGTTCCGCCTCCTGAGCCTTCCAGGGCTCCGCCTCTCGAGCCCCTCGAGCCTCCTATGGCTCCGCCCCCAGAGCCTCTCGAGCCTCCTACAGCTCCGCCTCCAGAGCCTTCCACTGCTCCGCCTCCCGAGCCTCCTACGGCTCCGCCTCCCTCGGCTCTGCCTTCAGAGCCTTCCAGGTCTCCCCCTCTAGAACCTACTACAGCGCAACCTCCCTCGGCCCTGCCTCCAGAGCCTTCTAGGGCTCCGCCTCTAGAGCATCCTACTGCGCACCGACCCTCGGCTCTGCCTTCAGAGCCTTCCAGGTCTCCCCCTCTAGAACCTACTACGGCGCAACCTCCCTCGGCTCTACCTTCAGAGCCTTCCAGGTCTCCCCCTCTAGAACCTACTACGGCGCAACCTCCATCGTCTCCGCCTCCAGAGCCTTCCAGGCCTCCGCCTCTAGAGCCTCCTACGGCGCAACCTTCCTCGGCTCTGCCTCCTGAGCCTCCCACGGCTCTGCCTCCTGAGCCTCTCACGGCTCCGCCTCCTGAGCCTCCAGAGCTTCCCATGGCTCCGCCTCCTGAGCCTCCTTAGCCTTCCTCTGCTCTGCCTCCTGAGCCTCCCTCTGCTCTGCCTCCTATGGCTCTGCCCCAGAGCCTCTCGAGCCTCCTACGGCTCCGCCTCCAGAGCCTCCCGAGCCTTCCACTGCTCCGCCTCCCGAGCCTCCTACGGCTCCGCCTCCCGAGCCTCCTACGGCTCTGCTCCCAGAGACTCCAGAGCCTTCTAGGGCTCCGCCTCTAGACCATCCTACGGCGCCCCCTCCCTCGGCTCTGCCTTCAGAGCCTTCCAGGTCTCCCCCTCTAGAACCTACTACGGCGCAACCTCCCTCAGCCCTGCCTCCAGAGCCTCCCTCTGCTCTGCCTCCTGAGCCTCCCTCAGCTCTGCCTCCTGAGCCCCCCACGGCTCCGCCCCTGAGCCTCCAGAGCTTTCCATGGTTCTGCCTCCCACAGCTCCGCCTCCTGAGGCCCCTGAGCCTCCCTCAGCTCCACCTCCTGAGTCTTCTATGGTTCCGCCTCCTGGTCCAACCAAGGCCTTACCACCTGAGTCTGCCATGGCTCAACCTGCCTCTGCTCTGCCCACAGTGTCTCCCACAGCTCTGCCTGCCTCTGCTCTGCCCCCAGGGTCTCCTGCAGCCTTGCCTACGCCTCCTTCGGCGCCGCCACCCAAGTCTTTGACTGCTCTGCCTCAGAAGTCCTCCTTGGCTCCGCCAGCTCCCCTAGTGGCCACTCCTCCTCCCAGGCCCCCTGAACCAGCCCTTGCCCTATGGCCACCTAAACCTGTCCCTGTCCTGTGGCCACCTCCCAGACCTCCTGAACTGGTCCTTGCCTTGTGGCCACCTCCCCGGCCTCCTAAACCTGTTCCTACCCCGGTGGAGGCTCCCCAGGCCACCTGACCCTGGCCCCGTCTCACACCCCCATAGACTGCCTGCCTGCCCTCTCGGCCTCCCTGGTCTGCCTGTCCGTCCCTCGTGCCTCCATGGACTGCCTAATTGCCCCTTGTGCCTCCTTGGTCTGTCTCTGTGTCCCTTGTGCCTCCTTGGTCTGTCTCTGTGTCCCATGTGCCTCCTTGGTCTGTCTCTGTGTCCCTTGTGCCCCTTTTGGTCTGTATTTTCTCCCCCTCTTCTAGCCCCCCTCTCCTGGAACATTTTGTGTTTGTTGTTTTTAGGTTTCTTTAGACCGTCTGGAATCCGGTCCTTTTGAGGGGGGCTATGTTACGATCCCATGTTGTCCGCCCCGTGTTTTATGTTTCACTCATCACTGTTCACATTCCATGTCACGTTTTCCTTGTTGTCCTCCCTGTGTTTCACTAGTCTATTGTCTTAAACTACAATTCCCACAATTCCCGGCCTCCCTCACTGCCTGCACTCATCATTGTTCTCACCTGTGTCTCGTTTAGTCATTATTGTGTTTGTGTACTTAAGCCCGTGTGTTTGTTCAGTCTATGTCGAACAAACATTGTTTGCTCATGTTGTATGTGACGTTTCATGTGGATACCTATGTTTTCTCATTGTTCTCTCTCTGTTCCCCTTGCTCGTTCGAGGATACCCCTGCCCTTCGTTTATGTTCTCCCTGCTGTGTTTTCTTTTGTGTTAGAGTTAGTTTTTCCTATCGTGGACTTTTCTTTGTGTTTATATATTAGTTATTTACAATAAAAACCGCAACTGGATCCTAATAACCTGTCTGCCTTCTGATTTCCCCACACGCCTAACAGCCACAGACACACTAAACTCTACTTTAACAACCTGTCTAGACAACATCTGCCCGCTCTTCTCTAGGCCAGCATGTACCACACCACCCAGCCCTTGGTTGTTGGACGTCCTTCGGGAACATCGGACTGATCTCAGGGCAGCTGAGAGGAGATGGCGTAAATCTAGAGATCCAGCAGATCTAGGTAAATATCAGTCTCTACTTGCAACTTTTTCTTATAATGTTAAATCTGCAAAAACCTAATTTTACCAGAACAGGATCAACAACACCACAGACACTTGTAGGTTGTTTAGAACATTCAACACACTGCTTTGCCCTCCCCCACCACCACCTGACACATCACTGACAGATGTCTTCGCCACATTTTTTTACTAATAAGGTTACAACTATCAGCATTACATTCACAGCACCACACCCCATAAAACAGTTGTCGCCAGTATGCAACTCTTCTGTCGCTACATTCTCTCTTCTGACTAACACTGAGGTCTCTAAATTCCTCCTCTCCAACCACCCCACCACCTGTTCCCTTGACCCCATTCCCTCTCACCTTCTCCAGGCCATCTCTCTGTCCATCCTACTTGCACTCACACACATAATCAACACGTCTCTCCTTACAGGCACTTTTCCCATTACATTTATGCAGCCTCGAGTAACCCTGCTGCTGAAGAAACCTGCACTCACACAAATAGAACACTAAAGACCAGTCTCTCTCATCCCATTCATGGCAAAACACTTGAAAGGGCAGTATTCAATCAAATCTCAGCACAGAACAAACTGCTGGATGACAATCAGTCTGTCTTCAAAAGTGGACACTCCCCTGAATCTGCCCTGCTGTGTATCACTGAGTATCTGAGACGGGCGAAAGCTGAATCCAGATCATCCATCCTGTTTCTGCTGGACCTTTCTGCAGCCTTTGACACAGTCAACCATCAGATTCTGCTCCCCATCCTCTCCTTGCTGGGCATCACAGGAACTGTGCTTGACTGGTTCAACTCCTATCTCTCAGGTAGGTCCTTCAAGGTAGCCCAAAGAGGTGAAGTATCTCTTGAACTGTCGTCACTGGCCGCCTTTATCCCTCTGGCGCCCCATCAGGCTAATTGGGGACCGGTCGTGCGTCATTCGAGCCCGGCCCCACCCTCCTCTGCTCTACACTGATAAACACCAGTTTCATATACAACAGTAAAGAGAGGACTCAGGGGTGCAGGCCTTATGGGAAGAATTGCAAATAAAAAGCCACTTTTGAAGCAGAAAAGCCTAAAAAGTTAGAGTTGGCAAAGAAACACAGACATTGGACAGCAGATAATTGGAAAAGAGTGATATGGATCTTAAACCCATTGAGCTTTTGTGGGATCAGCTAGACGGTAAGGTATGTGAGAAATGCCTGACAAGACAGGAAGCTTGGGGTGAAATGTCATCTGAATATCTGGACAACTGACAGCTAGAATGCCAAGAATCTGCAAAGCTGTTATTGATGCACATGGAGGATTTTGTTTTTATAAGAACTCTTGGAAGAAGTTTAAGAAGTTCTGAAAAAAAATTACAAATTGTAATAGAAATTGTTCACGTTATTATTGTCCTGACTATACATTGTGATCAGTTGAATACCACTTTGGTGAATAAAAATAAAAAAAATTCCATAAGAGCTATTACTAACTTTTGGCCACCAGTGTATGTATATATAAAAAATTTTGGACAAAAATATCTAAATCTATTTTCACTTGGCCAAGCTACGTACCTCAGTATCAGTAAGAATATATACTACTTCAAATTCATAGTCTTGCAGACTGACTGCCCTCGAATCCGAAAAAGTTAACTTTAATACAAATATAAATTAATTCCAAAATAATGCATCATTAAAAATAGTGTGGAGATGGGGGCATGGTTGAGCGACATTCTGTGGAGTGCGAGGCCGGGACAGGAAGGCAGTAAGGATTGACACCTGGGGTAATTATCTCTAACAGCTGTTTTGTGTTGCAGTGAGAGCTGGAGAGGGATATAAGGTTTGTCCAGACCGCCGAAGTGGAGAGAGAATCATGCACAAAGCCATCTTGTGTGTGTGTGTGTGTGTGTGTGTGTGTGTGTGTGTGTGTGTGTGTGTTAAATGTTCTGGTAAAAAGCAACATTTTTTGTTGTCAATAAAAGATTCACATGGACTGTACACCTGGCCCCGCTTCCTACTTTATAAGTGAGAAAAGGGTACTTTCACATATACAAAACCTTTAAGTATGTACAATTCAATGACATTCTAATTTTCATTCAATCAGGCTGTAATTAATCAAGCTCAGGCTTGTACATGCAAACAGATCACAACAAATGGATAGTTCACCCAATCATGAAACTGTCCTCATTTTCTCTCCTATATGTTGATTGAAATCAGTATGATTGTTTGTATAATCTGTATGATCCAAAGAATATTCACAATGCTCTTTTACATATACTGAAAGCATATAGTGCCCGGGGATGTCAAGCTTAAAAAAAGTACCATAAAATTAGACCATCCAACTTCTAAAGCTATATGATATCTTTGTGTGATGAACAGACTGAAATGCCATTATTAGCTGCTGCAGCTCTCAGTTCTCATACGCACTTGCATATTTTCTAAATGGTGTGTTGTGATTGGTTACGTCAAACACTTGAATTGCCAATGAATTTCCACTTTTGTGTCAACTATTCCTTTAAACTATAAGCAAAACGTAATTTACTGCTTCACCTGAGCAGTATGCAGTCATTTTGCAATTCCTCTATCATGCTGCATTTGTAATATTGAACATTCAGCACATGCTATCAAAGCACAGGGCTCAAGACTCCAGATCATTCCACGTAATACCCTTGTGCCGGGCTTTGACATTTTCAGTGATAAACAAAAAGCTTTGTTGCTTCTAATCTAAGCTTTTCTGTCAAAGCCTGAATGATTCCTTTTCAAAGAGGAGGGGCAATGAAAGCATAGTGCAGGGGTGTGTGATGAATCGATTGAATTGATATCGAGGTCTGCAGAGGTGGTCTGTATAATCAGCAATAGGACATGATGCCAAAGACTGGGTTGTGGCGACATATCCTGGGACTGTATTCTTCAAGGATATTCATGGATAACGTGTAGCCAAATTAAATTACTTAAATTTCAATTTCAACATTTACATATAGCATAGTAGATGTTTTGCCAGTGACTAAATTAGTTTTGGAGGGCTCTTAAAAAATAAAATGACTATTTTCCCTGTCTGCTGCTTTTGATGAGACATTCATAGAGTGCCCATAAGCAAGGATGGCTGCATGCAGATTGTGTACTTCCTGGTGGTTATAGGCCAGCCAAGCAACTGTCATCAAAATGAATGGAAATGCTATCATATGCTGGTGTTTTTTCAACTTCGGGCAATTTCATGTCCCAGGGGTTGTTATTTATGAAAACTAGCAGATTTGAACTTATTCTTGTATTTATATGGTCACATCAAAACTGACTTTTTTACCAGAACTTTATAATTTAATTTGGTATGCTTGTCATCGTCGGCAGACTGATGGAAATCTGTTTTAAAGTAGCAGTTATAATTTCTGCAATTCAATTTGGTTCTGTTAGTGGTGCAGATATGACACACTTCACCTTAAAATGTAGGCCTAAACAAAAATATGTGTGTCTGTGTGCTATAATGGAGCCTTACCATAGAAGCCAACATGGATCCCCAAACCACACAGCGTATCTCTGCATATGGCGAGAGATCACCTGCACCTCTATGGGTTTGGGCTGGAAGAAGAATAATGCTCTATTTACAGAAGAACCACAACAGACACATTTGGGGCAAATTCAATAAACAGTTGCACCACTTTTGTGTGTTGTGTTTCATTGCAAAAACCTACATTTTATTCACTATCTCCCACAATCCAGTTAAACCAGATATAATCTACGCTGGAACAGAGGCTCCGATACACTCACAGCTCACTCAGTTCTCACAAGTTCTCGCTCAGAGCTTAAACTGCTGAGCAACGGTTTAATGTTGGCTAACATTCAGAGGCGTTTAGAAGAGCATTTACGTGTAAGACGCACAAGACTACTTGTAAAACAGTAACTAATGTGACATTAAAATGTGTAATCAATTAATTTGTGCCTCATTCTATGAGTAGATATACTTAAGTAAAAGAAGCTGTTTTAACCACTTGAGGATGATTTAAAATAATATCTATGCAGTAGATAATGTGTAATTTGTAATGTTTACATTCTGTATTTATGGCGCTAATGCTAACATGCAATATGTGGTCACAATATGCACCTGCTATACTCCAAAAGTATTAGCACACTTGATAAATATGAGTGAAAAAATGTGTGAAAAATATGTCTATTTTTTATCCTTTTGATCTTTCATTCAAAATATTCACAAATATATATCCTCTAATGGATATCAAATAATTGCAAACACAACACAAGTTTTATCAAAAAACTAATATTTTTGTCAAACATGTGTGAGGCACAATTATTGGCACCCCTAGACATTCTTATGAGTAAAATATATCTGAAGTATATTCCCATTCATATTTTAATTTTTTTAGTACACCTGGGTGACTAGGAACATGAAAACTGTTCAGCCATGACTTCCTGTTTCAGAGGGGTGTAAATATGAAGTATCACACAAGCCAAATTCCATTAGTCATCTTTCACAATGGGTAAGACCAAAGAATAAAGTTATGATGTGCAGCAAAAGGTTGCTAAGCTTCACAAAATGGAAAATGGCTATAAGAAGATAGCTAAAGCATTAAGAATACACATTACCACCATCAGGGCAATAGTTTATATGTTCCAATCAACTGGATTTGTAAAGAATCCACCTGGAAGAGGAAGCATGTCTATATTGTCTCCAAGCACAGTGAGGAGGATGGTTCCAGTGGCCAAACATTCTCCAAGGATCACAGCAGGAGAATTGCAGAAATTGTTGGGTCTTGGGGTCAGAATGTCTCCAAAACTACAATCAGACATTGTTTGGGAGGGTTTCCAGACCTCTGCTCTCATCCAACAAACAAATTCAAGCATCTTCAGTTTGCCAGACACTACTGGAACTTCAAATGCGACCGATTCTATGGTCAGATAAAACAAAAATAGAACTTTTTGTCAGCAAACACCAGAGATTGGTTTGGCGCACAAAGAGAGGAAGGCATATGGAAAAGTACCTCTTATGGCCAAGGTTAAATATGGTGGTGGATCTTTAATATTGTGGGGCTGTTTTTATGCCAAAGGTCCTGGACATCATGTTTGGATACATGGTATCGTGGACTCTATCAAATACCAATTATTTATCAATTATTATTATATTATTATTATACCAACAGATTTTACCAACAGAAAATGAAAAGAAAAAAAAAAATCACAACCTGCCTGCCAGAAAGCTTAAAATGGGCCCTGGTTGGATCTTCCAAAAAGACAATGATCCAAAAATGATCAAAATCAACACAAAAATGGTTCACTGACCACAAAATTAATGTTCTGCCATGGCCATCCCAGTCCACCACGTGGACCTCAGAATTTGAAGGATCTGGAGAGATTCTGTTTGGAGGAATGTCTCAGATCCCTTGCCATGTGTACTCCAACCTCATTATGCATTATAGGAGAAGACTCAGAGCTGTTATCTTGGCAAAGTGGGGTTGCACAAAGTATTGAATAAAAGGGTGCCTATAATTGGGCCACAAATACATTTGACAAAAATATTAGTTATTTTATCAAACTTTTGTTGCATTTGCAATTGTTTGATTTCCATTAGAGGATATATTTTTGTGATTATTTTGAATGAAAGATCAAAAAGATAAACCATTAAGACATATTTTTCACAGCCTCCTTTGCTCATATTTACCAAGTGTGCCAATATTTTTGACCACAACTGTATATAATTTATTTTAAAGAACGACATCAATACTACTCTAAAGAAGGACGAGTGTATAAAAGGGTGGCAACTCTGTAAGTCCATGTTGACTGATCTCAACTGAGTGAGGAAATGAACCAGAAAGAAATGTTGGCATCAAAGTAGTGCGATCTGACCTTTATTCTGCCTCCACTGAGCTCCTCGCTGAGTCTGAGTCTGCCGTCCACCACATGCTTCAGATCCCGCTGCAGTCTGCGGCCAAAGTCACGAAACATGGTGGAGCCGCTGGAGAGGACTATGTCTAATACAAACACACAAAACTTTCTCAAATACTTAATTTAATCAAAAAGAGACCCATAGCTCCTGAGTGTTTAACTGGCTAAATGTGGTCCCGCTTGCTGGTTCTTCAGGACTCGTACCCTGGTCCTTTGCAACACTTTCTCAGTTGATGTACCATGCAATTTGATCAAATTTTAAAAAAGCTTGTAAATGTAGTTGGATATGTAATACAAATGTTAAAATGTCGCCTTACAAGTCATGTGCTATAGTAAAAGTGTTTAGATGTGATAAGTCAGCATTGTGTGAGGGTTAGGGTGAAAAATAAGTGTTTCTGAACTGATGATCTGCTGTTTTACTCGTGATTTGTGTGAAAGTAAATAAAAGTAATTGTTGTTTTAGTGCCACTAGTGTTAATTTTACCAGGAAAATGCTGCGATTCATACAATGAGTTACGTAAAAATAATTGAGCAAAAACCAAGTTAAAGAAATGGAGAGAGAATCTAGCGGGAAGACTAGCAGCTGTACATCATCACTTCATTAGCGGGGTAATTCCTAGACAATCGCATGTAAGCCATTGCTTTATAAGTCTGCTCACAATCTATCACATTGCTCTTTCAGTGCGCTAAAACACAGGCAACCTCCGCCTACCCACCACCACCACCAGTTGAGCCAAGTCCCGCACGGGGGTAGGCTCCTCGCCCCTGCCTCCTATCTCTGGCAGGATATGACGGCTCCGGGCACAACTCCCTCGGACCGCCGGACGGGGCCTACGCCAAAGAGAGAGACATTACTTTCTGTTTTACATTTATCAAATAAATGGCATCTTAAACTTCACTCAAGCCTGCGTGTCTTGTTAAGCAGCAGTATACATGCAGAAGTTTGCTTGTATCAGTGGTTTCATTTTACAAATGTTTGAATGGACACATTTTTTAAGCAACCCCTTCTCTCATAGAATGAACATTATATACCTTATGCATGTTCTGCATGTTTAAGAGATGATCCAGGTGTCTGGATCAAAGTGATGCAGTTCAGTCCCAGCAAGTGGGTCAAATACGGTGGTCTAGAGCATCTTCAGAATCAAAACACAAGATCAGTATTGTGCATGTAAATTGCATTCAGCAGCGATTTTGTGGTCGCATTTGCACCATTGCCTGATTTGCACAATTCCTTTAGTGAATCGGGCGCTAAACGAGCATAGTTAGCACAAGAAAAAAAAAACAGTGCTTTTAGTGGCCGCAATTCATTCTTGGTGAATCTGCCCCTGAATGTTTTGTTCAGTTTCACTCAAATCAGGACTACGACAGCTTATTATTGCTTTATAAACATTTATTTTTCACTCTATTACTCACATATTCCATTGCTATGATATCAAAACACATTTACTCTCATGCATCATTTGAAAAACAATAAATTTTAACACTTTTATTACAGATCCACCTACATTTACACAATTATTCCAACATGATTAGCTTGAGCTGTAGCTTACCTCATAGAGTGTTGGACTTTGAACTCGGAAGACTGAGCCTTGAGCCCAGCCAAATACACAAGCTGACATTTGAGATTAAATTGTCATAGAAGCGACATGAATTGATGAGGTTGCTTCAGAAAATGTGCTTTTTTTATGTTGCATTTGCTATTAGGACACCACTCGGTTAGGTTTAGGTGGTTGAGGGTAAGGATGTCTGTTTTGTTTACCTCTAATTTGCTTTTAGGACACTATTTGTTAGGTTTAGGTAAAGTTTTAGGTTAGGGAGGTACATTTTACTCATTAAAACCTCCATCTAACATTCACCTTAAAAACCATGTCTGATTACGACACATTTAACTCGCTTTTGCTGCCCCTGTGGAACATTTCACTGGGAAACTGATGCAAAATGTTTAATGAAGAACGTAATTTCGTTTTGCAAAAACTTTGCCACAGTCACGTTACTTTCATGAGATCGGGCTGATTTTAACAATGACAAAGAATGACCTCTCCACTATGCCTGTGGAAAGAGTCAAATTATTTAGAAAACTCCACACCACTACAAAAATTAAATCACTAAACTAAAAAGACAAATCCTTGAGCAATAACAAATTATCCCAAATAATGCAGCACTGTGAAAACAAGCTATAATTCAAGTTTTTGGTCACTGTTATTAAGTAGAATATATTTCAATCATACTTACAGTCCACTGAATGTGGATTAATAAAACAAAGGTATATTGCAATTTTCATAGCTACATATTAATATACACTAGAGACTTCATTGAAAATCTGGGAAAGTGTCATTTAAACCTGGAAGTAAAAAGAACATTTTAGAATTGTTTTAAATTCAAAGCATTATGACATAAAATGAAGAAAACATATTACAAATTGTATCAACTGTGTTGATAATATAATTTGTTATGAAAACATGTTTCATAAATTAGAAAATAGAAGCATTTTTACGAATGGTCTCAGACATTTGGAACCCACTGTATACATCTATAAAAGCAATATTGCTATGTTTTAATCTTAGGCCAGAAGAGTTGCATGCTGGGAGTAAATTACCATGAGCTGACCTGAGGTCAGTACTGACACCCTCTTATAACAGGGGATTTGCAGAAGATCTGTGCTTCATCGCAGGGGTGAGGGGTCAATCCTTACTTAACGAACCTGATGAGCGGCATACTGCTACTTGCATTAGGACATACTGGTTGCCTATCTAGGGAATAAAAGAGGCTTGTCAGGGAATATGACACACATCCCTCATGCTGGCCTCTTCTATCTTCACTGATGATGAGATTAAAGGGCGAATGGACCAAGATCCTTTCACTGGGGTTGAACAGATTTCAATCTGCACCGCAGGCCGAGAGCTGCCCTACTCAAACACATTGGCAGGGGTGTCACTAGACCTGGGCTGATGGGGCTGTAGCTTTGAATTTTGTCTGGATAGCCCTGAATGTTTTAGAAGAACATAATTAAAGAAAGTAAAATACCTTTTATTTTATTATGTATGGGTGATTATTTCTTCAACACAAAGGCTGAGCACAGTAACTACAGATTTATTCAAAATTTAGTTGTAACTGAAATTGTTGCTCTTAGACTATAATCTATCCTGTGATCAGTGTTGGGTGTAATCTGATTACAAAGTAGTGGGTATGACATTTTGATAGGTTATTGGTCTTGGCAAACTAGATCTGTTACACCGCTGCTGCAGAAGAGCAAGTACAGAGACATGCTACTGCTAGAAAAACACATACATACTGAGTTGGCATGTGGGTATACTGCTGCTGCTGCTGCTGCACAATGGGACAAAACACAAGACATGCTGAATCGAGCATGTGTTACATGCTGCTGCACAAATAGACATAAACAATCCCCCAACAAAGCAGGGAAGCTGCAAAAATGTATAACACCCCCCCCCTCCGAAGACTCATGTGCACCAAGTGTATGATAGCTAGGTGTGCCTTGGCCACAGGCCAAATTACGCAAATCTAATGAAATAAATTTCAATGTGTGCCTCGACCTGCTTAGCCAAATAGCTTAAATGCTAGTAACCTAACACATAATCTGTTCCTGAGTGAAGAAAACAAAGAGATTATTTAACTAGTGACTTAAACTAGCTATGTGTGGATTTATTTAATCTAATGACCTAAGATAGCGATGTGTGCCAGCCAGATTTGGCTAAGGCTTACCTTATTAAGATGTGCTTCTATGTGTCATGGCCAAATTATGATCTCCCTAAATGTATTAAGTTACTGTATTTGAAATAAACAGATGAGACACAGTTTGTTTTAAATGATTAGTGGAAAAAAGCCCCTAAAAATAAAAATAAATGCCCCTGAAAATCAAAACCATGCTGCATAAGGTACCCAGTGTAGCAATCAATGCTTACTGAATTTGTCAGAGGCCTTTGAGTAGTTGGTATTTGCTGCCAAGATTTCTTTATATCCTCAAGACAACTAGAGGAGTATCAATGTACTTTCCATTAAAAGTCCAATTCCTTAGTAAAGTCGACACTAAAAGAGTTTCATTTTGTAGACAAATGATGTAGACTTGCACTAATTATCATTCTGCATAATTACATTTGTTTAGATGCTATTTATTCAGGCGGTCTGTGAGATAAAAGAGATGATACTGAGGTTATTCACTGTTGTGTTACAGGGATCCATTACAGCTCTTTCTCTCTCTATCCCTGACAAAGATTAATTGTGAACATGGTACTGTAGATAAACACTGACCCCTGTCGGTCAAACAACAGAACTGAATCCAACATAAAGATATGATTTGGCTCCCTCCTTTAAAGCAAGTCTATGGGATTTTTGGCCCACACTGTCATCCAACAGGCAAAAATTAAAAGCACCTCGATAAGCCGCATGATTTGAGCTGTTGTTCATATTATGGCACAAATTACACACATAAGTTTAATACTTAGGGTAAGGGGTTAGTCCAAATGCAAAACACCAAGTATAACAATAGTAATAGTGATGCTTGCCTTAAGGAACACCACGAATACCCCTTAATTTAATGAAAATCACCAGGTTACAAGGCTGTAAACGCCGGAGTGTGCTAGTAAACAATATGTTGATATTATGGTAATACTGTACCTTGTAAAGTGGTCTTCTGACATCGATTGGGCAGTTCTGAATGACTTCATCCACTACATCTGAGATGGGCTGCATAAAGTCTGTTTTGGCAAACTTTAGAGTAAAATAATAATACTTTTAGTGCACACATTTCAAAGGTCCTTTTGGGTGTTCATGATTAATAATTCAGAAGGTTTGCTCTTTGTACCTCAGGGTGAAAAAATATCTCTGGTCCCAGAAAGCGTTCATATCCGACATCTATTTGAAATTCATTTTTGTTGATGGCGTTGACTCCCTTGTATCCCAATGAAATAAAAGCATTTATTGAAACCAAGCTGCAACAATGTCTCGTTCTCTACTTCCACAACTTCCCTACATCATTAGGGGGATCATTAATTCATGACCACCTATGCAGCAACAACATCATCACACCCTTGGCCCCGCCCACTTAGTTCGTAAACAGAGAGAGAGCAGGACTGCCTGGTATGGCCTCTCTTCCTGAACACCAAAAGGACCTATATGTGCTATTTTTAGTTGGTATATGTTAATATGCACTAGATGGAGGTCTTTGACCTTTTTGATGCATTTCCAGCGATGTGCGCTTCAGTGCAGGATAATACTGCATGTTTGTGCATCTTGTTTCACTGTGCTTTTGACTATGTATGTGCAGTTTTGTGTTTCAAATATGGCTGTATTCGAGGGGCTGCGCAATGTTAACAAATCAGAACAACAGTCATTACGCTGAAGTTTAAAGGAGACTCTTAGGCCAAAACTGAGCATTTCAGACAGAGGGCCAGAGACAGGGTGGAAAATAATCATATATAACTAAATGAAAACTGTTTTGGTGAAAAAAATACTTTACTATCATCATAAGTGGTCCTCAGGGAAGATAATATAATTATTTAAAATAAAGAGTATGTCTTTAAACTAGAGTCCTTTACTTCTTCACTTTAGATCATTCTAAAATTATAAAAGAATTCAAACACATTTACAAAGCATGGAAGTTCACTATGAAAAAATAATAAATAATTATAACACAGTTACCCAACAAAAGATATGACTATATTTATATTACAGACTATACTATATATTTACAGACATTTATACAGCAAGAACAAACACTGCTGCAAGGTCAAGAGATGACTGCTGGCAAAACGAATCTGAATGTCATAAGGATGTAAAAGTAGCTGATATATCATTTAATATTATTATAAATTAATATGGCCTAATATTGAACAATTAAAAAGTGAGCACTGATAAAATAAAAAATAAAAACCAACTCAGAATATGAAATAAGAATAAAAAGTAATACAATTCATTTGAAAATGTTTAAAATGAATATTAGAAAAAGAAGAAAAAGAGAAAAAGAATTTTGAATTGATAACACCATCTATGGAATAAATATACTGCTGTAAACCTTCCCTGATTAATCAGAGGATAACTGAGTACATAAGTACAGGTTGTGCTTACCTGTCATGAAAATAATTGTACAATGTAAAAAAAAAAAAAACCTAACGGTCCATTTTCTTTTATGTTTTTCTGTTGATTAAGGGGTGAGATTAGACCTAGATGTGTTCTTCTTGAGATACACAGAGGTTCTTAAATTTTGAGGTGATTTTTTTGTAGGTTTTTGAAGAAAAAAAAACTAAAAACTATAAAAACCATCTATGAAGGAACAAACAGGTTCATTCTCTCCTTTCCCAATGGGGTAAACATGCCAGCACATACTGACAGACAGTTCATTATCTCTCTATGACATCAGATTCTTTCTCTTTCCATATCCCACTAAATGAGCTCTTATCTGTCTAAAGTCAATGAGACTTACAGTGGAATAAAATCTGTATGTGTGATAGAAAATTATCAAAAAAGAGAGTGTTACCCACTTTAACAGCTTTGGGAGTCTCTAGTGACTGTTCTGGTGGAATCCCAACCCTCTCTCTCTCTCTCTCTCTCTCTCTCTCTCTCTGAGCAGCTATTGAATGAAGTAGGTGATATCTCTGCCTGCTGATGTGCTTTATACAGCTCCCAATCACATAACCTTCTGCCGAAGAGATAAAACCAACAAAAAAAGCACAAGTCAAAAATCTTAAATAATGTAGATTTGACTCAGAACATGTGTTTGATGAATACTGTAAACAAGACATATTGTTTCAAACTCCAGTTACTAATTCTTGACACTTGCAGATTTTATTAAATAGGGATGCATGTATCAGTCCAATAATGTGGCAATTCACCAATACTTTACAGTAAGGCTCCCTTTGTTAAGGGTTGATAAAGGGGTTCATTAATGACAAATAAGTAATTTACAAATGCATTATGAATCATTTATATGTGGTTATAACATGAATGGAAAAAGGCATGCGATACTTGCCATAATACATGTTATAAATGCTTAATAAATACACTGTACATTATTGTAACCTTTGTTGGGGTTTTATAAAGGGGTTCCAAAAAGACCAATAAGTCATTAATATTTGGTTATTACAACATTACTTTATGCTTATGCACTTATCCATACTTATATTAATCAAAAACTTAGAATGCCCTTATTCGTGCTTTATTTCACAATGCAGCAAATAAGACTTTTATAGTGAGATTAAAAGGAGGTACAGTATATGTCATTGTATTTATATTCAGGACTGTAATGTTTTGACTCACTTGTGCTGCCACTTTCTTTGTCACGCTGATGTTAAAAGAATGTTGCTACTCAAAGTGCTGTCCCAATTTACTCCTAATTACCTAAAGTCCTCTACAAAACATTTTTCAGATCTTTGTGCTCATTCACAGCATATATCATATAATAAAGCCGGATGATTATTAAACCATCCTGAACTTTATGTGCATAGGTTTCTAATGTTGGCAACTCTATATCTATGGCAACTAATACATTCTTCAAATGTGTCCACTTTACATTAAGATAGATTTTCATATATTACTAATGTTGACAAAGTGTAATTAAGCATTTATAGCATGTGATGTAAATATGGCTCACTATTTTGCATGAAAGCATTTATTTTTATTAATGTTGTTATAATAGTCTATCAATGATTATTAATGAACCCCTTTATAAACCCTTAGCACAGGGAACATTAATGTAAAGTGTAACTGATATAAAACATCTCAGCAGGTGGGTTTTAAAGAAATTTGACTTTCCTAGCAAAGAATTTCACAGAATGATTATTTTAGGTTTTAAAGCAATAGATGCACTGTTTAAAATGAATACAAAAACTATTTGAACACATTCTGGTTGTCAAATGTTAGAGTAACATGTTCATAGTTCACCTCTGGTTACTCTGCTAGAACAACTATGCACTTGAGAGGAACTGACATGCATCCACTAACATTAACCTCGACATCAGCCACGTAAAAGTCATTGAAAAAAGTTAGTACTGAGAAAAGCTTTCAGATTTGACCACATCATTTGACTGCAGATGAAGCCTGCTTTGATATTTTGTTATCTAATGCAATGACATTCATTGTGACTTAAGTGTCCAAATATTTTTGGGGGCCTCTTTATGCAGGCCTATATGTGTGATGTTACCACTGGTATGACAGGAGTAACTGCATCACTGCTGTCAATCACAATCCTTGTTAGCGTTCATTCGCCAACTTGCCTTGAAGTCCATGATGCTGCCAGTGCCAAAACAGCCTGATATTTGGCCATACAGATAAATATAATTCATTTTATAGCATATCCCATGCAAATGGAAGCTTATGGCCTATATAATAGTGATAATATTTGTGATATTGTTATTTTAAACATAGCCTCTCTGATATAATATATTATCTACCTGTCTGATTTAATGTATTTCAAGAAAAAAGTATACCTGAAAGGCGATGTACAGACCTGGAACGTTGAATGTTTCAAACATGATCTCAGCTAAATATTCCCTGTTCTCTGGGGAATTCAGGGAGAAACAGAGCAATATAACGTCAGAGTAAACCCCTCTTTTCAAAATGCTCTTTTGTAATGTAAAATATCAGGTACATTTAAAAGGTGTTTTGTCATCATCAAAAGAAACAGGGAGATAAAAGTACACACACACACACACAACTCGTACTGGAAACATCCTGTTTGTAACATAAAAACATTAGTGCACTGTGCAAGACAAAGCAGCGTAATCTTTCATTATGCAAACATTAAATATTTCAGTGGAGAGCTTTAATTATGTATGTGTGTGGCAGCGGGGGCGTGGTCAAGCGCCCGTCCGGGAGAGAGAAGCGGTAAGGGCGCTCACACCTGGGCCAAATTATGACTAACACCTGTCTCTAATTGCAGTAGAGTGAGGAGAGCGGTGAAAAAGCCAGCGGCCGCAGAGCAGAGGGGACGACGGTGCAAGCCAACCCAGTGCGCTTGTGTCTTTGTGTGTATTATTGTGAGACATACGGCAATAAAAGCCTTACCTTTTTTGTTGAAACCTTCGTTTCCTGTCCTGCTTCCCGTGAGAGTTTCACACTGGTGCCGAAACCCGGAGAATTAATAATGGAACAGAGTCAGCCCCATAGAGTCCTCCCAGCTGGCTGAAGTCCTCCAGTCCCTCGCGACACTCCACCAGAGCCACCAACAATCCCTGCTTGAGCTCCGGCAAGACCAGGATCGCCGTTTTTTGAAATCATGCGGGCTCAAGCAGAGGACCGGCACGCCATCCGGAGCCTCCTCAGCCAGGAGGCCGCTCCAGCCGCAGCCGCGACCCCGGACACCAGCGTCACATTGCCCCCACCAGCGTTACAGAAGATGGGGCCGGCGGATCGACCCAGAGGCCTTCATCGACCTCTTCGAGAGGACGGCGGAGATTTGGGGTGGCCCCAAGACCAGTGGGCAGCCCGATTAGTCCCTCTCCTGTCCGGGAAGCACAACTCGCGGCCCAACAACTGCCGACAACAAGCCTCCTGGCTTACAACGATCTCGCGAAGAGCCATCCTGCAACGGGTTGGTCGGTCCCCAGAGGAAAGTCGCCAACTCTTCCGGGCCTTAAAACTGGAGAAATCCGACCGCCCGTTCGCGTTAGCCCAACGGCTCCGTGATGCGTGTCGGAGGTGGCTGCTTGCGCGGGACCGCGGCATCGAGGAGCTCGTCGACCAGGTGGTACTGGAGCAGTTTGTCCAGCGTTTGCCCGGAAGACGGCCGAGTGGGTCCAGTGCCACCGCCCGGCGTCGCTGGAGGAAGCCGTCCGGCTCGCGGAGGACCACATGGCGGCGATTCGAGGGCGGATGAGCCCTCTCTGTCTGTCTCCCCTTCCCTGTGTCTTCCCCTGTTTTTTTCCCTCCCTCTTCCCTCTCGCTCTGCTCTCTCCCCAGGGTCCGTTCCTGCCCCCGCAGGCGTGGAGCGTTCAGCGCCCAGCTCCCGGTCTTGGGAACACCCACCAAGCCCTTCTCCATCCTTCAGCCGCTCTCCTCCTCAGGTGGAGGCCCGCCAGCTGCAGGTGCGGCCGCAGCGTCTGGGCCGGTCTGCTGGAGGTGCGGAGACCGGACCACTTCGGGATCAGTGTCCGCTGATGGAAATAGGGGCGGTGGTGCGGGTCTCCGATGTTCCACAGACTGCCCCGATCGAGCTGGAGCGTATCGGATTCGGTAAGAATCCAGGGGTACATACCAAGCTTTGTTGGATACCGGCTGTAACCAGACCACCATCCACCAACGCTTGGTTCAACCCGGGCTTGGGGCTCAGCTAAACTGGTGAGGGTAAGGTGTGTGCACGGGATATTCACAAATATCCCGTGGTGACTTTGGCGATCAAATTCAGGGGAGAAAAGCATAGTGTAGAGGCAGCGGTTAGTCCCGCCTCACCCATCCGCTAATTCTGGGTACAGATTGGCCAAATTTTAGGAAATTATTGGAGGGAGTTTGCGCGGATGGGTCCTGCGTGAAAGTGAAGGGGTGTGTGATGTGCGAGGCTTTGGCGGGAGGCGGAGCCAGGGCCGTCCTCTGCTGCTCGAGTGGCGTGGGAAGGGGCGAGGTGGGCGCTCCTCCCCTCGGGAGTTCCGGAGGGGACTTCCCTGGAGCAGTCGCGGGATGAAACCCTTAAGCACGCCTTTGACCAAGTGAGAGTAATCGATGGTCAACAACTCCGGCCGGTGTCGCCGTCTCATATCCGTACTTTTCGCTGATCAATGATACGCTATACAGGGTGGCGCAGGGCGCCCAGACAAAGGAAAAAGTAACTCAATTGTTGATTCCACGGAGCCGTCGGAAATGGTTTTCCAGGCGGCTCACTATAATCCTATGGCGGTCACCTAGGGGAGCGAAAAACACTTCTCCGTCTAATAGCCCGTTTCTATTGGCGGGCATTGGCGGTGGCGTCCGCAGGTGGTGTCGCGGCGTGCGTGAATGTCAGCTGGTAAACCCACGGCCACCCCAAAAGCGCCATTACGCCCTCTACCATTAGTCGAGGTCCCTTCGAAAGAATTGGGATGGACCTCGTCGGGCCATGGAGCGGTCGGCACGCGGACATCGCTCGTGTTAGTCCTAGTGGATTACGCGACGCGGTATCCGGAAGCAGTGCCTCTGAGCAACATCTCCGCGCGCAGTGTTGCAGGGGCACTCTTCAAGATAATCTCCGGTGGGGATCCGAAAGAGATCCTCACCGATCAGGGCACTAACGTTTATGTCACGAACACTTCGCGAACTTTACGAGCTCTTGGGCATCAAATCGATTCGCACTAGCGTTTACCATCCTCAGACAGATGGCCTAGTGGAGCGGTTTAATAAAGCAGCTCAAGAACATGATTAGTAAATTGCAGTACCCGATGACGCTAGAAATTGGGATAAGTGGCTAGACCCCTGTTATTTGCAGTACGAGAGGTCCGCAAGCCTCCACGGGTTCTCCCGTTTGAGTTGTTATGCGGACGACGCCCAGCGGGGTCCTCGATGTCATCCGTGAAAATTGGGAGGAGGGACCTTCTAATGCCAAAAATGAAATTCAATACGTTCTTGATCTTCGAGCAAAGCTCCACACACTGGGGCGATTAACACAAGAGCATTTGCTCCAGGCTCAAGAACGCTAGCGCCGGCTGTATGACAGGGGTGCTCAGCTACGGGAATTTGCACGGGAGATAAAGTGCTTGTATTACTCCCAACATCGAGCTCAAAATTACTCGCCAAGTGGCAAGGACCGTTTGAGGTCACCACGACCAGTAGGGGATCTCGATTATGAAGTCAAGCGTACCGATAGAGGGGCGCGTCAAATATATCACCTCAACCTCCTGAAATTGTGGAGGGAGGCGGCCTCTGTGGCGTTAGCCACGGTAGTTCGGAGGGCGGAGCTCGGACGGAGGTAAACAAAACTACAATCTTAACACTCCGGTCACTTGTGGGGACCAGCTCTCACCGCGGCAGCTCACAGAGGTTTCCGAGTTACAAAAGAGTTTTGGGGCGTGTTTTCCCTCTCCGGGCCGTCATGAACCTCATACAGCACCACATCGAGACCGAGCGGTGGCGGTGGTGCGTTACCGCCTATCAGCTTACCCGAACATAAAAAGAAAGTGGATTCGGGAAGAATTAGATGCAATGCTCGATATGAGCGTAATAGAGGAATCCCACAGTGATTGGTCCAGCCGGTTGTTCTTGTTCCCAAGAGTGATGGGTCGGTTCGGTTCTGTGTGGATTACAGGAAAGTCAACGCGGTGTCTAAATTTGGCGCGTACCCAATGCCCGTGTTGATGAACTGCTCGATCGGTTAGGTACTGCTTCGATTTTACTCGACCCTGGATTTAACAAAGGGCTATTGGCAGATCCCTTGACACCAATGTCCAGCGAGAAAACAGCCTTCACCACGCCGTTTGGATTACACCAATTTGTGGCGCTTCCTTTCGGTTTGTTCGGGGCCCCAGCCACGTTCCAGCGACTCATGGATCGGATCCTCAGACCGCATACAGCGTGCGCCGCTGCCTATTTGGATGACATTATCATCTATAGCAATGATTGGCAGCGGCACATGCAACATCTGAGGGCCGTCCTGAGATCGCTGCGACGGCGGGCTCACGGCAAACCCTAAGAAGTGTCGCGGTTGAGCGTGTGGAGGTACGGTATCTGGGGTTCCACTTGGGTCATGGCCAGGTGCGTCCCCAAATTGAAAAGACTGCGGCGATTGCGACTTGCCCTAGACCTAAGACCAAAAAGGGGTGAGACAGTTCCTGGGGCTGGCTGGCTATTACAGAAGATTTGTGCCTAATTATTGGACGTCACCAGCCCGCTGACTGATCTCACTAAAAGGGGCTCAGATCCGGTCCAATGGTCGGAGCAGTGTCAACAGGCGTTCACGCAGATTAAAGCTGCACTTTGTGGGGGCGGCTTTTACATGCACCTGATTTTTCTCTCCCTTTTATTTTGCAGGCGGACGCTTCAGACAGAGGGCTGGGGGCGTACTCTGCAGCTGGTGGAGGGAGGCGCCGGTGCTGTACATTAGTCGGAAGCTCTCCTTAAGGGAGACTAAGTACAGCACCGTGGAAAAGAGTGTTTGGCCATCAAGTGGGCGGTCCTCACCCTCCGTTACTACCTGCTGGGGCGGGCCTTCACCCTCTGTTCGGATCATGCCCCACTCCAGTGGCTCCACCGCATGAAGGATACTAGCGCCCGGATCACCCGTTGGTATCTCGCTCTCCAGCCTTTTAAATTCAAGGTGATCCACAGACCGGGGTGCAGATGGCTGCCGCCGACTTCCTCTCCAGAAATGGGGAGTGGTAGGCAGGCGGATGGCGCTCGGCCTGAGTCGGGCGGTGGGGTATGTGGCAGCGGGCGTGGTCAAGCGCCCGTCCGGAGAGAGAAGCGGTAAGGCGCTCACACCTGGGCCAAATTATGACTAACACCTGTCTCTAATTGCAGTAGAGTGAGGAGAGCGGTGAAAAAGCCAGCGCCGCAGAGCAGAGGGAGACGACGGTGCAAGCCAACCCAGTGCGCTTGTGTCTTTGTGTGTATTATTGTGAGACATACGGCAATAAAAGCCTTACCTTTTTTGTTGAAACCTTCGTTTCCTGTCCTGCTTCCCGTGAGAGTTTCACAATGTGTTTTCCTTGTTTCACCGTGGGAACAATCTGTTTCATAAATGACAAGCTGAGCCAAACACTCCATACACCTGCCTTAAGGTCTGAAAATGTACCGTAAACATCATCGTACCATGAGGAAATTGTGGTCTGGCTCAGCTCGAAGATATTTGAATATTACCTGCCCCATGAACTTCTCCATGAGGTCCCAGTCTTTACAAATACCATGCCTGATGGGCCACTAAATTACACGAAGAAAAACAGCTTTAAATGAATTCTATATGGCAAATTCTCATATAGTTCCCTGCAAAGGTATTAACCCTAATTCTTAGAATTAATTATTTTAATGTGACATTGTTTGAAGAAAACATTCTCATCACAAAAATATTGAAATATGCTGGTCACATAATTATTAAATTAGTCATTTTATAATTTGTTGTAGAACTACCATGTTGTCACGATTCCCTTGTTGTCTGCCCTGTGTTTCACCAGTTTGTGTCAAAAACTACACTTCCCACAATTCCCGGCCCTCATCACTGCCAGCCCTGTGTCATTGTTCTCACCTGATTGTCGTTTGTTATCATCATGTCTCCTGTGTATTTAAACCCTGCTGTTTCTCCACTCCTGGTCGATCGTTGTATGTTTCACTGAATGTTTAAATAAAGAACCCGCAGTTAGATCCCCACTCCTCGTCTGCATCCCTAACACATGTACAGTGACACCAAAAATATTAGGACACTTAAGTCACACTTGAAAATGTCTGAATGTCATTGTATTAGATAACTGTAAAATTGAAATTAGAAATTTGATTACAAGTGTGCTATTTTTATTTAAATATAATGTAATGACATTCATACATTTTTTGCAACCTGGTCTCATAAAATACTGTTACCAATAATTTTTTGGAAAAATATTTTTTACAGGGCTCGTTGTGCATATCGTGGCAGTTTCATGGTGAAATGAACACTAAAGGCTCTAAAACAACAATGACTTTTATTCACTTTAACAAAAATCACAAAACGGCAGATTATCAGTTAATCAACACGTAATTTTCCTCGCACAATGCTGTCTTATGACATCTAAACACTTTTACTATAGTGCATGACTTGTAAGTGCATGATTTTAACACTTGCATTACATAATCAACTACATTTACAAGCTTTTTGGGTGCAATCAAATTGTACGTTAGCTGAACTGATAGAGAGTTACACTTGCGATGCAAAGGAGTCGAGAGCACGCTAGTCGACAGGTGAGCTGAAATAGTCAAAGAAGCACCACAAAATGCATATTTGCTTCAGCAATTAAATTTTTCATCACACATTTGCTTTTTATGACACTAATGGTTAGGTTTAGGTTTAAGGTAGGGAGGTTGGTTTTCTTGATTTAAAACTCAATAGAGCATTATTCTTCAAACCCTCATCTGTTTGGGTGAATATTTAACATGCTTTTAGTGCCACACAGTGGACATTTCACCTCGAAAATGCCACGATAGGAGTAAGGAGCCACGCAATATTATTTTGCAAAAATGTTGCCACAACATCCAAAATGATACACTATCATTGGCCACATAATGCAGACTCACAGCCAGGCCCTATTTCCTATGAACATATATGCATCTTCTCCTGTTGTGTGACCAGAAGTGCGTTGCATCAGCAGCGTAGTAGACTTAAGTTTGGATCCCACGTTAAAACCACAAAGTAATCTCGTTTGCATAATTAGTGACGAGTGCGATTCAGAAGTTCAATTTTTCAATGATGGAAAAAAATGATGGTTAGGATTAGGTTTGGGGTTTGGATTGGGGGATTATAATGAATTCCTCTTCCTGTACAGATGAAAACAACTCACTTTTGGCGCCCTTCCGTGGATATTTCACCTGCAATATGGAGCGCACTAGTGCCTGTCTGCCAAACAACACTTACCATTTTAGCCACTGGGGGAAGTGTTTCACATTTCAGTTAGCATTGATTTCAGCTAAAGAAAAGTCAACCCACCTTTTTCGATTTCACGGTGAGATCAGTCTGCACCACCACAGCCCCACTACATAACCAATTTATAAATACTATCTACAACATAATCATACACAAAGTTTCAATAAGCAAATATAGACAAATAAATAAATAACAGTTAAATATAAAAAAAAAACAAGAAGCCACAAAGACGGTGGCCAGATGGGACCTGGTGCTACAGATATACACAAATGAGCCAAAACATTATAACCACCTATCTAATATGCTGTTGGTCCTCCATGTACTACCAAAACTGCACTGACCCACTGAGGCATGGACTCTACAAGACCGCTGAAGGTGTCCTGTGGTATCTGGCACCAAGACGTTAGCAGCAGATCCTTCAAGTCCTTTAAGTTGCGAGATAGAGCTGCCGTGGATCAGACCTGTTGGTCCAGCATATTCCACAGATGCTCAATCGGATTGAGATCTGGGGAATTTGGAGGCCAGTGCAACACCTTGAACTCTACATAATTTTCCTCAAA
Source organism: Xyrauchen texanus (assembly GCF_025860055.1). Lineage (NCBI taxonomy): Eukaryota > Metazoa > Chordata > Actinopteri > Cypriniformes > Catostomidae > Xyrauchen > Xyrauchen texanus. The sequence goes on along the minus strand of NC_068316.1, from coordinate 31,098,185 downwards.
CCATTCCTGAACAATGTGTGTAGTGTGGCATTTCCATTTATCATGCTGAAAGAGGCCACTGTCTTCAGGGAATACCATTGACTTCAAAGATCGGACCCAGGGCTTCCCAGCAGGACATTGCCCAGAGCATCACACTCCCTCCGCCGGCATTGTCATCTTCCCACAGTGTATCCTGATGCCATCACTTTCCCAGGTAAATGGCGCACTTGTACACGGCTGTCCACATGATGTAAATAAAAATGGGACTCATCGGACCAGGTGACCTTCTTCCACTGCTCAAAGGTCCAGTTCAGATGCTCACATGCCCATTGTAGGTGCTTTCAATGGTGGACAGGGGTCATCGTGGGCACTCTAATTGGTCTGCGGCTACGCAGCCCCATACGCAGCAGGGTGCGATGAACTGAGTGTTGTGACACATTCGTCCTATAACCATCATAAAAAGGTTCTGTGACTTATGCCACAGTAGACCCTCTGTCAGTTCGGACCAGACGAGATAGCCTCTGTTGCCCTCATGCATCGATGGGCCTTGGGCGCTGTGACGGCCCTTGGGTTGGCCGCACAAAAGTGGTAATGTAGACGCATCTCTTACACACACATTATGGTTAATCTCTATATTTAATTTTCACTCATTCTTTCTGTCCACATTTATTTTGGTTACAGTATAATGATAGTTTACAATAACCACAGGAATCAATCTGTATTCTTTATTGCTTTAGGTTTGCATATCTTTATTTACATCATTACTGATACTTATTTACATCTTAAGCATTATTGGTTCTGTCCGGACATACCATTTGCTCAGATTGCATGGGGGAGCAGGAAAAACTGATATCTTTATTAATTGACTGTAAAGGGATCAGTGGAAAGGAGGAGGCGAGAACCGGCTTGACGATATAAATCATATTTTAATAGTAAACTTAAAAGACAACATAAACACACACATGACGGACATGTCCGCTAACGATCTCTCTCTCCCGCACGATCCTCTGCAGTCGACCTTTATACCTCAGAGGCTTGATTAGCCTAATACGGGACCGGGTGTGTATGATCCCGAACCGGCCCCGCCCTCCGCCCTGCCACATTGACTTCTTTAGTTCTATATTTATGGTATCTTTATCAAATTTGCTTATCTTAATTTTTGATTTCAAAAATGTATTTGTTGATTTGATCATGATTTAAGTAGGGTTATTTGTTAAATGTAAAGTTACTTTGTTTTCTTTTGTGTTGTAATGGGCCCATCCTTCCCTTTATAAGCTGTTGTTTAGTTCATTACGGGGGACAGAAGGGAAAGAAATACCAGATTGAATCAAGATGGGTTTTATAAGCTACCCGATTAGGAAGTATGTAGCTCCTCCTCTGAGGTGTTACAATTGCCAGAGGTATGGTCATACTGCAGCAGTATGTAAATCAAAAATAAGATGTGCACGATGTGGAGGGGAGCATGAATTTGGGAAGTGTGAGGAAGGAGAAGGATTGAAATTTTGCAATTGCGGAGGTAGTCATAATGTGGCATACGGGGGTTGTGAGGTGAGGAAAAAGGCAATGGAAGTACAACAGGAAAAAATTAAAAATAACCTAACGTATGCTGAAGCAGTGAAGGTAGTAAATACTAAGCAGAGTGGAAAAGAAAGAATGGAGTATGGTAAAGGGACTGAAGGAAAAGGTAGAGTAATTGGAGAGGGTAGATTATCAGAAGACACAATGATAGTAAACAAGAAAAACGTTGTGCTCTTTATGGTAGAGGTGATCAACTGTACTGCACAGACGGAAAGACGAACAGAAAAGATCCAAATAATTGTTAAAGTGGCAGAGAGATTTCTAGAGATAAAAGGATTGAAATGGAAAGATATAAGGGAAAGTCTTAATACAGAATCTCAGTCAAGTCAGGAGACTTGTGTTGGTTAGTATTGTTTATGTTAATCATCTTACAATGGAATGCCAGAAGTCTTTGCACCAATGGTCAAGAATTTAAAGGTTACATAAACCAAATGAAAGAGAAGCCAGACATAATATGCAATCAAGAGTCATGGTTGAATTCTAGATTAGATTTTGTTTTAAAAGGATGTATAAGTGTGAGAAGAGATAGGGAGGAAGGTAAAGGTGGAGGGTGTGTCACGTTTAAAAAAGGGAATGCCTTATAGAATTTTGGAGAAAGGGGTCACAGTGGAATATATAGTAGTAGAAATATGGATTAAAAAGAAGAATTATGTCATAATAAACTTTTATAATCCATGTAATAGGTTAACACAGGAGAGTGTGGAAGAAATAAAAGGTCTAAGTTGTGAAAGGGTGATATGGTGTGGGGATATTAATGTCCATAATACATTAATGGGAGGAACAACGACAGACACAAATGGTCAGTTATTGAAGAGCTGATGGAAAGGAAAAATTTAGTTTGCTTAAATGATGGAAAATGGAAGTTTGAGATAGCTAACTGGGGAAAATATAAAATAATGAGTGAGGAAGGAATGAAAATGATCAAGATTAATGAAGGCAAAGATATTGAAAGGATAGAATTAGTTTCAGTGATACAGAATGCTGCAAAAGAATGTATCCCAAATAGTAAAGGAAAGAGGGTGGAGAAAATAGTTCCATGGTGGAATGAGAAGTGTACAATAGCAATCAGAAAGAAAAGGAAAGCATTTAAAATATTAAAGAAAACACATAATTGGGAACATATGATAATATATAAAAAAAACTCATGCAGAAACAAGGAAAATTATAAGGGAAGTAAAGAGAGAGTATTGGAAATAATTTTGTGATGAAATTGGTAAAAGTACTTCAGTTATGGAAGTGTGTAGCATGATTAAAAAGATGAGAGAAATTAGGAGAGAATATTAATATCCTACTAAACAATGTTTTATTGAAAATGTAAAAATGCAGAAGGTTTTCTGTGAGGGTTAGGTTTAGGGGTAGGGTTAGGTTTAGGGGATAGAATATAAAGTTTGTACAGTATAAAAACCATTATGTCTATGGAAAGTCCCCATAAAACATGGAAACACTACGTGTGTGTGTGTGTGTGTGTGTGTGTGTGTGTGTGTGTGTGTGTGTGTGTGTGTGTGTGTGTGTGTGTGAGCGTGTATTTATCACTTTGTGGGGACCAAATGTCCCCATAAGGATAGTAAAACCGAAATTTTTGACCTTGTGGGGACATTTTGTCGGTCCCCATGAGGAAAACAGCTTATAAATCATACTAAATTATGTTTTTTGAAAATGTAAAAATGCAGAAAGTTTTCTGTGAGGGTTAGGTTTAGGGGTAGGGTTAGGTTTAGGGGATAGAATATAAAGTTTGTACAGTATAAAAACCATTATGTCTATGGAAAGTCCCCATAAAACATGGAAACACAACATGTGTGTGTGTGTGTGTGTGAGTGTGTGTGTGTGTGTGTGTGTGTGTGTGTGTGTGTGTGTGTGTGTGTGTGTGTGTGTGTGTGTGTGTGTGTGTGTGTGTGTGTGTGTGTGTGTGTGTGTGTGTGTGTGTGTGTGTGTGTGTGATTGTGATTCTGAGGACAATTTTGTAAGTTACAAATTAGTAATTACAAGGGTATTATGCTATAAATGTGATTTATGAGGACATTTCTAGTGTCCCCATAATTCAAATCACTTAAGAATCATACTAAACAATGTTTTATTGAAAAAGTAAAAATGCAGAAGGTTTTCTGTGAGGGTTAGGTTTAGGGGTTGTGTTAGGTTTAGAGGATAGAATCTATAGTTTATACAGTATAAAAGTCATTATGTCTATGGAAAGTCCTCATAATGATAGGTAGACCAACATGTGTGTGTGTTTGTGTGTGTGTGTGTGTCCAGATCTTTCACTGTACCTCAGTTTGTGGCATGTTGATACATATTGGGCAGCAAGACGTGCCCTGTCTCCTTCTCCTAGGAGTATTTGTAATTTTGAGAGGTCATTTAGGTCTTTAAATTCTGAAGTTTCAGAGTTAAACTTGTTTAGGTAAACATTCCTTATTTCATTTAATGTTTCACATTTTAGGAGGAAGTGCATTTCTGTCTCGGCCTCACCCGTCCAACAGTGACCACATGTTCTGTTTTCTTTTGGTTTCCATGATTTTTTGTGTCTTTCTTTTTCAATTGCGTGGTCACTGAGCCTGTACTTGGTTAGGGTCAGTCTCCATTTTGCCAACTCATACTCTCTGTTTAGGGCCAGATAACATTCTAATCTACTTTGGCTTTTAGTTTCTTCTTTCCAATGTTCCAAAGCTTCTTTGCCTTGCATTATAATTTGGTTTACTCTGATTGGTGTTTGAAAAACAGTGTTGATGTGAGACTGGTCAAAGTGTGTTTGAGGGGGGACGATTAGTCTCAGCACCAACTGATGTAGGGGACTCTTTTCTGGGTTCAGCTCTTGGATTTGGAGGGCTTTGGATTGAAGGGTGTCTCGGGGCTGGATTTAAGGTGAGTAAAAAATGTAAGTGCTCTTTTGAATGCTAATTATCAGTGGGTGTCCGCCTAATTCTGCTCTACATGCATAATGTTGGTGTATTTCTGTATACTTGTAAGATGTATCTGCAGAATTCTGCATGTAAAGATTCTGTTGGGGGTTTGTCCCAGCGTGTATAGCTGTGATGACTGAGTGGACCACATCACTACCATACAGCACAATAGGCTGGATGACACTATAAAATATTTTCAGCCAGATTTTAATTGGAATTTGGAGATTATAAAATTTTAGGGCTCTTCGAGCTTTTTCTTTTAGTGTATTCACTGCCATGTTGAAACTCCCTGATGCTGTTATTGTTATACCAAGGTATATATACCTCATGCTGTGATTCTATTCTTCAATTCTATGATTATTTATAGTAAACTGGTATTTGTTTTCATGACACTTAGGCCATTTCTGAAAAATCATGCCATTTGTTTTCATGCCACATGTTTACTGCTAGAGCCCAGTTTTGACAGTATTTGTCTACTATGTCCAGCTGCAGCTGTAGTTCTTGTTCAGTAGGAGACAGTAGAAATTTAAATCAATAAAACAAGCAAATATTTTACAGTTTTTTGTTTGGTGTACATGTTTGTTAATTAAAGTGTGAAGGGGATATACATGGTTGGTGGTGCGGCGTTTTGGAAGGAAGCCAAGTTGATTTTTAATGTTTGTGTTTGTCAAGGAAATTAAGTATTCATTTGTTAATAATACTGCCGAATAGCTTACCTAGACAACTGCTGACACAGATGCCGTGGTAGTTTTTAGTGTCTAATTTGTCCCCGCTCTTATAGATGGGGAAAATTAGTCCTTTGCACCAGATGTCAGGAAAGCATCCTGACTGAATACAATGTTGAACAACTTCAACACTGCCCTCTGCATCTGTGGGGTGCTGCTGCATCATCTCTCTCTCTCTCTCTCTCTCTCTCTCTCTCTCTGTATGTAGCCTGTATATATATATATATCGGTGCTTATGTGCGCTAAGATCATGGTTAAAATTCGTAAATATCTCATTACTAACGAGCTGATTGTTTATGATAAATTAAAGGTGACAAAATCTAGGGCTATATTACGTATCTTCATAGATGGAATAGATTATCAATGAACGGTTGAGAATAACACGGGTCCTGGTGTGATATCTGGATTAGCTGATGTCCGTATTTATAGAGAGTTTTGTAAGTGAGACTCTAGATGGCAGTCGGTCATAACTTTACACATATTTTGTAGTCCTGCAGTGTATTAACATGACTGTGCATAAAATTACCTGTATCGCATGTTAGTTTATATTGCTGATCCCTTTTAAAATGTTGGTTATTTCGGTTCCCAGCTAAAAATAAATAAATCAATAAAATAGAAATATAGAAAAAGAAATGTGTATATATGTGTATACACATATATACACATTTCTTTTTCTATATTTCTATTTTATTGATTTATTTATTTTTAGCTGGGAACCGAAATAACCAACATTTTAAAAGTGTAGAAACATTTTAAAAGTGCATTATGAGTGTAGTGTATTTGTGGCGATATTGATTAGAATTTAATGGTTTGCATTGGTCTCTCTCTCTCTCTCTCTCTCTCTCTCTCTATATATATGGAGACCAACGTGTGTAATATATATACACACGTTTAATACGTTGATGTTTTTTATAATGACAGTATAAAAGCAGAAAGGTACAAAAAAAGAACAAGGGATCAGTTAAAGCAGTGGGTAGGCTTATCTCTATCAATATATTATCATTATATATATATATATATATATATATATATATATATATATATATATATATATATATATATATATATATATATATATATATATATATATATATTAAAATATATATTAAAATATATTTAAAATACAATTAAATACTGAAAGTATATTATTGCTTGTCAAGTACAGTACAAAAGAAACATTTAAATACATTTGTTATTGTGGTTTCAAAATGCACATGTTGGCAGGACCTTTATTTTGAAGAGTAGTCAACCGTTATTTACCAGGAAATAGAATTGCGCGAAAAGGATTGATTTCGATATGACAGCGCGTGTCAGAATGGCAGAGAATGCTGCACAGGTACATACAGCGGACAAATGTGCACACATTAAAGCGTTAAGCGTAACATTTAGATGAACGTGCTTGACTCAGTACCCACCGAAAGCAGGAAAATAGCACATACCACATAGTTTTCTTAAACAATACTTTAATTTAGACCTTATGCAGTTTCTGCATATTGTCATTTGTGTGTGAAAGTACGTGTCATTTTCATGCATTAGTTGGGATCTATACTGTATAATAGAAAGCAGTGTCTTGCTACTAACTTGTGTGAAGGTTGAAATTACATGATAAATAGTGTATTTCTGATATATAGTTGAAGAAGTGGAAAATTGCTTAAATCTTCAAGTCTTTAGTTTATAAAGCGGATTGTGTTTGAACCCTCTTTTTGGAAGGGGGATACCTCCCTCTTGTCTCATTATATTCCCCCAAACAGCAGAGTAATTGTATGTATTGACTCCTTTTCAATCAATGTTGTTCCAGTTCACAAAAATTGTATGAATGATTTGTTCACAAATCGTTCTGATTCGATCCTTGAGATCAACTCAATGATCTGGTCGAAATGATTAATGGCTTACTGGAGGGGAAGATTATCAGTGAATTAATAGTGACCTAAATTTCAGTCTAATCCTCACACAAAGCAGTTGTATGAGTCCAGAAGACTTCTGAAATATAGTTTTACTTATATTTACTTATATATATATAGTCCACTTATATTTTAAGGTGCTTTTTGTCATTTTGGATGTGTTAGTTTTCATTATTTGGAGAAGAAAAAAAAGTGTCCAGGATCATTTTCAAAAATTCTACTTTTGACACCTCATAAAACCGGGACTATTCCAGGTAATCCAGGACATCTGGTCACTCTACAATATGTAATATATGTTTTTGATTTGTTTTTGTTGATGTTGTTGTAGGTAGTAAGCAGACTTGAGGGACGACAGTCACTGAGGGACATTGAACCAAATTTATTTCCTGTGGATGGTGGTCCAGGACAAGGTGCAGTAAAACAGCACTTGCAGATTGAGATTAAACAGTGCATTGAAACAGTGGTTCTCAACATTTTTGACTCCAATTTGTCCAAGATAATATTAAAAGGCTAAGATAGTTCCTTAGGTTACGGCTGACCCCGACCAAAGATTTTGCTAGTCCACTAGTAGGTGTTAGTTTAAGCCATTAGTCGACTAGTCAGGTGTTTATGATATTAAATTAATTACTTATACTGTATATAAATATATATATTTGGGGGGGCATCAGAAAATGCTTTGAGTTACAGGGCTGATAAAGAATGTTATAAGTAACATTGCTAACACTGTTCTACATTACAGAGAAATACTCATTACGGTAATAATGAGCCTTTTAAATATCATTTTTACAAGCGCACGCACGAAGCGAGCCGCAGCGACACCTGCAAAAGCGGTAATGATTATGAATGTGTGGGAAAAACATGTTAGGAGACTGTCTGAAGATTTTGTTAATTTATAGAGATGAATGCACATTAGGGTTGTGCTGACAGACGATGATCTCTGGGATCAATGATGGTCAAAGTAACCGCCAATAGCTGATGCCTTTGATGATGTCCAGATGATATTTGGCTCGTTTTCCCATTAATGTATTCAATTATTATTATTATTAGGCTATTATTATCAAAAAAACTAAATCCTAAAAAGTCTAAATAGTCTTTACAAGTTTGTCAATTGAGTGCAGTTGGATATTAATTTTATAAGATGATCTGTTCATATTGAATCATAATGACAGTATGTATATATATATTATTATTTTTTTACATAAAAATTATTTTCAAATTTCTTAACATACAAATATCCAAGTATGGGGGCATAAAAGCCTTTGTGACTGAGGAATGATACTGTATGGGTGTTCAGGGGTATCTCCAGAGAGAAACTTTTGAAAATTAAAAGTCTGAATGGACCATGAGAAATGTCTAGGCTGTCATCCTTGTCAGAGATGATGAAATCTGAATAATTTCACAAAATTAGAACTGATATAATTTGTTTATTATTAAAGGCTTGGAACATGCTGATTAATAAAACTAAATTTAGAAAGAAAAAACTTTATGGTCTAAAGGCGCTCTGGAAACACGCACCTCATGTTTACACACATGTGGGGAAAAGAGGAAGAGGGTGCGGACTGGGACAGGCCATCAATGAAGCGTGTTTCAGTGCTAGAGAAAAATATTCAAGAATACAGCGCAGAAAGATCAGATATGATGTAACCCGCACTGTTGTTTTGCCGCGCTGCTCACTAGAGACGATGAGAGGGCGTAACCGCCGTTATCATGTGTTGCAGTCAAGATGGAATCAATCTGGGATCCGGAACGCGGTGACCTGCGTAGCGGGAGCTATAGCAACTTCATACAGTCTGAGGCTGCGTTTCCACTGAAGCAGAAGGAATCCGCACAAAGCCACTCCCAACGCTAGGGAACCACTTGCCCCGCGCTGCTGACAATTTTACAATCCACCTCGCGAGCTTGACGCTCAGTTTCTATAGGAAAGAATTGAAAGCGTCCCAGTTTCATTTGAATTTTTTGTTAAAATAAGTAAAAAATAAAGTTCTAAGTTTGATATTAATGTGTCTTGCTTTATTGTGTAGGCTTAACCCTAACCCTGCTTAATGAAAATTCCCCCATTACCACCAAGAATTCAACCAGCGGTGATGGCGGCGTTCATGAGTTTTTTTCTGCGACCAACCAAACAATCAAAACTTGGTCGACCAAGACTCTTTTCATCGACTAACCTTTGGCCAACTATCAGGGATAGCCCTACCTTTGCTACTTCTGTTGTAGTGATGACATAGCTGATTTTCTTTTTCAAACTTTATTACCAGAAACTAGGAATGTCAATAACTTAAAATAATGAATCACAATTTATTAATTGTATTTATAAATAAAACAATTTGTAGCATTTTTAGACTTACTAAAGCAAGGTAGATTATTATATTATTAACTTATTTTAATTATTTTAAGTCATCTTAGAGCCCCCTTGGAAGTTTGCTTGGGTCCCTTTGGTGGGCCCCAGCCCACTGGTTGAGGACCATATTCAAAAATTCATGCACTCACCTCTAGGCTGTCAAATTTGCTCCCTTTCATGAGTAGGAATTTGAATTGAATTGACCATACCCAAGAGAATATTGAATTGAAAAAAAAGTGTAATAAATGTTTCTCAATTGATTAGACATATTTATGCAAACTAAGTTCAGTACTGTCAAATCAATTAACACAGCCATCAAACTGATTTAAATTTAGCCTAACTGCATCACAAAAGGTCCATCACATTATTTTCAGATAACTATAAAATGTAATTTGTGCCGTTACATTTAACATAAGAAATTAAAAATGTATATGGAATCAACTTTCAATAGATGCTGTTAAAGTATTTTTACATTTGATGATTTTTTTCTCATTTCACTTACTGTAACACATCGTAGTCACAAGCAGGAAAAACTACCCTTAGACCTTTACACACTTTATACAAATGGCATTCAAAATATTTTATAAAAAAAAATATATATCATTCACCAACCCACATCATTGTCATATAAATATGAAGTATAATTTTATAAATTTTGTTAATTTTAGCATTTGTTGTCTAATGTACAAAATTATTAACAACTTTGTTCCACCACCTTCAAAATAATTTGTGTCCTTTCACTTGGAAGACAAACTAGAGCCTAGTGAAGTCCAATACAGAGCCTCAGACTTTGGTCATTCAGATGTCAATATTTGGAATACGTTACTGACTAACAAAATATGGTTAAAGACAAGCCAAATTTGCAAACATTGAAAAATGTGTTATCCGGTAATTTGTAATCATAATTTTGAGCAGTTTTAATTTAGTAACTCCTGTATTAATCATGTAATGTTATTTATTATTGTTATTAGTACTGTATTTTTACTTTGGGTGTTGTGTTTTTGTCTGCTGTCTTTTGACTAATGTTTTAATTATGCTTTTATAATATATTTTTTCTGCCCAGGTATTACAGATGAAATTTAGCTCTGTAGCTAATTCTGGGGCAGTCATCGGCCCTGTCAAATAAACTACTAAATAAAATAAATAATTAGAGCATTCTGCAAAATTATTATTATTATTATTATTATTTTTTAACCATGGTCCATTAAAGGAAAGTTAATTTATTCAATGTAATGAAATATAAAATTAAATACTTGGTATGTCCCTATACCAGTTTTTTGAAAACGACTTTGTGTATGATACTTCCGTTTTGGTACTCGCCGATACCGAGTCCGATACTTGTTTTTTGGTTATTACATTTTTTTCATTTCAACAGTTTATTTAAATTGTATCATCAAAATGTTGTTTAAATAACTTGATTAAAACTTGAATTAAATGAAAATAGATCTATTCATTTTCAACATGATATTTATCAAATGAAGTGCTTTTTGTTCAAAATCTTACTGCAACCTTACAAAATCAGTTGTATGATTTTTTTTTTATCAATTGAAGTGCTTATATACAAAACCTCACAGTACAATCCAAAATACATTGTTTTAATTATTTATTTATTTATTTATTTTTAAGTGCTTTGTAACACAGTATCGCAGATGTGAGATATTGCTTAAATATAATACAGTTACTTTTGATTTATTATTAGTAGTATTAGTATTACAGGAATTATTACAAAATTTTTGCAAAAACATTTTTAATTTAAATTGAGCTTTTATTTTGGCCAAGCTTTTATTTTGAAATGTTTTTGTTTTATGACGGTAGCTTCTCAATCCGAAAACGCCGGCTGCTACTTGACTCTAAAGCTGTGTCCGAAACTACGTACCATCACAGTACACGATCAGACACAACATTAAAACTACCTGCCTATTATTATGTAGGTCCCCCTCTTGCCGCCAAACAACGCCAACCCACATCTCAGAATAACATTCAGAGATTATAATCTTCTCACCACAATTGTACAGAGTGGTTATCTGAGTTACTGTAGACTTCGCCAGTTCAAACCAGTCTGTTCATTCTCTGTTAATCTCTCTCATCAACAAGGTGTTTCCATCTGCAGAACTGCTGCTCACTGGACATTTTTTGTTTTTGGCACCATTCTGAGTAAATTCTAGAGACTGCTGTGTGTGAAAATCCCAAGAGATCAGCAGTTACAGAAATACTCAAACCAGCCCGTCTGGCACCAACAATCATTCATGTGATTATTTAATCAGCCAATCGTGTTACAACAGTGCAGTGCATTAAATCATGCAGATATGGGTCAAGAGCTTCAGTTAATGTTCACATCAAGCATCAGAATGGGGAAAAATGTGATCTCAGTGATTTGGATCATGGCATGATTGTTGGTGCCAGACGGGCTGGTTTGAGTATTTCATTGAGTCTTTCATCCTGGGACGTGGGCATTGTCTCGTAACCCAAATATATGACGAAAGAACAGCAATTGTGAAAACTATCAGCTTGTTTGTTAAACAAGCACCATTTAAGCACAAGGAACAATTTTCTTGGTGTGTATATAGCACTTCCTGTTGAAAAGAGGCATCCACCTCACGTTTCACCGAGGGATTATTGGATCGTTAAGAGTCTAGTTGATCAGCGCTTTAAAATCTTGCCGGAAATAGTAGTTCATCTGGGTATTTCTCACTTACTGCTTCATGAATACTGTGGATTCGGACATACTACTCCGTTGGCATATTATATAGTAGGGAAGTATGGATATTCAGACACAGCGAAAGTTGCTATTAAATCACAAAAGGCTGCTATTTAATAATATGTAGTCTGTATGTGCCTCGTGCTACAAAATGAATTGGTGTTCTGCTCGCTGTCATATGCTTCAAACGGAGCGTGTGATGCTCATGATGGTGATTTCTGGGTATGAGCCAAGGATCTCTAAATAGTTTGAGCACTGTGTGATTTTACATCAGCTCCACAAATTCACCATCAGTCCAATTTTAAGCGTGCAGCAAATGCAAATGATATATTTATCTCACTAAATCACAGCTGTTACAGTTAAATAATCTCACTAGGACATAATGTGATTTTAATTTATGTTCTGAATGTTTACGTAATGACATTCATAAGACAAATGGTTTCAGTTATTGGTATCTGAGCATTTTTAGGAGCATGAGTACAAGTATATGAGCACAGTATCGGGACATCCCAATTAAATACAAATATTTACTGTTTTCGAATTAATTATTAATCATCTGATGTTTCGGCAAATACCCCATATGTTTTGTGTATGATAACATGTTTAAGAGTAATTCATGCTGAAAAAATTAAATGTACTGTATTTTACCTCAAGTCTTCTTTAACCCTCCAGCATAGCAGAATTGCAACATTTGTTTACCGAAATTAAACAATACTATTTTATATTAAAAATGTTAAGAATTAAAACACACACACACACACACACACTCATAGCTGACACTTTGAACCATTACAACAACAGTTTTTGTGGAAAGAAAAATGGCATACTGGTTGTGACAAATTGCTAAATCACATTAGATAAACTCTTAAACTCAAGATTTTCCCATAGACTGCCATTTGTTTTCTGAATACACCTCAAAGCAAAATATGCTTAAAAAAAAAATTTGGTTTTGTATTATCAGTGGCTTCCTAAAAACACGTTCAAAGAGGAAAATAGAAAATGCATCATAAATGCTTAGGTCTCTGATGTTTAATTAATTTTAAGTTTAAAATTAGTTTTAATTGAATAAGAATTTCAGAATATAAGGAAATAGAATTAAACTATTTCCTTATATTCTGAAATTCTTATTAAATTAAATTCTGCCGTTTCAAAAAGCATCGTCAATTATTTTTGGAATGGTGCAAAATCTCTGGTTTATTTCTGCATCCATACAGGTGACATTGTGGAGTTTCATGGCACGGAGGGCACAGGGAAGACAGAAACGTTGTACCACTTGATCGCCCGCTGTATCGCGCCCGTGCAGAGTGGAGGTCTGGAGGTGGGGGTGATCTTCATCGACACAGACTACCACTTTGACATGCTGCGGTTAGTGAGCGTCCTTGAGGGGCGTTTGACTGAAGACTCAAAGGAGGGCGAAGGTTCTGAGAATGAGCCTGAGGAGAGAGTACGCTCATGCCTGCGCAGACTGTCTGTAATACACTGCAACAGCTCGGTACAGCTGCTCCTCACCTTGCACTACCTGGAGAACACCATCTCTAGCCAGCCCTCCCTCTGTCTCCTGGTCATCGACAGCATCTCTGCCTTCTACTGGGTGGACCGATTCAATGGCGGTGAGAGTACAGTATGTCAGGAGGCTAACTTGAGAAAGTGTGCTGAATTGCTGGATAGACTTCGTAAAAACTATGGCATTGTGATTTTCGCCACCACTCATGCCATCATGAGGAACTACGGATCTGCAGCTGATCCAGATGTGTATGGCTCGACGTCTTCCCGCTGGTGGAGGGCAGCCGATAGCGCTACAGACTTTGACAAACCATATTTGTGCAGAGCATGGCAGAGAATCGTAACTCACAGGCTGCTGTTCATTAAAAGCCATGTTTCAAAAGACAACAAGCAGGCTTTCTCTGCTGCTTGTACATGCATAATGACGAAAGGTGTTAAAAGATGCTTGTTTTTTGTCATGGACGATGGTATGAAGTTTTTATGTGACAAGTGAGCGTGGACTCAAACTCTCTGCATGGAATAGAAACTGGATGCTTTTAAAAAATTAGGGTTTATAGCTAAGCTTCTCTGGATTGCAGAAGAAAATGTGAGGTAGAAACGGGTCCTCTTGTGGTCCATCATTGTGTTTAATGATCAATCCCTTACTTTTTCACTTTACTGATTTAGAATAAAATCGAACAATCTCAGTGAGCCTTGGACCATTAAATGTTACTAAATAAAGGTCACATTTCACTTTCAGCCATAACGTTATGCATTGCCCTTTTTTGCACAGACTTATTGTTTGCTTTTTCAAAGTTGTCGTATGTTTATGGCTAAATCAATCTACTGGTAATTGCAGGTACAGGGTTATATTTGTATAATTCATAATTATTTCTGCTGCTTTGAGATTTGTCCTTCATCTTCTGAAGACCTGGCTGTTGAATTAATTGGTTTCATTCTTTTGGGGTATAAGTTTAATATTAGGTTCTAATTTCTTTTTGGGCTAAGCTCCTCTCTCTTGACTTCATCTTCCGGCAGGATCTGACGGTTCGAGCGACAATCTGAGCGCTGAACAGTAGGACAGGGCTTGCAACAAAGGAACCATTCTCTCACTTTATTAACATGAATTCTTATATTCTCAGAGTCTTTTTGGTGGAAAATATTTTTTTAAATAGTTTTGCATTCCCTCGCAGTTATTTTGGGTTCCCTTGCAATAATTTGTATCCATCCCTTATGAAAATTAACCATTGTTTCACTACAGCATAGTTGAACTAGGGTATTTGTAGCAAACCATAGTAACCACAAAATGTAACATGGTTTTACTTCAATAACTATAATTCAACTAGGGTATTTGTTGTAAAACCATGGCAATACAATTTACCATAGTTTCACTTCAGTAAAAATATTTTAACCATAATATTTTTGGGGGCCTGTGTAGGTCAGCGAGTATTGACTCTGTCTACCACCCTGGGGTCGTGAGTACGAATCCAGGGTGTGCTGAGTGACTCCAGCCAAGTTTCCTAAGCAACCAAATTGGCCCGGTTGCTAGGGAGGGTAGAATCCGTTGGGGTAACCACCTTGTGGTCGCTCTCATTGGGGCATGTGATAAGTTGTGCGTGGATTGCAGAGATTGGATTGTCTCCACATGCTGTGAGTCTCTGCGGTGTCGTGCACAGTAATGAGACACGCGGATTGACTGTCTCAGAAGCGGAGACAACTGGGACTTGTCCTCCTCCACCTGGATTCTGGTGAATAACCACGCCACCACAAGGACCTACTAAGTAGTGGGAATTGGGCATTGCAAATTTTCATTCAAAACTGGTAATACAAATCATAATAATTCTGCCCCCCTCACAAACTAAAAATCTATAGTTACTATAGGTTAACTCTGTGGTTAATTTGTGGTTCAAATATGATTTTTAAAACAATGGTTTATACCAAAAAACATGCCTTAACCAAAATGACCCATGATTACTATTGTAAACATTAAGTATGGAAAAAACAGTTATGTATAGAGTAGGGATGCATCAGTAGCTGACACAATGGGAACACCTCCAGGTGGTCGTGATGGTCTAAAGACCTATAGAATCAGTCCAATTTATTGGCTGATGGTGATAATGAGCGCATCAGTGTCTCCTAATAAGCATCTGCTTGGCACAGTCTCCTCAGATTTTCTGCAAGAGGTACAAGCCTGTGGAGCATCTAGGAAGTGTGGCCATTTACAGTATGTATATTCATAGGTGAATTCTAATAATATGCACAATACATGCTCTTTTCTCAAGTCCAGAATAACTTTGTTACTTTAATAATCAATATTTGGGAAAAATTTGGAGTAAAAAGCTTTTACTAGACAAATTATTATATAATTTATTACATTTAAATTAAATTGCTTGCCTTCATATGAAATTGGTAATATTACTTATACAACATTAATGCTCACTGGATCACTGTAATAGCTCTAATGAGCCTGAACACAAAATTAGGCTTAGAAAACAAACAAATGCATGGCTAATTTTGAAGTTAGATATACTAAAAACATTTGCATACACTTATTATTTTGGCATGATATATTCATATTAATCTCTTTTTAGCACTGTTAACCCTTACTGTAGTTTATAGGTTGTGGTGGAGGGGGCATGGTTGAGTGCCGGCTTGTGGAGGGAAAGCGAGATCAGGAGATGAGAATGGTTAGGATAAGCACCTGGCAATGATTGTCTCTAACAGCTGTTTGTCATTGCAGTGAGAGTCGAGACGGGTTTTAAGAGTGGGCCAGACGCCAGTGAGAGAGCAATAGAGAGCGTGTGCTGACACTCGGCTGAAAAGCGAGTTTTGTGTTGTTTATACAAATAAATTACCTTTTTGAGTTGATTTTCGCCATCTCCTGCTTCCTCCTTGCAGCCCATCACTAACTTTGTTACATAGGGTAAATAACTATAATGGCCAGTAAATTACTAAAATGTAATCATACAGTATTTAACTGTTATGTATTTTATCTTGAGAACTTTCTGTGACGTCATTCATTAATTGCAGTACATTACTTTTCATCTAATGATTACAGATACAAATATGTAGCTTAATACAGCAAATTACTGTAATGCGGAACCCACAATGTGTTTTTCTGTTGAGTGTACATCTTTCTGTGTTTATAATCTTTTTTTATATATTTTATTCATATACGCTGGTAATTATTTGCATAAACTTTGATAAACCTAGGCAAACTATGTTTGATCTCAGATATTATTGAAACAATGCGATGTAAGTTTACTTTGAGGCTGTTCATATAACATCGACTACTGCAATGGACTCCTCACCAGCCCTCCCAAAAAGTCCATTAGACAGCTGCAGCTCATTCAAAATGCTGCTGCTATCAGGATTCGCACCCGAACCAAAAAAATCTGAGCATATTGCTCCAGTCCTCAGGTCTTTTCACTGGTTTCCAGTTACATAAGAATTTTAAAGTACTATTACTTGGACCATGACCTAAATACATTGCAGAAATGCTTGTTGAATATAAACATAATAGACCTCTGAGATCATTGGGATCATGTCTGTTAGAAATACAGAGGGTTCACTCAAAACACAGTGAGACGGTTAGCTATTATGTCACTCGCAAATGTAGCCACATTTAAATCCAGCCTGAAAACATTTGTTAGCTGTTCATTTCTCGAATGAGGAATGTGCTGCCCTTACTGATTGCACTGCATCATTTTATTTATGAATTCTTTCTTTCCTTTTTATTCATTTTAATACATGTTTATAGTCCTAATATTCTTCTAAGGATTATTAGGGCCCAAGTGCATAAAGTGTGGAGACTGTCAAGTCAGACAGTTTTCACTTTTCATAGTGGATCAGGCGCTATGAGATAAAAGGCAGATATCGCGTGATTCACATTTAAGTGGTTTGTTGTTAATAAAGTGGATGCAATTTAAATTATGTTGCATATAAATGTAAATAATATGATGAACAAAACAATCAATGTGCCTGTTATTTTATTCCCCCCCATTAGTGTCTTTCCATAAATTTTTAGTAGACACATATTTTAGATATTTCAGAAATATGATACCAATCACATATCCCATACAGAAATTGCACTGCCAGAATGTTGGGAATATTCACATATAATTTATACACATAAAAACATGATATTAGAGATAGCAAATCAAACATTTTAAAAGAGAACAAAACATCATGGTTGTTTAAGCCAATGAGCATTAAGCTGTGTCAGCAAGTTATTTCCCATCGTGCTTGCAGTTCACACAGGTTGGAAAAAGCAACTGTGCTGCCTGCCTGCTACAACTGTGGCCGCATTGCACTTGCTGGAGTATTTTTGACATACGTGGTCATGATATCACAAGTCGGACAGATTTCTAACCGTCATGCACCTATCAGTGATCACCTGTGATCGGTTCTGCACAGAACTTGCTCATCTCAAACGAGCCTAATGAAAAGCTGTGATTTCTTCAATCACTGGATTGGATCATAAGTAGAGAATGTGAAATAGAAGTAGCCTACTGTTGCTCACATGTTGCATGTTTTAAAAATGCACTCTTTTACTATTTAAAATATGTTTTCACTGCAATGTTCAAATTCCAAAACAGAATGCAGAAGATGAAAGTTGAGTTTTTACATTTAATTTGATACCAAGTAAGTGAACACTGATGAAGTTTTTGATATAAACTGCCCACCTGTTGGCTAATGACAGTTAACAGGTTTAAAATGGGTGTGTAGGATGGCCTCTGTAGCACCCCCATTTTCACCAACCATCACCAAAATTGGTACGTATATAGTTTTCATCAAGATGGAAAACTTTCATAATTATAGTCATTAGGTCAGCCAAACAGGAAGTTGGCTATTTCTTTTTATTATATTGCAGTCTCTGAACTTTTAAATACTCCTAGGGGATTCATGAGACTGTCACCACATTTAGACAACATTATGCCAAGACATTGAAGATGCTAAATTGTGATTAGA
Organism: Xyrauchen texanus; assembly: GCF_025860055.1. Taxonomy (NCBI): domain Eukaryota; kingdom Metazoa; phylum Chordata; class Actinopteri; order Cypriniformes; family Catostomidae; genus Xyrauchen; species Xyrauchen texanus. The sequence goes on along the minus strand of NC_068316.1, from coordinate 31,079,619 downwards.
TGTTTTATATATCGAACAGTGTTGTCATGGCGAGTCATTAAATTAATGGAAATGTGAAACAAGAAGTGTCCAGATCTTCTTTTTGCAATGTGTTATTTGGACAATGGCCACAAAGACTTAAAAATAATACTCTTATATTTACACACATGGCTTCAGAATTGTGTAGAATAATGTTAAATACCAAATGCATGGGTTCATTTCCACCCGGTGGCTTTTGGAAAACAATGCAAGGTGGACACATGCATTTGGCAATTAACATTGACATATCTTCTTCATGCATTGTGTGATTTTGATCAAAATTGAGCAGCATGTTTGGTAATGGGAGATGATCTCAAAGATGTGGCTATTGTGGGTCATGGTCATAGCACCACCAACTTAAAACAGACTTTGAAATAGTCTGCTTACATTTACCCAAATCGCTTCCAAATTGTTTCGATTAATGTCAAGACACTGCTGATGGAAAATTGCGAAGGGATCCTTGATATCTTTAATAGTGTTGTCATGGCAATGGATTAAATCACATGGTGTTGTAGTCAAACTGGAATGGTGACATATATCTATAATGCATTGTATGATTAGGGTCAAAGTTTACATGAATGTTGAATTGTTGCGGTGTCCATCATACATTGGTTTGTGAAAGCCAATGGGTGGAAATGGACCCATGTTGCTTGGGTCAGTCATTACTGCTTACAACTATATTTATTATTATTAGGGTCCAAGCACTGAAAAAGTGGAGACAATATTGTCCTTCTAAGGATTTTTCTTTATTAGGGCCCAAACACTGATAGTGCAGAGGCCTTATAGTTCTTCTAAGGATTATTCTTTTTCTTCTTTTCAAAGTTTTTCGTACTTTTGGGGTACTTGACATGTGTAAAAACGCCTGAAAGTCTGCACACACATCAGAGTCATCGGCCATTAGGGATGGGCAAAGTTGCGGGGCATGCAGGGGGGCTCTGTAGTGCCAAATAGAAGATGGGCATATTCAGGGGCTCTGTAGCACATACCTTTTGAGCTACCATCACCAAACTATGTAAACATATACATCTCATCAAGCCGGAAAACTTTCACGCTGTTCGTAGTGCCACCAACTGGTGGAATTAAGTGTGGCACTTTTAACAGACTTTGAAAAACACCTCTATTTTTTGTTTCCAAAAATTTAGACAGTGCAGATTTAAAATTCTGAAGGGATTCTTGAATGCTTAAATCCTGTTGCCATGGCAACACATTGAATGTCATCATTCCTTTTTATGTATATTCACATGTTTTTGAGGTACTTGGCATGCTTGAATTTTCACTATATTTTGCACAGTTGCTAGCCATTAGGCCTGGGTAAAAGTTAACACATGGGCGTGGCTGAGCAGCTCTGTAGCGCCAGCTTTTGACAAAAGTGGCAGGGTCAGTTTCTTCTACGGTCACCAAAGTTGCGACATATATTGTTCTCATCAAGCGGACAACTTTTAAAATTACATTCATTAGCTCCGCCCAACAACAAGTCTGCTATTTTGGATTGAATGTGCTTTTTGTTTTAATTGCAGGCCCTGAACTTTTGAATACTCCACCTAGGGGATTCAAAAATGTGACTGGCACCAAACTAAGGCAATATCCTGCTAATACATTGAAGATGCTAAATTGTGAACAGACTTGTGATATATTGAATGGTGTTGCCACGGCGTCGCAATAAATTAAGGGCACAAGTGTGAAACGGTGAATACGAAACTTCTACTTTATTTAGAATAATGTTGTGGCAGGGCGGAGGGCGGGGCCTGGTCGTGATCCTACACACCCGGTCCCGTATTAGGCTAATTAAGCCTCCGAGAGGGATAAAGGTCGACTGCAGAGGATCGTGTGGGAGAGAGAGATCGTTTACGATCCACTGCCAGGGGTGGTGGAGACCCCTTCTGTTCCCCGAGAACACGGCGGGGCGTTCCGTCCGCCAGGGGCTGGAGGTCTGCCTCTGATCCGCCCAGAGAGGAGCGGCTGTCGTCCGATAGAGGGTGGAGGAGTGGCCGAGGAACAAGCTACGGCGTATCGGAGAACTGGCGTTTAAGAGTTTTTTTTTTCATCTCTCTCTCCTCTCTCTCTCTCACTGCCGCTCTGCGTTGGCCTTTTCCCTCTCTTTTAAATTTTACAGTTTTTTTGGGGGGGTACTACATTGTTACCCCCCCAGTTTAATAATTTCTGTTTCCCTCCCCTTGTCCCCTCCCTCGTCCAGGTAGACGGGGATGACCTGCCAGCAGACGGGGCTTAGGGCACACCCTCCCCCAGGGAAAGAGGGGGTGTACGTCATGCTGGGGGCTCCCCAGCCTGAGAGAACGAGGGAGGAATGTGGCAGGGCGGAGGGCGGGGCCGGGTCGTGATCCTACACACCCGGTCCCGTATTAGACTAATCAAGCCTCCGAGAGGAATAAAGGTCGACTGCAGAGGATCGTGCGGGAGAGAGAGATTGTTAACGGACATGTCCGTCATATGTGTGTGTTTGTCTTTTGTTTAAGTTTTATATTAAACTATTATTTATATTGACAAGCCGGTTCTTGCCTCCTCCTTTCCACTGATCCCTTTACAAATGTCAAGACAATACTGATGCGATTTTAGAGGGGGGATATTCACAGATTACCGATATGGTGGCCGATATAGTCATTTTTTGAGCTGGAATGAAAACAGACATTTTCTATGTGTATTTTTCACAGATTTTGCACAGATATGACTATGCAAGGGTACTCAGAAGGCTGCTTTCTTAAACAAATATTTTTATCAAAGAATATTTGACAGTATTATTATACATTGTCAACAAATTATAGAAATGAACACTGAGAAAATAAAGAATAAATAAAAATACAATAAATAGCTAAATAAACATCAGTACTATTTATTATAAGTCAATTACTGACCATTTAAATAAAGAATAAATACAAATACAATAAATTGCTAAATTAACATCGGTACTGTTTAGTATAAATCAATTGCTGATCATTTAAATAAATATAAATACAATAAATAGCTAAATAAACATCAGTACTGTTTAGTATCAGTCAAATGTTGACTATATTAATACTGCCAGTCAATTAGGGGCAGGTTGTAAAACAAGAAGCATTGACACCTGCCGAGACAAGAGATAAACAGCAGCAGTGGTGTTACACTATATTCTGCTATACAAGTTCAGGGGAAACTTTCAACGGTGGAAAACCAGACTTTGAAATACTACATTTTATAAATGGGACAACTGGAATTGTTCGATTGAAGGGGGTACCAAACTGTGAATCCTAAACAAAACAGATTGGTGAATACATGTTTACACATTAACTTCCACTCCGCTGACAAACAAAGAATGTAGCAACGTAGTTATCTATAAGCTCGTTGTTACAGAGAGTAAAAGATGGACCAGCAATGTGTCTCACTAACTAGGTAACAACGTAGCGTGAAATCAACACTCAACAGACACAGTTCACCACCGCACCGTTGTCTGCTGAGCTGCAAAAAAGATGGTTCAATGCTTACTTTTCAATCTGCTACATTACTGACAAACTATAGCTGGCTAACATATCAAACAGATGTGATCAACATGAGTGACTTGGTTATCAGGGACAGGGTTAACATTATATTAGTTATATTGAAAAGGAAAAATCATGGGGTCATTGTTTATTAACCTTCCAGTATGTATTTCACAAACTATTTAGCAATTTACCGAGAAGACACCACACCGTTGAACTCCACCCTGTCTGCAGAGCCACTGTCAGTTCAGAGTCAGCTCTGTAAACAATGGAGATGGAGCGCAATGCTGGACAAACTACATTATAACACCAATTCTGAAGCATTGTTTTCTGCATTATATGTTCTGGAAAAAGTTTTCATATCTGTGCATATCGGCAAACATATATGGCGATACGATATATATCGATGAAAGGCTAATATCGGATCACCAATATATCGGTCGGGCACTAATGTTGCATAGCAGTTTATTGTGCAAATGAAAGCCGTTTTTAAAGTGAAATTAAAAAAAGCAATAGAATTTAAAGTTTATTGTAATGAAAATGTACTGCAAAAACTAATATATATATATATATATATATATATATATATATATATATATATATATATATAAAATGAAATATAGTAATATCAACTGAAATTTAAAAGTACTAAACAATCAAAGCCAGTTCTGTATCAAATTTATTTGGAGTGCCAAAGTGCTGAGACGCAGTACCAGAAATATCCAGTAGAGGACAGCCAATCTCCATTGGTGAATGATTCCCAAAAGTTAACGTCTCCACAATTAAAATTAAACTAACCAGGACTTGGCATAAAAACACAATATGAATTTAAGAACAATAATACAAAAATATCAGTTATATGAACGCTTTTTCTAAGGATATGACACGTTTTTTTTTTTTTTTTTTATAAAATGCCATAGCCTAAGGATGGGACAATAGATATAAAGTTTGGGATGTAAACAAAACTAATGAAAACATGATATTATAGATTTAAAAAATCTATCATTTTAGAATATAACGAAACATCGGCGGGTTTTTTTTTAAGACAAATGAGCATTAAGCTGTGTCATCAGCAAGTCATTACTACCTATCGTGCTTGCAGTTCGCACAGCTCGGAAAAAGCAACTGTGGCCGCCTCGCTTTCATGGCAGTATTTTTGACATCCGTCATCATGACACCACAGCAAGTCGGACAGATTTCTAAACCACATACACCTGCCGGTGATCACCAGTGATCGGCTCTGCGAAGAACTTGCTCATCTCAAACGAGCTTATAGCCATGGTGTATCTGATCTGTGTTGAATGAGCGCCCTGGCTGTGAATCACAGATTAAGGTGTGGGTGGGCTCAAAATACTCTGAATAGTCCACAGAATAGGGGAGACATCGATATTTGATAGCATAAAAATGTATTATTATCAATATTTTATTGAAATTAAACATGTTTGATTACTTGATCACACAAAAATAGAGGATCCGTCGAGTGTTTCCCCATTTACCCCCTATTTTCAGTGTTTTGGATAAAATGGTTGAGTCCTTTTTCATCAATGGACCCTCATGTCAGGCTCGTTTGAGATGTCAAACGCCTTGCCTTGAAAGTAGTAGTGATGGAAAGATTGAAACATGCTGTCTTGGATCTTTGAATCTAGTTCAGCAAAATTAAAAAAAATCTTTATTCAAGTTTAGTTCATTAGTCACTTGAAACCCGCATAGACTCTACAAGAAACAGAATTGAATAGTTCACTTCCCTACTCAGTCTTAAAATCTGATGAGTCTTTCATTCATTTGTCACGTGACCACTTATAGGCTCATAATTTCATAATTTTATTTTGGGGGTCTACTAGAATAGGTTTAAATGCTTTAATGTTCAAAAAACATTTCTTTTCCCTGCTCTTCATCCTCTGGCTCAAATGCTCTGATTTACCTCCTGTCTCTTTAAAGCCCAGTCTGCTCTGATTGGTCAGCTGGCCTAGTCTGTTGTGATTGGTCTACCATGTAGAGCGTGTGTCAGAAATGTAATGCACCTTACCATGACAGAGTTTCAGCTCCCAAGTCTTGCTGAGCAGCTTTAAACCCTATTGTAACTATGGTAACAGTGGCGTTGGTTTTTGACATGCCTGAGTTCAAGTCCGATAATTAATTAAATAATGAAAGTTTGGAAGAACAAACTGATCGACTGGAACCACCTTCGCAAGAACAACTTGAAAGCAGGATGTTTCACAGTGGTAATTTTTCATTTTGAAGCTTTCTTACAAGTACACTCTTGATTGTTGTGAACCTGACAAAGCTTACATTTACATTTATTCATTTGGCAGACGCTTTTATCCAAAGTGACTTACAAAAGAGGAAAACATAAGCGAATCATATTAAGGAGACATTTGTACAAAAAGTGCCATACTACACATTTTTACTAGCATCAGAATAGCATTCAAAACAGATTTTAAGTGCAACAAGAATTGTATTTATTTATTATTATTTTTATTTTTTTGTGACTCTTTAGTGCTCTTGGAAAAGATGTGTTTTTAGCTGTTTTTTGAAGACAGAGAGTGATTCAGCATCACGGATGGAGTTGGGAAGGTCATTCCACCAACGTGGTATGATGAAACTGTGAGTCAAGGAAAGTGTTTTGGTGCCTCTTTGTTTTGGTACAACGTTCCTTAGCCGACCGCAGGCTTCTGGCAGGAGTGTAGATCTGCATAAATGATTTTAGGTATGCCGGAGAAGACCCAGTGACTGTTTTGTATGCCAGCATCAGAGCCTTGAATTTAAAACGTGCATCAACCGGCAGCCAGTGGAGAGAGACAAAGAGTGGTGCAACATACCCTTTTTTAGTTCATTAAAGTCCAGAATTGCTGCTGCATTCTGGATCATTTGCAGAGGTCTAATTGCACATGCAGGAAGGCCTGCAATGAGAGAGTTACAGTAGTCCAGTCTAGTTATGACAAGTGACTGAACAAGCAGTTGTGTGGCATGTACAGAGAGGAAAGGTCTTATTTTCCTGATATTGTAGAATGTAAATCTACGTGATCTTGCAGTCTTTGAGATGTGGTCTGTGAAATTTAGCTTGTTATTGATGGTTACCCCTAGATTTATGACCGTTTTGGAAGGCGATCCTGTAGTTGAACCCAGCTGCACAGTGATATTGTGTTCAACAGCAGGGTTGGCTGGAAAGACAAGGAGTTCGGTCTTGGCTGGGTTGAGTTGCAGGTGGTGTTCCTTCATCCAGGCCAAAAGGTCTGCCAGACAGGCAGCGATTCGAGCAGTCGTTGGGCTGAAAAGACAAGTAGAGTTGCGTGTCGTCAGCGTAGCAGTGGTAAGAGAAACCATGTGACTGAATGATGGGTCCCAGTGATGTTGTGTATATGGAGAAGAGAAGTGGTCCAATCACTGATCCCTGAGGTACCCCAGTAAGTAACCGATGTGGCTTGGATACCTCACCTCTCCAGGCTACCTTGAAGGGCCTATCTGAGAGATAGGAGGTCATCTAGTACAGCACAGTTCCTCTGATGCCCAGAGTAGAGAGGGTGGATGGTTGACTGTGTCAAAGGCTGCAGAAAGGTCCAACAGAATCAGAATGAATTATTTGGATTCAGCTTTTGCCTGTCTCAGCGACTCTGTGACAGACAGCAGGGCAGTCTCGGTGGAGTGTCCACTTTTGAAGCCTGACTGATTGTTGTCCAGCAGCTTGTTCTGTGAGAGATAGGCAGAGATCTGATTGAAAACTGCCCTTTCAAGTGTTTTTGCCATGAATGGGATGAGAGAGACTGGTCTGTATTGTGGGGTTAAGTGCAGGTGTTTTCAGCAGTGGGGTTACTCGAGCCTGCTTAAAGGTAGTGGAAAAGCTTCAAATAAAAGAAACGTAGTGCATCTAAGTTAGTCATCTTTTGCTGAAATTGGTGTAGTCAAACTTTTTTTTGCCCGAGAGATGAACAGAGAACAGAGGCTTACTCTCGGGTGGACATTACAGGGTGTATTAGAGAGTTAGCAGTGGACTACCTTGGATAGTGGCCATAACATTACAGCTTGTAATTACATAATTTTATAGACTCTTGAGATCGACCATTTTGTTACAGGGTTTTAGGTAAAAGCCGGCCCACAGCTGAATAGAAAGCTCTTACCAAAACTATAACATTACATATCAGGTTAGCCGAACACTTCCGTGGATTGCAAACATAAAATGACAGTTTGTAAAAATAAAATCAATCTACACACTTGATCACAAATCATGATAGAAAGAATGACAAACAATTAGCATAATTCCCCTAATCAGGCTAATCAAGCCCTCAAGAGGTATAAAGGCGACAATAGGTGGCAGTTCGAGAGAGAGAGAGAGAGAGAGAGGGTTACGGCAGCTACCCTACATGTGTTTATGTTTGTGTAATTTTGTGCTTATTAAAAGATCATTTATATTGTCAAGCCAGTTTTCGCCGCCTCCTTTCTATTGAACTTTGTTACACTGGTGCCGAATCCCGGGAAGGAGGATGGATGCACCGTAGTAGAGTCCTCGCCACTACCGTCCACCCCAATGGAACAGCCACTGGCATCCTCCGGCGGACGGAGGAGCCTGGCCACCTGAGAGTGGAGGAATGGCCGCTGACTGCGAGGGGAGGAGGGTCTCCTAACCGACCACCTGGAGCGGTCAGGGCCGCTGCCAGGGGTGGGGGAGACCCCTACTGTCCACCGAAAACACGTCGGGCGTTCCGTCCACCAGGGGCTGGAGGGCTGCCTCAGATCCGCCTGGGAGCTACGGCTTACATTAATCAATAGCTTTTCAACTTCAAAATAAACTGGTAATCTTTCAGCTTCACAGACGTCACTTTAGTTCCACAATGTCTGGACCATGACTCTCTGTCGGTGGCATGGTCTCTTATATCCCACTCTCCCCAAGCTCACTGCAATTATAAACGGGTGTTAATCATAATCTGGCTCATGTGTATGCACCCTTACTGCTTTCTCTCTCTCCGGGGCAGACACTCGACCGCACCCCCGCTGCCATAGTTACACACTAAAGGAAAGGTAAAATCCCAAAAAGCATAATGGGGCCTCTTTAACAGCTTACAGTTAATTGCATTGCAGTTGTTTGTATTGTGATAAATACATGTAGTGTGACAATAAAATATTTTTTTTTAAATCATAAGATCGTAATCATAATCCTAAAGGATTCATACAATTCTCACCAAATTTGGTCAACATGATTCCAAGACATTATAGATGCTAAATTGTGAACAGATTTTCAATATCTCGAACAGTGTAGCCATGGCGAGGCAATACATTTATGGCGAAAAATGGAACTAGTAAGTGTCACATATCTTCTGTGTGCATTAAAAGATTTTGATCAAACTTGAGCAGTATGTTTGGTCATATCAGCTAGTCACAGTGATATGACTATTGTGGGTCATGGTCATAGCGCCACCAACTGACAAGATGAAGTGTGAAACTTTGTGTGACTTTGAAATAGTCCTCTTATATTTACCCTCTCAAATGCATGCACCCACCATGCTTTGTTTTCCTAGAGCCACCAAGTGGCGATGATGCCATAGTGCTTGGTCCCGTCATCGCTGCTTGCAGCTATATTTATTATTATTATTATTTTCAAGGTTTTCTGTACTTTTGAGGTACTTAACATGAACTCACATTGGAGTTGTCGGCCATTAGTACTGGGTAAAATCCAGGGCATGTAAGGGGGTTTTCACCTACAGTCACCAGAATTAGTACATGTATAGCTCTCTTCAAGCTGAACAACTTTCATATTTTCAGTCATTAGCTCCGCCCAACCAGAAGTCTGCCATTTTGGATTTTCGGAAAATCGCAGGCTCTGAACTTTTAAATAACACAAAATGTGTGCAACATCATGCCATGTCATTGTAGATGCTTAATTGCAATCAGATTTTGTTATATTTTGAACAGTTTTGCCATGGCAAAGCAATAAATGTGGAAAAATGGGAAAATGGAAGTGCATTATATCTTCTGTATGCATTGTGTGATTTTGCTGAAAATTCAGCAGTGGGGGGTGATCATATGGATGCAGCTATTATGGGTCATGGTCATAGCACTACCAACTGGCAGCAGGCACTTTAAAATAGCACTCTACATAATGTCAAGACACTGCTGATGTAAAATTGTCACGGGATATTTTATATCTTAAATAGTGTTGCCATGGCAACACATTGATTGTTATTATTTGTTTCTTACTATATTTGGGTGTTTTTTAGGCACATAGCATGCTTAAAATTTGCACAAACATCAGAGTTTGGCCATTAGGACTGGGCAAAAGTTCACACATGGGCATCTAGGGGGGCTCTGTAGTGCCCCTTTTAACCCTTACCAGCCGGAGTGTTCAAATTTGGGAACAATTATTCCCATTGGTTCCTGTCTCAGTATCTTTGCCATCAAATCACCGATTTTATTTCTGAAAACTGCCACATACTCATGACAATATAAGCTAAAAGCACATATGATTGCCTGAATAATAGATGTATCAGCATCCTCCATTTGCCTGAGCGAAGCCAGAGAAGATATCCCGGGAGATTACCTACAGTGTTGGACTTACTGCTTCAAATTGAAAACTGAGGTGAACTTTCGAGGTAAGACAAGTTATTTAACATGTGTTGTTAATAATAATGTCTGTTGAAAGTCAAAACGTTTTAGTTACGAAGCATTTATTTGTATAAGTAACACTAGTTATTTCTTGAAACATTTACAAAACCGTTGCCGTTCATCGGACAGGCAGCTAGCCCCTATTTTTAAGCAAATTTCTGTGAAACTTGCTAAATAAACATTAGCTAGCTATGTAAATTTTTAGCTAAATATCAATAACGTTTTTGGCCAATTTTGTCACTTGTGGAAGGTAGTCAAACCTTTTTAGTTACGAAGCATTTATTTGTGCTAGCTTGTTTATTTATGGAAAAATTACCATCATCGGCGAGCCTCTTCTTTTTATATAAAAGTTTTTTTTGGCAGTTTCTATTAAACTTGCTAAATAAACATTAGCTAGCAATACTATGTACATTTTTAACTAAATGTCAATAACTTTTTTTGCCAATTTTGTCGCTTGTGAAAAATCTGCCTGAAGTAATGTGAGGCGGAGAGCATATGCTGTTCAGACCTGCCTGGAAACTGGCCTGCTAGTTAGATAAATTATCTAGCTTGTTGATTGTACCATGTAATAAACAAATGATAGATATCTTTCTATAAATAGGTTGTGTGTAGCTTCTTGTTCACAAGGAGAGTGTGAGAGGCTGTCTGCAGTTGGACATTCTGGTTAGTCTGCAAGCCTTTGGTGACTATTCAGTGTACGGGTTTGTGAAGAACACACTGCCTGCTACCAATTGTGTAGTTTTTTCTGTTGTAGAGATGGATAGAGACTATGGCTCCCTTATGGAGTTAGAATCATGCCAAAACCTCACACACACACACACACACACACAAACGTGTTTTACTTACACCCAACGATTCACAAACAAACTCAGTGTGGTTTGCAAATACAAAACATCACTCACAAACTAATGCATTTTGTTCTGCAAATAAAAAAACGTACCTATCAAACAAATACAGTATGTTTTACATATAGAAACGTATTTCTTCATTGACAAAAATATCCAAACTAAAATCTTTCAAGTACCAAAACAAAATTCGTACAACAAATCCTAGTACAAAAAATCTCAAGTACAAAACTGTCACGTGACTTTTGGCACTAATTTTCCGCCTTGCTGATCCACACACAAATGCCTTCAGATCCACACACATGCTAGTAAATTGTCATGTAATTTGCACTCCACAACATCAGGTGGCTGTTACCGATTTGCTTGCGCCGCCACGGACATGGAAAGAGAAGAGAAGAAGAAACGTTAGCGTGGGTAGGGTGTTTTGAACACGATGAGTGGCCAACAGGTGAGTTTGCAGTCGTTGCTGGTGAAAAATCAGATGTTAACTAACTAAACTCCAGAATGCAGCCAGTTTGGTTCTCTTTAATCTTTTTTTTTTGTCGTCTTTTTGACACCTTCAAAACCTTTTATTTCAACATTTTCCCCGATGTGACCACGTTGCATTGTCTCCTGGGTTGTTTGTTGTCAGTTAAACAAAGTTATTGTATTTTTTTGTTTGTTCCAACCCCCCAGATGTTTTAAGATTGTCTTCACACTACAATAAAAATAATACAATCTACATGTCTTTGGTTTGAACATTCATTATGATATTAAGAGAGCTGAAAGTCCGCTGCTAGCACTGCTTGAGGAAAGCTATGCTTCCTGCTGGTCTGATTTGATTAAACAGAGAAAAATCAAACATGAGACAACCTCACTGATTCTGAAATATTTATTTGGTTTTAGTGTGAAAAGAAATGATAGGCCTATACTGTAACATCTCTTACAAACCAGTTATTAGCAGGGGCACTATTCTGTAAATAAGTGTTCTTTTTGTTACCCAAATGTATGTAGAGAATGTGAGAGTGTATTTGTGCTACAATTGCATCGAATCAGGTCCTTTGCTGAGTACGTTTTATTGTAAGCCTAGTAAGTGCTGGACATACTGCACAGTAAGTAGGTAGATGTCTGAGCCATGTGATTGGGAGTGTCCCAGGGGATTTATGGCTGCCCTTAGTGCTGCCATTTGCTCATCACTCAGTACATCGCCCATCTCAGGAACAGTGACACCATGGTGTGGCTCATCAGGCAGACCACTGTCCTCCCAGTCCAAATGTGGTAGGTACAATCCCTGAAAAGACATGTAAAGTGTTTATGTAGAGCAGTGGTTTTCAAACATTTTTACATCAAGGACCCAGACCACATTTGATAACATTTTGAAACAAACTCAGAAATACACAATATTTATTCTGAGACTGAATAACATTACTTTCTGTCAATGTATGTTCAAATTAATGTCAATGGGATGCATTTTTGGTGAAATTTATAAAGAAATTTGTGAAAAAAGCCTATTTCTAGAAAAAGTCAGAATTAAAAAGTTGTATATATATATATATATATAAAAGACCCCCTTGAACCTCCCTCAAGTTTATTCTTAAAACTGATTGAATATACTTTAATTCAATTAAAATCTTCGCACATACTTGGCGCACTGTGGCTGTTTCTGCTTACACTTTAACCTCCTGTAGTATTTATAACTGTTCCATGAACATATTAGCACCAAATATCTCCACATCTTTTCACGTGAATTAGCGTCGCTAAAAAAAGTTTGCGCTAATGACATTTCAACTCCTATAAACTCTTCACAATTAAAGCCTCCCGTTACTTTGTTATTTCAGTGACTTAACATGACTCCTCAGATGGTGCTTAAACAAATGCGTGTGGCCTGAGTTGGTCTTCACTTCAAAATTCCGCCTTAAGACCAAGACGTATCAAGTGTAACATTATATGTGACCATAGTATAGTTTAATTTAGTTAAGTTAGAAACAAAATGGAAAAATTAGCCTAATCGGTGTAAGCTAGGTTAGCTCCTGCGTGTACCATAAGCTACACACATATAAATATGTATATGTATATATATCTCACTCTACCCACGACAGACATTCCTGGAGTTTAGTTAGTTAACATTTGATTTTTCACCAGCAACGACTGCAAACTCACCTGTTGGCCACTCATCGTGTTCAAGACACCCTACCCACGCTAACGTTTCTTCTTCTCTTCTCTTTCCATGTCGTGGCGTAAGCAAATCGGTAACAGCGCCACCTGATGTCGTGGAGTGCGAATTACATGACAATTTACTAGCATGTGTGTGGATCTGAAGGCATTTGTGTGTGGATCAGCAAGGCGGAAAATTAGTGCCAAAAGTCACGTGACAGTTTTTCGTACTTGTAGAATTTTGTTTTGTACTTGAAGGATTTTGTTTTGTACTTGTAGAATTTTGTTTTGTACTTGTAGAATTTGTTTTTTGTACTTGAAAGATTTTAGTTTGTACTTGGAGGATATTTTTGTCATTGAAGAAATACGTTTCTATATGTAAAACATACTGTATTTGTTTGATAGGTACGTTTTTTTATTTGCAGAACAAAATGCATTAGTTTGTGAGTGATGTTTTGTATTTGCAAACCACACTGAGTTTGTTTGTGAATCGTTGGGTGTGAGTAAAACACGTTTTGTGTGTGTGTGTGTATGTGAGGTTTTGGCATGATTCTAACTCCATACTCCCTGATCAGCACCCTCAAGAGGAGGAGGCAGCTGACTGCTGATGAGCTTAGATTAATAGCAGAGGAGGACATGGCTTATGTGGGCATGAGCACACAGGAGGAAGATCTGCTGGACCAGGAACTACTGCAGGAAGACCCGAACCATGAGGAGATGGAGGATCAGATGGAACCTGATCCCCAGCCAAGACCATCAAGTGGGTGTATATTAATGTTTATATATTGTTTGTTTCTATTTCTCATAAGACTGATACTCACAGTAACACTACCTCTGTTACTCTTATTGTTTTGGGTATGGCTAGCCATTCTTGTACAGGTGACAAGTCAGCTAGAAAGCATAAACACTTCCCTAACTCTGTTTCTTATCCCTCGTACTCTGACATTGATTCACCAGCACCAAAACCTCTCCCATTTAAGCCTAGCCATCAATTTGGTATAGACTTAGGTAGCGTGCGTCAGGCTGTGCGGTCAACCTCCAATATGATGTTGTGAGAAATGTACTTTTTCATGCTGTTTTTTACTCAGACTGTTGTTGCTGAGATATGCAGCTTTACAAACCGTCAGGGGTAGGAGCGCATCCTAATCTGTCGGGTGACCTCCGATGAATTTTAGAAATTTCTTGGGTTGCTTATTTACATGGGATTTTCAATTCTCCTGGATTCCCATCGTCATTATCTTATGGACCACCTCAAAAAAAAATGTCAACAGCTCTTTCAGCCTAACCAACATCTCACAATAGATGACCGTATGATCAAGTCTAAAGCTCGGTCAGGATTTAAACAACACATGAAAGCCAAGCCTACTCAGTGGGGTTTTAAATTATGGGTAATTGCAACATCAGACTCGGGGTATACTCTTGACTTTAATGTATACAGGGGTAATCATGATGACCATGTCACTGACTTGGCCACCAAAGTATGCACAAAAATGATGGCGACTTGACAAAAGATGTAGCGTTCCAGCCCATTGTCATCAGCGATTATAACAAAAACATGGACGGCATTGATAGGTCAGACCAAATGATAAAATCTTACGACGTCCTAAAAAACTCAGAAGTGGTGGAAGACTCTTTTTTTTCCCCACTTCATAGACATTGCTGTCTTCAATAGTTTCATATTGTTTAAGGAATGGCAACACATTCACCAGGGGATGAGCATAGACTGGTGAACTTAACCCATATAGATTTCAGAGAAAACCTGGCTTGTCAGCTGGGAGGTATCGATATTTACGCAAGTTTCCCTCTTTCATCATCACTCCACACAGCCCATGTTCCTAAATTTGAAGAGTGCTCTAAGAGAAAAGTAGGACTGAAAACAAAGCTAAAGTAGCTTGTTGCGCGACTGAATGTAATGGCAAAAGACTTTGCTTGGTTAGCGATAGGAACTGTTTTCAGTCTTTGCACTCAGTTGAGTGTGACCAGTTTCACGAAGAGTTCTAGGTTGGGCTGTGTTTACTGGTGTTGTCATCCTCCCCCTCCCCTCTTTTCTCCCTCTCTTCTCTCCGCAGCTATTGCAGTTTTTGAATATTTATGAATTTATTTATATTCTGTTCCTGCATTCTTTTTTAAAGGGCACCTATTATGGAATTTTGAAAATTACCTTTCATGTAGTGTGTAACATAGATTTAAGTGAACAAAAACATCCTGCAAAGTTTTATATATGAAAGTTCACCATAAAAAAGTTATTGTCTCTCAAAAGTAGGAGTCGACTCTGAGTCAGTGTAATGAATCCTTTTTCCAACGAGTCATTTTCCTTTTCGTTGTGACGTCAAGATGAAAAATTATCAAATTGGCCGCGCCCACTCATTGCGCGCGCAGACACCAGGGAAAACTTTAAAACATCATGTCGACAACAAAACGCTGTGTTCTGAAGTGCATATCAAAAGCGACCTTTTTTTCACTGCCCAGAGACGAGCATGTGAAGAATCAGTGGCTAGAGTTTATATTTACAACTATACCACACAAGTATAGCCCGAACCTTGTGCTGTGTTCACGTCATTTTAATGACGATTGCTTTACTGAACATGAATGCTTTCAAGTGTGGATTCATGAGCGGTTGATACTGAAGGAAGGTTCAGTACCAAGTTTATTTGGATCAGCTTCCTCCTCCGAATCACAACCTGTAAGTATTATTAATAATTGTTGCTTTTATGTGTTTTTTAGCATGCTTAATAAGTATCTGTGTGTGTTGTGTAAGTTACGCTCAGCGCAGCTTCTAGGTCTCCAATGTAAATTTTTTTTAAATATGTGAAATGTTTGTCGATGTTATTGGAGTTGTCATAAAGAATAGAGCAATAACTTGTAGTAATGCAGTGCTTTACCAATATGTTTATGCGTTGGGCTAACGATAACTGATTGGGTGTTTACCACCGAACTTTGGGCTATGATCGCTAACATAAATCAACTCAAATTCCTTCTCTGATTTTGATTTTTTACTACAAAGCAGTGATGGGCGTTCCGTTTCCGACAATCTCTGCACAGAGTATACCAATCACAACTGACTGGGTCATCTGACCAATCACCGCAGATTAGCGTCACGCAAAGGAGGGGTTTGGAAAAATGAGTCGTTGAACGAATCATTTGAGAGTCGGTGAGCAAATCAGGTAAACATAAATGCATATTATAAGACAACAAAAGTGTTTTTTGTCATTGCATGCATGTAAAACTGTTGTTGGGGACTCCCAAAACAATATTAGGAACATTTTAACTGCCATAATAGGTGCCCTTTAAAAATGTATTTACTGTAGATTTTGTTTTGCTGGGTAATTCATGTGTAATTCTAATGTTCAAATTAAATAAAGTGTGTGTTTTATTGAACACATAAAAGGTGTGCTCAAAAGGATTATTTGAGGAGTGGTCATGTGAAATGTATCTTAACATTCTTGTTAAGATGTTTGTTTTATTCCATTTTCCCACTCATCACTAGAATGGTCATAACTTTTAAACAATAGATTATATGTCTAATCTGTCTGCTATTCTACATTGCCCACGAAATTATGTATATTTCATACACTCCAAGTTTCCCTCTAGCTTGTAATTAAAATGGTTGTAAATGCTGTTGTCTGATGAAGTATGGTGGCCGGAGATGATTTTTGTAAAAATTGCTGTGTGAAATCTTATTGATAAATGATGATTAGCCTTAAATAATCATACATATATTTATATCATTTGAAAGCCCTAGTTCTTCTCTTCAATATGGTATTTACAGTTCAGGTGTGTGATGTTAAAAGAATATGTATGTAATATGAATTTGGATATGAATATCATATTCTGGCACAGAATGGAATTTTTGGAATTTTGGGCTCAGGCTTTAAAGGGTTAAAATGGGTGTGTAAGACAGCCTTTGTAGCAAATTTATTAAAAATAAAAAACCAAAAAAAATCACATGTGCATAAGTATTTACAGCCTTTGCTCAATACTTTGTTGAAGCACCTTTGGCACCAAATCAGCCGCAAGTCATTTTGTGTATGATGCTACAAACTTGGCACACCTATTTTTGGGCAGTTTCTCCCTTTCTTAATTGCAGGACCTCTTGAGCTCCATCAGGTTGGATGGGGAGCGTCAGTGCACAGCCATTTTCAGATCTATCCAGAGATGTTCAATCGGGTTAAAGTCTGGGCTCTGGCTGGGCCACTCAAGGATATTCACAGAGTTGTCCCATAGCCACTCCTTTGTTATCTTGTCTGTGTGCTTAGGGTCATTGTCCTGTTGGAAGATGAACCTTTGCCCCAGTCTGAGGTCCAGAGCGCTCTGGAGCAGGTTTTCACTAAGGATGTCTCTGTACATTGCTGCATTAATCTTTCCCTCGATCTTGACTAGTCTCCCAGTTTCTGCCGCTGAAAAACATCCCCACAGCATGATGCTGCCACCTCCATGCTTCACTGTAGGGATGGTATTGGCCATGAGATGAGCTGTGCCTGGTTTCTTCCAGACATGACGCTTGCCATTCAGGCCACAGAGTTAAATCTTTGTTTCATCAGACCAGAGAATTTTGTTTCTCATGGTCTGAGAGTCCTTCAGGTGGGCTGTAATGTGCCTTTTACTGAGGAGTGGCTTCTGTCTGGCCACTCTACCATACAGGCCTGATTGGTGGAGTGCTGCAGAGATGGTTGTTCTTCTGGAAGGTTCTCCTCTCTCCACAGAGAAATGCCGGAGCTCTGTCAGAGTGACCATCGGGTTCTTGGTCACCTCCCTGACTAAGGCCCTTCTCCCCCGATCGCTCAGTTTGGCTGGGCGGCCAGCTCTAGGATGAGTCCTGGTGGTTCCAAACTTCTTCCATTTACGGATGATGGAGGCCACTGTGCTTATTGGGACCTTCAATGCTGCAGACATTTTTCTGTACCCTTCCCCAGATCTGTGCCTCAATACAATCCAGTCTCAGAGGTCTACAGACAATTCCTTGGACTTCATGGCTTGATTTGTATTCTGACATACACTGTTAACTGTGGGACCTCATGTAGACATGTGTGTGCCTTTCCAAATCATGTCCAATCAACTGAATTTACCACAGGTGGACACCAATCAAGTTGTAGAAACATCTCAAGGATGATCAGTGGAAACAGGATGCACCTGAACTCAATTTTGAGTGTCATGGCAAAGGCTGTGAATACTTATGTACATGTGATTTTTTTTTTCGCTTTTTATTTTTAATACATTTGCAAAGATTTCAAACAAACTTCTTTCACATTGTCATTATGGGGTAATGTTTGTAGAATTTGGAGAAAAATAATTCATTGAATCAATTTTGGAATAAGGCTGTAACATAACAAAATGTGGAAATAGTGAAGCACTGTGAATACTTTCCAGATGCACTGTAGTACCAAGGATCAGGATCACCTTAGGAAATTGTGTTATCTTATGGACCACCTCAAACAAATATTGCCAGCAGCTCAGAACCAAAATCTTGCAATGATGAACGTATGGTCAAGTCTATCGGTCAGGTTTTAAACAATGCGTAAAGGGCAAGGCTGCTTGGTGGGGTTTTAAATTATGGGTAATTACAACATCAGACCCAGGGTATACTCTCGACTTTAATGTTTACACAGGTAGTCATGATGGGCGTGTCACTGACTTGGCCACCAAAGTAGTTGAATCATTACTGCAGCCATTCAAAGACCAGGGCCACATTGTTTGGTTTGACAACTTTGACACGTCCCCAGCTCTTATGGTTAAGTTGTTAGAAATGGGAACTAATGCCTGTGGGACATGCAGGGTGAATCGAAAACTGTTTCCTGCAGAATTTAAAGATATCAAATAATGGGAAACGCAAGACAGCTCGTGGGGGATATGAGGTGGTGTAGGATTGAGGGGAATATACTTGTAATTCAGTGGAAGGACACACGTGATGTTACATGCCTCTTCAATTTCCACAATGCGAATGGCTCAACCGAAATTACTAGGTTTGTAAAAAAATAATGGCGAAAGAAGTAGCCCTCCAGCCCATTATCTCATCAAGATGGACAACTTTTTTAATATTGCAGTCTCTGAACTTTTAAATACTCCTCCTAGGGGATTCTTGAGACTGTCACCACATTTAGACAACATTATGCCAAGACATTGAAGATGCTAAATTGTGAACAGATTTTTTTATATATTGAATGGTGTTGCCATGACAAGGCATTCAATTAATGGTGAAAAATGGGAAACATGAATTGTCTCATATTTTCTGTGAGGAATGTGTGATTTAGATCAAAATTGAGATGGATGTTTAGCCTTGGGGGCTAATCACATGGATGTGACTATTTTAGGTTATGGTCATAGCACCACCACCTGGCAGCAGGAAGTGTGGCTCTTACAGCAGACTTTAAAATAGTCCTCTTATATTTAACCAAATTGCTTGTCGACCTTGCATTGTTTTCCAAAAGTGACTGAGTGGAAATGGACCCATTGGGGTTGGGCCCGTCATTTGTTGCTTGCAGCTATATTTAGGGCCCAAGCACTGAAAGTGCGAAGGCCCTATTTTTCTTCTAAAGATTATTAGGGCCCAAGCTCTGAAAGTGTGTTCTTCTAATGATTATAATAATTTGTATTATTATTCTTATTTTTCTGTACTTTTGGGGTACATAATACTCTTGAAAGTTTGCACACACATCAGATTGGTTGGCAATTAGGGCTTGGCCAAATTGCAGGGGGGGCTCTGTGGCACCACCTAGAACATGGGCATGTTCGGGGGGGCTATGTAGTACATCCTTTTGAGCTACAGTCACCAAACTTTGTACAAATATAGATCTCATCAAGCCGGACAACTTTCGTGCTGACATTCATAAGCTCTGCCCAAAAGCAAGTTGGCCATTTTGGATTGTTTGAAAAATGCATGCTCTGGAATTTAAAATACTCCTCACAGGGATTTCATGTTACAGGTACTAAATGAGGGTGACATCATGCCAAGATATTGACGATGCTAAATTGTGAAAGGATTTTTTTTATATTTCGAACGGTGTTGCCATAGTGAGGCGATAAAATAATGTCAACAAATTGGAATAAGGAAATGTCTAAAATCTTCTGCGTGCATGTTTTATTTACATGGAAATTGAGCCAAAATGTTTGTCTTTGCAGGCTGATCACATTGATGTGGCTATTGTGGGTCGAATCCCATAGACAAATGCAAAGCAAACAAATGTGTCCACTGAGGTGCAGATGCAATATTTTTTCATTAAAATAAATAGTATTATATGGACAAATTAGAACATTTAACATTTTATGCAATGAACAGATTAATTACCACTAGACCACACAGTCAGACACCTTTAAACCGGCGCTGATTGATGTACTTTTCCACTACCTTACAATATGTCATGACCAACAGTAGCACACATAGAGATGAAGTTATCAATTTTATTATGTTAAATATTTTTTATCAAAGCAGCCATCTAAAATAATCTTTTACGAGCACTGATTGTTGCTGTGCGACTTCAAATGCTGTGTTTCATGAACATTACGTTATTTTGTTAGCCATCAAAAATGTATCTTTAACTCAGTGTTTCTCAACTAGTGGGTCCAGACTGGGTTGCAGACAGCAGGGAAAGAAGAATGTTATGGTTCTCCCATTGAAGATTTTTGGGCAGTCTATTTAGGACTGTTGAGGCAAATTTAACGATAATCTCGCAGCTAAAGGCTTCTCATCTGCACTGCGATATTTTCACTGTGCGATTAAAGCTTTCGTGCAAGTGTAACAGAACCAGCTAATGCTTATGATCTGCTCTGCTCTCTGGCACTCGCGCAACAACCGTGCTTGTCTTGATATTGCGGTGCACAAACTTCAAAACTGATGAGATCAGTTTCAATTCTAGTGAGACTTTTCTAGTTTAAAGCATTATGCAGAAACTCAAGTCAAGCCTCTCAAACAGTAGGCAACCCTGGCATGCCAAACAGCACTGATGAGGAAAAGAGCAACACCATGCTATGCACAAAAAAAAAAAGAAAAATTTCATTATGCATCACCTTTACAAAATTGTTTTATGATTTTACATAAGTAAAAGTAACTGATATATTTTTTCAAAATGCTATAGTTTCATATTAAATAATTCTATAGGTAGAATCTATTGCACATAATTTTAATATCAACAGTGGCTGATGTAGTTACAATTTCAATGTGTTTAGGCTAGTATTTGTATAGTTTATTATTATTATATATGATTATAGAGTCACACCATTGACCTAAACATGGTAATGAGGAACCTTTCCTCTGTTCTGTTTGAATGATTTTTGAAATGAGGAAGCAAACAGCATAATAATGGGCTCATTTAAATAAATATGCTATTAGTTTTTTAAAGGGGAGGGGGTGAAAACTTCCTGTAGCTTTTGTCAACAACAAAAATAATGTCATTAATGCATGCCCTTATACTTGAAAACCATGAACAATACTATGCAAGATAAAAGGAAATGCGACCCATGATACATTATATGTGTAATGTGTACGGTGTAATGATGTGTAAACTGTGTTATGTGTAAATCAGATGTTTAATGTAATTGGCATACTACTATGTTGCTTGGAACTGCACTCAAGACTTTCACCCACTGTTGCACTTGTGTATATGGTTGAGTGACAATAAAGGGATTTGATTTGAAAATGGTGTCGTTACTTGATTTGCAAAGTAAAATCTGGGTCCCAAAGCAAAACCAGTTGAGAACCACTGCTTTAACTTTATATGTCGTTCTTTTGATAAACACAGTTAACTGAATAACACAGAGACAGATACTTAGACTATACAAAACAGACTGCATATATGCAAGAAGTTGACTAAAGAGGGATCCTTCTAGACATGACCGATTTTTATAATTCCCACAAATTTTCCGGCCAAGAAAACTCAGCAAATCTGAGGGATTCCCATCGCTTGCCTTCCTGTTTGACAGCAGCCAAACAAATGCTTGAAAAGCCTGAAGCATTCGCAACATACTCGGCACAGCTGCTGTTGTATCATCTCCATAGTAACATTCCAGACCGCAGACAGAACACATGGATCACAGCTCACGTTTAATCTTCACCCTGTGTGCTGAGAATGAGACACAAAACCCGCATTTATACAAAGAACCCTAACAATGACTTAAAATCCCCATTAGTTGTGTAATAAAATGTGAATAGAATTTGATGTGCTATTAATATAGTAGGGTACTAATCTGAAAATGGCAATATATGCTGAACACTAAGTGTTCATAAATATATTTACTGATATACAAATGTCAGTTATATACAGTAGATATATGCAATATACAGAATATGACAATATGTCAAAATTTTCATATATATAACATGTTTTTTAAACACTTGTGGAATTTAAATGTGTACATAAATGCTCAAATATATGAACTCTAATTGTATTTGTTTGTATATGGCCATATACCAGATTTAAATATCAGACAATGTAATAATGGAAACAGGACTAATTATTCAATTCTCATTTGTATTTTTAGCTTACATATTTACTGTATGTCTATTTTAAACTTAAATAAGTTTTATTGCATTCTTTGAGGCAGAACATTATAATACAAACATAATTAAGGGCCTTTCAATACCCACAGCTTTCACGTAAATGTATGCTATTTTTCTGTGCTATTTATTTATTAATTTTTTTGGTTGCTAACTGCATAATTAGTTACTATTCACTACAATATTTATATTTAATTGCATTTCAAATGCAATTAACACAATTACAGATGTAATTAATGATGATTTGTGAGTTTTCACTACAAAACAACCCCAAAAAATGCAGCAAACTGCATTGCAAAATTTGAGAAGAGCAGCAGCAAATTCAGCCATTTTGGACAATCCCTGCTTGCCAAAATACATGGCCACTTCCTAACTACACTGTAATTTGATTACCAAACTTTAGTTGTGGCAATGTAACTGATTACGTTGCAACAACCGGAAAAGTTAAATTCCTGTATTCGTTGCCACAACTTTGTAATGGTGCCAGTCTGTCATGACAACTGTTGTGGCAAGGTTGAGGATCAGTAGTGTCAAGGGGGAACAAAGGACCCAAAAGCAGAGATTTAATGGTTTTATTAACAAAGTTCTCATTGCCAGGTGCACCTGGTGTCGTCTGCAGAGGGCTGAAATCCAGCAAGCCACAATGTGCTAATGAAGGGTGTGTTCCCATGATAAGTGTGTGCTTTGTGGAAGTCAGAAACAATCTGAAAAGAGTCAGTTGAAGCTGGTGTGGTGTGAATCAAAGCCCAGATGACGTAGTCCCCGAGACGCAGGCACAAACCGATGAATCCTCCTCCACATGAACTTGGCACAGTTGATGGTGTTTGTGTAATCACATAGTCCTATATGTTAGCTAATATAAAAAAAGATATATATTTGTATTGTTTCAGCACAGAGTTTGAAACCGTGTCTCGTGCCGTTCACACGCTTTAACATTTGTTTTTGCCCTAAAATTACACGCAGTGTGTTCACATACAACGCGAATCAAGCGTTTTGCGTGGCGCGATTACATACAAAGTGGACGAGAAAAGGTTGTAGCGGTTTGTGGGCACCCGGAATTGTATGATACAACATCAACGGATTTGGGACTTCCACAACAGATACAGAGCAGCAATCGTCGTGATATCGGCCATGGTTGATGATAAATAAGATAAGTTATCGTAGAAGCCCCTCCTCCTGTCCTTTTCGCACGCACTTGAGTTTAAACACAAATTTAATCCAGAGGTCAAACTCGCGCGAGCAATGCGAGGCAATTTTTTTTTCACGTTGTATGTGAACGCACCATAACAGTTTAAGTTATTTTTTATTTGACATGGCATCTAAAAACACAAAAAAGCCGGCAAAGATGTCTATCTAGCATACGTTTACCGCACAGATGGACACAAACTTACCGAAGTACAGAAGGTCTACTTAACTACCTTAACACCTAATGTCATGAATTACATTTTTTATTTAATTTAAAGCCGGTTTATAGATAAATAAAAATGGTAAATAGATTCTTTGCAATATAATATTTAGATCTGCATATTTTTTTCAGTAATAACTGTATTCAATTATAGCAAATTTCTAATTAATCAGTTAACAACATTTTTTTTATTACAATTTAAAAATGTATATAGCTAGATTCTCTGAATGGTGATTCATGAGACTGTCACCACATTTAGACAACATTATGCCAAGACATCGAAGATGCTAAATTGCGAACAGATTTTTAAATATCGAACTGTCTTGCCATCGCGATTCACAAAATGAATGGAAAAAAGAAGGAAACAGAAAGCGTGCATGCATTATGTGACTTAGATAAAAATGTAGTTGTATGTTTGTTCTTGGGGGCTAATCACATGGATGTGGCTACCAGTTGGTCATGGTCATAGCGCCACCAACTGGTAGCAGGAAGTGTGGCACTTACAACAGACTTAAGCTATCTTACATTTTACCAAAATTGCTTAAATTGTTTTAGAATAATGGCAAATGGCAAATGCATGTGTCCACCTTGCATTGTTTTCCAAAAGCCACCGAGAGGAAATGGACCCATGGTGCTTGGACCCGTCCTCGCTGCTTGCAGCTATATTTATTTCTTGTTTTGAATTGATTTTAAAATGTACTTTTATGTATCTTTTTTTTTTTTTTTTGTTATCTCTATGTAAAGCACTTTGAATTACTATTGTGTATGAAATTTTCTATAAAAATAAACTTGCCTTGCCTTGTTCTCGTGGGACATGTTTGTTTTTGCTTTCCGTTTGCATTATTCTTAAAATGTTGGTCTATTGGAATGCCTTTGGTTTTAAGATGTTTGGTTTTTTATCCTTTTTTAAGATAGTGCATCAAGTTGAAAGTGGTTCAGCTCTTAAAAATGTGTTTTTAAACCTGTGCATTCACTGTTCTGTTGCTTTATGCTCTATCTTCATGCTGTTTTGGGCAGAAAAACACATCTTATGTGAACGGCCACAAAGTTAAAGGAGATTTTGGGAAGTATTGGGTGTGATGAATTTAAGACTTCAACATTATCACTTAATAAATATAAAAATAATATCTATGTGTCAATTACAGTTAGTTACTGTGTGTGCGGTTTATATTTTTACAGAAATATATATATAAAGTACAGTAATACAGTAAAAAAGCAGATAAGGTCTAACAGTGTACAGCTTTACAGAAGCTCTTTTATTTGTTGTGTAGCAGTGTAAAAGCATGTCTCTGAAAGCGGTAAGACACTCAGCACTCGTGGATAAAGTACAAGCAAATTTGCGATTTTCAGCTGATTCTGGATTTGGAGTGACAACTCTTACAGAGCAACACAGGACATTTCACATTTTGAACTTTGTGCATGGACAGGAAAAATATGCTGGTAAAGTGAAATTCACAATTCTTAAATTGTCTACACTGAATTATTATTTAACATGATACATTATTAGCCTACTGATTTGATGCTACCAGACTTTGACTGAAATTCAGTCTGTATACATTACATTTTTCCTCAAATCATTACGAGGGCCAGATTGGAGTCTAAATAAACATGTGTGTGATTAACATCACTGATAAATGTTTGATCACTTGTTTACTTGGTAATTTTGACCAAAAAGAAAACGTGATCTGTCATTATTTGAATATATTAAATGGCATAGGTGCAAATAGAGAAGTATGTGACTAAATGTAATGATATGAATGATATAATGAAGGTCTGGAGTGCCGATTAACAAACCTACCTGACCTACTACGAAATATACAGGGACATTTTACATAAACTAAAACACCACAAAACAATAACAACTCCCCATGCACAATCCTGCTGGCAGAAAAATTATTCCAAGAATGGCGTTCTGTTTGGCTTCAATTTTAGATTCAAGATTTCTAAAAAAAAAATTCCAGGATTATTTATCTCCACATAATACCCTTCCACTAATTATTAGACTAATGTCTGCTTTGTATATCCTCTCATTAACCAGCAGGATGCTTTAAAAGGGTCTCTGTATACTCTGTGAATACCGTATTTGCATTAAGCCTTAGCAATTCATCAGCTAACAAAAAAGAATAATTAGGTTGTTTTCACTCAGGATTTGGGGGTGAACACTGCCCCTTTCTTCACATTCAAAGCATCTAAAATGTATGTGAATAGAGAAATATATCCTCACAATAAACAGATTTATGCTTTTGTGTTTGTATTTGTACTGACTGATGTGAGGATATATTTTTGTAAAGTATTTTAATACTTTGAAAAAGCAAATGTTCATTTATTTAAAAGTGTATTAATTATACATATATAATGATAATAATGAAAGTTATTAAAAGTCAGGGTTCCCACAGTCACAGTATATTTATATTCATTTATTTGTATTTAATGTTTTTCCTCGAGAGTAAAACCTGTTCAAAAGACTTAAAGTGCTTTTGAGCAAATGATTATTTTGAGTTGGTTCTTTTCAGTGCATTAGTTGAACCGTTTCACAAATCTTTTCTAATGGTATATTTGTACATTTGTCTGAATCAAAAATTATTTCTACAGAAAATCGTTGAAACTCGTGTAATCATTCAAACTGTTGTTCAGCACTGAGCTGGATGGACAGTGTAGTAGTTTATTGTTTTTTCTATTGTTATTATTATTATTATTATTTACTTATCAACTATTTAAACCTTGTAAAGATTCAAAAGATTCTGTACTGTAACAATAACGCTTAAAAAGCTGTGAAGTGTTTGTTGAACCAGAGGAAAAATGACTAAATATTACTAACTTTTTTATTTGTTAAACACAGAGGATACCCTTGTATAACTATAGCTAGTCTCATGTGCACAGTGCTCACACACAGTATGGATCATTGAGTGAGTGGGAAAGAGGAAACGTGTGGAAGTGAGCTGATGAAAGCATGAGTGAGACACTGTCTTTTCAAACACTGTTGCTTCTTTCAGGCCCCTGCAGTGGCTCATTTCCTCCTGCACCTGCAGGGCTCTGGACATCTGCCCTACAACCCTTCACCTTTAATGAGAAGAAAACAACACACACAAATAAAACACTGTTTACAGTAAATGCATTTCTTTACCATTGATGTATCTTCCACAGTTACATGGAAAGTTGAACATACAGTAATTTTGAAGGACAAAAGATCAGTTGATATGCAAATGGTATAAAGCATAAAAACATTAAAATGGCAAATATGGATGGATAGGCTACATCCATCAGAAATAGAATACAGACACTTAAAGTAAAAATCAGTCAAAATAGGCCTCCGTAATATATTTTGACTTTTTTTGAAAGAAGTTGGTACTCTTTCTGCTATTATTTACATAACCCAATAATAATAATAGTAATAAAAAAATCTCCTTAACTAGCTTTGGATTTGTGGCTTTAAGATTCAAGTTTTGTGTGTATTTCTCTTATTTCTGTTTTATTTCCTCCCCCTTTTCTCCCCAATTTGGAATTCCCAATGCACTCTAAGTCCTCGTGATGGCGTAGTGACTCACATCAATATGGGGTTGCGAAGGACAAATCTCAGTTGCCTCCGTGTCTGAGACCATCAATCCACACATCTTATCACGTGGCTTGTTGAAAACGTTACCGTGGAGACATAGCGCATGTGGAGGCTTCACGCTATTCTCCGCGGCATCCACACACAACTCACCACACGCCCCACCGAGAGCGAGAAACACATTATAGCGATCATGAGGAGGTTATTCTATGTGACTCGACCCTCCCTAGCAACCGGGCCAAATTGGTTGCTTAGGAGACCTAGCAAGCGTCAATACTCACAGAGTTACCCAAGCCCCCTTTTCTGTTTTATAACAAAGTCTTTATTGGATGAACAGTATGACAATTTAGTGTAATTAACTTTTTATTTTCATATTTAATTAAAATAATTACAATTAATTTTCTTTCTGTGTGACTAAAATGGAAATTAGGTTTTCAGTTTTGTTTATATCATCGTGTTTATTTAATTAAAATTGGCAGAATAAAAGTAACATATTTACATGTTGACTTTATAGATGAATAATTTTGCTATTATTATTTAATTATTAAGTAAATACTTTAAAAAAAAAAAAAAAGAAGTGAATTTGCAATATCTTTTTCACCATTTCATTTTAATAATGACAGTCTTGCCTCAAGATCGCTGTGAAAATTGAATGTCAAATCAACAATTGCATTTCAGTTCTTCATTTTATGGGCACATGCACTGTCACTGAAAATTATTATTATTATATATACAGTATACATATTTTTGCACATACTTTGTGGAAATGAAGTGGTTAATGGGGTTTTTGTTTTTATCATTTTATTGGCAGAAAATGCTCCACAGGGGACATTTTTTTTAAATGCACCTGTAACTACAGATATGTCCTGATCAAAGGACCTGAGTGAAGTAACTGCTTTGAATGCTGATATGCGATGAGGGACTCAATCCAGTCAGTTTGTGAACTCCAGTTCCGTGTTTCACCATCTACCGCTGACGACCGAAGAGACTGTTTACCCTGAGCGCGTCCCGATGTATCACTCCGCAGGGTCAGTGAGACTTTTTAAAATGTATCTCTGCACAGTTGTTACAACAAGTAACACTCACGTCTAGGACAAAACACCACATGTATTCGTTTTATAAATGTTCTTTGTAAGTTGTGCTTAATTTAAAACAGTAACATTGTCTTAAACGGTAACGCGGGTCTATTTGTCCGATGCGCTGACAGGCGGTGTTTCGGTCTCTTAAACATGGCCACCATGATGGAGTAAACGCTACAACTTTAAAATTCATATAATCGAGGAAAACTATGTTTCTTTCGCCGAAATGAGGAATGTTTCGACCTGAAATAGCATACCGAACGCCTAATCCACATGAGAGCTTTGGGAAAAGTTTCTTCTTGGATTACACACTGAATTAAGTTGGCTGGAAGCTGGAAAGGAAAAGAGAATTGCATCAATTCCGTAAGCACTCGCCACTCTTCCAGCATTTCACGCGCGTTTCTGCCGTGTTTATTTTTATGTGTGTGTGTGTTTATAGTTGATGTTTTTCTCCAACGCCGGCTTTTGTGATGTTTAGAGTGCAAAGCAGGTGTTGTTTTTGTTTTCCAGTGGAAAGTGGCGTTAGTTGGAGCGTGTGTGAGTGTGAAGTGTAACGTTGACATTTTAAAACATTGTTGTAGAAGCATTACAATAGTGACATTATGATGACACATTGTTATGAAGTAACTTGTCTGACAGCGCACATCATTTCGCGGGGTTCGTCTTTAATTTGATTCAGATCTTTAACTAATGCCTCCTCCAACCCTCAGTATAAACGAAAGTATTGCATTTCTTACTGATGGACCATATAGGTCATGAAGGATGTACTAAGATAAAGATTTGATCCATTTTCTTTCAGTCCAGAGTGTTTATTCAACCGACGTTTGGTGTCAAAGTTGTGTTGTCTTCACATGGCTCCAGCCATCTTGCTCTAGTCAACATAAGAGCTGATATAACTAACTAGTTTCTCTGAATCCAGTCTACTTCATTCCCAGTGTTCATCTTCTGCTTTGGCAAGTTGGTTGTGTAACTAACACCTCTCACCTGACTTCTTCATCACCTGTAACTTCCCTTCTAAAACTTGTGAGTGCTTTTAATCACTTATGGAGTTAGTACAGGACAGAAGATGCTTTTTCCAGTTGAAAGTGGGTAGTTGACATGACATGCCAGAGAGTGACTGCAGTGTGTCAGGCTATAATTCATCGAAAACGATTTCTTACACTATTTTTCTATTGCTTTCAAAATTCACTTGTGAAGCTCCGGTCGCATGACCATTTAAATCTACATGAAATCAGAAGTGACTATTTACCTTCTTAATGCATGTTCTTGCTCTTTTTGTGCATGATCATGAAAATGTTATTACTAGGGCTATCAATCGGTTATTTAGTTATTTTCTCCCCTTTTTCTCTCCAATTTGCAATTCCCAATGTGCTCTAGGTCCTCGTGGTGGCGTAGAGACTCACCTCAATCCAGGTGGCAGAGGACAAATCTCAGTTGCCTCTGCGTCTGAGACCGTCAATCTTATCACATGGCATGATGAGCGCGTTACCGCGGAGAAGTAGCACCTAGAAACTGGGCAAATTTGGTTGCTTAGGAGACCTAGCTGGAGTCACTCCGCACGCCCTATATTCGAACTCACGACTCCAGGAGTGGTCGTCAGCATCAATAGATATTTTTTTAATTGAATTAATTACATCAGTGTTTCTCAACCTTTTTTCTGCACCGGCACACTTTTTATGACTAAAAAATTCTACGGCACACCACTATCCAGGTTAACCATCGTCAATATTTATCCAAGAACTTGTCCATGTTTTCTTTGCTTCTTCAAAGATTAGACGTTCTCATCGTCTGTCATATTGACGGAGAGGGTCGTAAAAATTCCGTCATAATCTATTATTACCCGTTATTTTAATTCTTATTTTAATGATAATAACACCTTTAATAGCTTTTATATTCGTTCACATTTTAATATTTAATCATGAGCTTACTTATGAGCATATATGCATTTATTTATGAAGAGAACAGATGAACAACAGAGACATCACATGAAGCAGATTAATGTTTTTTTTCCTGCAGTGACAGCGGAGGCTACTAAAATATGAACAACGCAATGTATATATAAAACAAATTAAATACGATAAAAATATGAACAAAACACGTACAAAATGAACTCAACAGAACTCAATCGACAACTCAAACCTTCCTCCTGGTCTGCATCGACTTAAACTGGATGCTCACCTACTGATGCTGAGGCAATTGTCATTAGATTTTGCGTCTTTGCCTTGGACAGACGACTCGTGGCAGTTTTAATTTGGTTCTGGAAGCAGAACCCAGCATCAAGCCTCGCATTGCCCTCCACATGACAAGATTTGCAGAAAGTGTCACAGAGGGGCGATTTTACCAGTTTGCGTAATAAGCTGAGAGGTGTGCACTAAACATTGAAACATGTATTTGAAGAAAAAAACTTTCAGTTGCTTTCATAGCAGAAAGAAATAAAAGGACTCGTTTATGTTGAGGTCTAAGCGTTTTCTTGGTGAATTTAAATTGTTTAAATAACTGGGGTCTCTGATATTCGTAAATGATAAGGTAACATTTAATTAAAAGAACTTATGAGACTTTCAATGTCTCTTCACAAATTTGGACAGTTTTTAAACATTTCTTGTTGCTTAGTACTCTCAAAGACATTACTGGTGAAGCAAAAACGTGTGAAAAACACTTTGGGGTAAAGTCACTTCATAGACTTCACTGTATTCTGCAGCGCTGATGTGAGTAATGTTAAAAACCCTTAATGCATATAAATATCCCTCACTTATGCACATCAATCACAAAAGTGACCGATTATGGTTTCAAAATGGCAAATTTCTCAGAAAGGTGAGGAGTTTGGATCACTGAAATATTGTTTTTGTTTCATGCATTTATTTATTTTGTGGAATTTGCTAATTTTCCACAGCACACCTGACGACAACCTTTCACGAGTTTCACGCAGAGTGGTTGGGAAACACTGAATGACATGACATGCTGGTTAATTAAACTAATCGCATATAGTTCAGTGACCTATTATATTATTCAAAAATATAGTACAAATGCAATTTACACAAAACAATGTCTTCAATACACCTCTTTTATGTTACTTAATTCAAAGTCATTTTGATATTATTCTGGGGCTTAAAGTCAGATATGTCATGTGGTTTTTCCGTCCAGAGACAGTAGGGAAAAAAAGGCTGAAATTCTTAAAAAAAAAGATGGCACAAGTTTGCAGACTAATTTTTTATTATTATTTTATATATATATATATATATATATATATATATATATATATATAATAAAAAAGTCAAACAATTTTGTTTTTAAATATGATTAATATTTGACTGTGTGTGAAGTAAAAAAAAAAGTTTTGTCAACCCCTAAATATCAATAGTTTGAAATTTGTATGACAATGCAAATTTTGTTTAGGTCATTTAATATTCTTGACCCTATTCATGATGTTTGTAAAAAATATTTTTCACCCTGATGTTGATTAAGTTGCAAACACTAATAAATTCAGGGTAGTGGTCGACCCGATATATTGCAGAGTTCGATAAATCGTCCTATATTCAGAATTTTGTAAGTTTCGGCCGATGCTGATACGTTTTCTTATTTGGCTGATTTTTTTTCTTGAGGGCATTTAGAATCGCCTGCTTGCATGTTAAGCATCTGAGACATGTAAACGGCTAATTACAGTTTATTTTATTTTTGTGTTACTACAATAATAGACTGGTGTGCAACACAGTGTCATTTAAACGGTCTGCATATCAGAGCCACGTCAGATGCGTTTGAGCTCATAATGTTAAAGTGCTCACCTGTTTCATTCTCCTTCTCTCTACTTAACAGTTCCCTGTAACTTTGAACTGTCTTGTCTAATGAGAAAAAGGCAAATATCAATAAAGCTTCTATTATATAACATCTGCAAATATGTGCATATCTCGTTTAAACAGGTGTAATTCATGAACCTCATGAAAATCCAGACATTTCTTCCCATCATGCGCTCTTCTAATATCTTCCTCTAAAGTGTATATCCAATAAATCTTCAGGAACAGGATCAAAAGTCCCTCTAATTCACAAATCATGATGGTCCGCTCGTGACAATCCAAGCTGGTGATTCAGCCCATTTTATCTGTCAGGAGATTGAGGCAAGTCACTACGAAAATAGAAACTGTCAGGAGATTGCTGAATGCGCTGGAGTGTGCGAGTGCAACCTTAAAGTAAAAGTGCTTCACGTGCACTATGAGTAAATGTCTTATTCACTGTGCACTGTATGTACAATTGATTTGATTCTACCTTTTGTGAGAAAATGTGATTAGTAATGTAGACATGTCGTCCATGGTTGCTGGACTACTGTGTGTACTGCTATTTCCTTCCTAATATATTAACAATTTCTTCATGTGCAAATAAATTACTAAAGTTTGATAAACAGAAATTAGGTGGCAATACACATTTTAACCGTTGCTGTCAAGAAGAAGTGCAAGAGATTTTTTTTATTGCCACTAAACAAAAAGAGACAAATGTTAAAACAACAATAGTATGTTTGAGGTCAGGCGATACTTGAGTTTGAAGGAATGCAAAGACATCTTAATTGGTCTATACACTTGAAGATTAACAAATCCAGTCTTTCAGAGCAGTCGCAACTCAATAAAATTAAGCAAAATTGTCAATTAGAGCCCGACTGATAAAGGATTTTTTTTAGACTGATACTAATTTCAGAGGGGGACATTTCATTTTAATAATTTCAGAGGGGGACATTACCGATATGGTGGCCGATATAGTAAATTTTTGTGCTGGAATGAAAACAGACATTTTCTATGTGGACTGTGCACAGATTTTGCACAGATATGACTATGCAAGAGGTACTCAGAAGGCTGCTTTCTTAAATATTTTTATCAAAGAATATTTGACATTATTATTATACATTGTCAACCAATTCTAGAAATGATCACTGAGAAAATAAAGAATAAATAAAAATACAATAAATAGCTAAAAAAACATCAGTACTGTACACTCACCTAAAGGATTATTAGGAACATCATACTAATACTGTGTTTGACCCCCTTTCGCCTTCAGAACTGCCTTAATTCTACGTGGCATTGATTCAACAAGGTGCTGAAAGCATTTGTTTAGAAATGTTGGCCCATATTGATAGGATAGCATCTTGCAGTTGATGGAGATTTGTGGGATGCACATCCAGGGCACGAAGCTCCCGTTCCACCACATCCCAAAGATGCTCTATTGGGTTGAGATCTGGTGACTGTGGGGGCCATTTTAGTACAGTGAACTCATTGTCATGTTCAAGAAACCAATTTGAAATGATTCGAGCTTTGTGACATGGTGCATTATCCTGCTGGAAGTAGCCATCAGAGGATGGGTACATGGTGGCCATAAAGGGATGGACATGGTCAGAAACAATGCTCAGGTAGGCCATGGCATTTAAACAATGCCCAATTGGCACTAAGGGGCCTAAAGTGTGCCAAGAAATCATCCCCCACACCATTACACCACCACCACCAGCCTGCACAGTGGTAACAAGGCATGATGGATCCATGTTCTCATTCTGTTTACGCCAAATTCTGACTCTACCATCTGAATGTCTCAACAGAAATCGAGACTCATCAGACCAGGCAACATTTTTCCAGTCTTCAACTGTCCAATTTTGGTGAGCTCTTGCAAATTGTAGCCTCTTTTTCCTATTTGTAGTGGAGATGAGTGGTACCGGTGGGGTCTTCTGCTGTTGTAGCCCATCCGCCTCAAGGTTGTGCGTGTTGTGGCTTCACAAATGCTTTGCTGCATACCTCGGTTGTAACAGTGGTTATTTCAGGCAAAGTTGCTCTTCTATCAGCTTGAATCAGTCGGCCCATTCTCCTCTGACCTCTAGCATCAACAAGGCATTTTCAGCCCACAGGACTGCCACATACTGGATGTTTTTCCTTTTCACACCATTCTTTGTAAACCCTAGAAATGGTTGTGTGTGAAAATCCCAGTAACTGAGCAGATTGTGAAATACTCAGACCGGCCCGTCTGGCACCAACAACCATGTCACGCTCAAAATTGCTTAAATCACCTTTCTTTCCCATTCTGACATTCAGTTTGGAGTTCAGGAGATTGTCTTGACCAGGACCACACCCCTAAATGCACTGAAGCAACTGCCATGTGATTGGTTGATTAGATAATTGCATTAATGAGAAATTGAACAGGTGTTCCTAATAATCCTTTAGGTGAGTGTATGTTCAGTATCAGTCAGTTGCTGACCATTAAAATAAAGAATTAATAGAAATAAAATACAATAAATATCTAAATAAACATCAGTACTGTTTAGTATCAGTCAAATGTTGACTAGTATTAATACTGCCAGTCAATTAGGGGCAGGTTGTAAAACAAGAAGCATTGACACCTGCCGAGACAAGAGATAAACAGCAGCAGTGGTGTTACACTATATTCTGCTATACAAGTTCAGGGGAAACTTTCAACGGTGGAAAACCAGACTTTGAAATACTACATTTTATAAATGGGACAACTGGAATTGTTCGATTGAAGGGGGTACCAAACTGTGAATCCTAAACAAAACAGATTGGTGAATACATGTTTACACATTAGCTTCCACTCCGCTGACAAACAAAGAATGTAGCAACGTAGTTATCTATAAGCTCGTTGTTACAGAGAGTAAAAGATGGACCAGCAATGTGTCTCACTAACTAGGTAACAACGTAGCGTGAAATCAACACTCAACAGACACAGTTCGCCACCGCACCGTTGTCTGCTGAGCTGCAAAAAAGATGGTTCAATGCTTACTTTTCAATCTGCTTCATTACTGACAAACTATAGCTGGCTAACATATCAAACAGATGTGATCAACATGAGTGACTTGGTTATCAGGGACAGGGTTAACATTATATTAGTTATATTGAAAAGGAAAAAATAAGGGTCATTGTTTATTAACTTTCCAGTGTGTATTTCACAAACTACTTACCAACTTACTGTGAAGACACCACACCGTTGAACTCCACCCTGTCTGCAGAGCCACTGTCAGTTCAGAGTCAGCTCTGTAAACAGTGGAGATGGAGCGCAATGCTGGACAAACTACATTATAACACCAATTCTGAAGCATTGTTTTCTGCATTATATGTTCTGAAAAAAGTTTTCATGTCTGCGCATATCAGTAAATGTATACGCCGATACCGATATATCTGTGAAACTCTAATATCGGCTGACCGATATATTTGTTGGGCACCTTTGCCAATATTGCGATGATTTTAAGGCACTTTTATTTAGGGCTGGGTATCGAGTTCGATACATTTTAGGCACCGACCGAATTGCCTCTAAACAATCAAGTATAAAAAATTTGTGTTCGGTACCAAATTTCGATATCTAAGGGGTTAATCTCGTCAACGTTAGTGATAAGCATGTAGCATGCAAGATGTGCCCAAATCTAAAAGTGCTGGTGATTGGCGGTGTTTAGACATCAAGTATCAGAAAATGCTTTGAGTTCCAGGGCTGATAAAGAATGTTATAAGTAACATTGCTAACACTGTTCTACATTACAGAGAAATACTCATTAACGTAATAATGAGCCTTTTAAATATCATTTTTATAAGAGGTAATGATCCTGAATGTGTCAGAAAAACCAGCAAGGGACTGTCTGAACATTTTGTTAATTTATTGAGATAAATGCACATTCAAACAGACGATGATCTCGGGGATCAATGATGGTCAGAGTGATCACCAATAGCGGATGCCTTTGACCATGTCATGACGATATTTGGCTCGTTTACCCATTAATCTATAAAATTATTATTATTATTAATAGACTATTATTATAATCAAATTAATATAACAAATAATTTGCCCGTAGACACAGACACGCGTTTGAAGGAACTCTCTTTATTATATTATTAAGTACAGATGAAAGCCGTATATGCACGTATATGACGTGCTGATACAGAAGTGTGTGCAGTCTGTACACAGTCTGTTTGTTTTTGCCTTCCAATTTTTATTTTTTATGAGTGCTGCAAATGACCTCAGACATCTACCATTCAGGAGGTGCTTTGAGTTCCGTTCACTGTATGTCCACAGAGCAGTTTATTGTGAATTCAACTCTGCAGCCTGTAAAATAATACAAAATGTACACTTTATTATTTATTTATTTGCATTTTCATTTTGTTTGGAGTGCAATTTGAATTTAGAAATGTATTTTGATTTAACTTTTTCATTTTTTAGATAAATTATAAAATTTTCAATGCAAAATCAATAAAGCAATAATATTCACAAATCCCTCAGCCCTGAGGTTTCCGATGTAACTGGATATATATATCGTGAAGGAGGGAACTAAACAAATGTATTCACACGCATGATATATTTTCCTGGATAACGAAATACCCGACGGGTAGAGAATGCACGGATGAACCTTCTTTGCCAGAGAGATGTTCACCAATGTTGTAAAGCCATCTTTTAAAAAGTTGAACAACACATTTTAAATGCAGTTATTTTTTTCTAGTTTCATTTTAACGTTTAGTTAAAATAAATAAAATAAAGTTCAAAGTTTAAAATCAAGGTGTCTTGCTTTATTGTGTAAGCTTAACCCTAACCATGTTTACTGAAAATTATCCCATAGTACCACCTAGCGTCCAACCAGCGGGAATACCGGTGTCCGTCGTTTTCCTGCTGATTTTTTTTTTTAAACGTTTAGGAACCGGTATCGAAGTCAAGGTATCGGTACTGGTATTGATATAAAACATTTTTGAAAGATGCCTTACTTTTATTTGGCCATTTATTTGCATTAATAGTGCATCAGTAGAGGAATTTCACATTACTTCAGGGCTGCACAATTTATAAAAATAACAAAAAATGGCATTATGGTATTATGTGAAAATGCAAAAGGCATTGATTAAAGACAGAAAACATGGTCAGTGTACACTAAAGAATAATCGAGTGATGCGTGGGTAGGCTCATATTTTTTGTGCTTTTTAGCAGTTCACTTGCATTGTGAAAGAAAAGGACTGCAGATTCAACCATACAAGTTATTATACAAATTTGTTCTACACAGTATATCAGGAAAGAGATGACAGCGTTTCATCAGATGTGGACCATTGTAAACTGTCAAATACACAGAGTACTTTCAGTTTCAAAATAAAAGCTCAAGGAAAAGGTTAATTAAATTGGACTATTATATACAGGGATACTAACTACTCACCTTTCAGCTAGTCACCTTTTTCAAACTAATTTGCCCAAATTGTTTGGTAAAATGTTCTACATTTACCTATTAAAATCACTTGGAATGGTTTGTTTTAGCGTAGATGCTTTAAATGCAAAAAAAATTTAAATCTACAAAAAATGTATATCCAGAGCACCTACTATGACTTTTTCACCTCTAATGAGTTTGCATCCCTGTATATAAAACAAATCTAATCCTCAAAATCATAATGATAATTCAGTATGATATTATAATAATAGCCTTGACTGTGTCCGACAGTAATAATTTAGTATTATGCAATATTCAGCTGAATGCTAAAAAATAAGTTAAGTAGTTTATGTACACCTTGTTCATTTGCAAACAAATATATTAAGGTAACTAATGCTTTTTAGTGAGTTATATATCCATATCAATGAAATGATTAGATTTAATTCTCCCTTGTATTCATTTAGTATAAAATACTATTGAATCTGCTTGGGTAAATGTTGTTTGGATGAAATAATGGTTCCTCTGAAATAGTTCAAAATCTATATTTTTTATTTTATCAGAGCAAATACATAAATATCAAGATATATATTGAATCTTGTCAACAGGCTGAAAAATATAAAATATCGAGATACAATTTTTGTAGTCATATCGCTCAGTCCATTATGCATGCACACTCAAATGAAGTACACTTTAAAAGGGTAGCGTTCAACTGTATGCAGACACTAAGCGTTTGCTTCAAAACCAAAGTACACTTTGGGCATTAGAAAAAAAACAATAACTTGTATCATGATATATTCCGTTAACATGATATAACGTGATTATATAATATAACCCCTATTTGGTCCATGTGCGTCAGACAGAAGCTTATGGAGCATCTCACTGGTTTTCAGCATTATAAACGCAGTGTTTTAGGATGTTGTGTTAAGTTAAAAGGAGTTGGAACTTTGAAAGTCATGTCTGGAGATCCCTGCATTCTGTTTTGGTTCAGCTGTCAAGAACAGTCCCTCATTCTGTGACTGTACTGCTTGAAGTTTGATGAGTTGCGCTGACAGCCCCCTACTGATGTGGCTTGTAAAAACTAGGGATGTGCATGAGTAATCGTTCTGCACCAGCTACTCTAGTATTAAAATCAATACTCCAATATCGTACATTTTGCTTTCCGCAT
This sequence comes from Xyrauchen texanus, assembly GCF_025860055.1. Lineage (NCBI taxonomy): Eukaryota > Metazoa > Chordata > Actinopteri > Cypriniformes > Catostomidae > Xyrauchen > Xyrauchen texanus. The sequence continues at coordinate 31,040,728 of NC_068316.1, read as the reverse complement.
TTGCATGCCGTGAGCAGTGCTGAATTACAATGTATTTTCCCTCTGAATCTCTCTCCAAATCTTGCTGTTACAATTGAGTCCATTTGGGGGTGCTATGGATGTGTCATCAAGGTGTTGGATAAGAGAAGACATGATGGTGCCTGTGCTTCTAAAGTGCACATATTTGCATTCCTTTTTTTGTCTCAAGTTTTCACACCCCTTTCAGTATTTATATAGATATAAGAGATAAAATATTTATTTTTTATTTTGTACTGCCCTTCAGAATCTACATAACAGGTATTTACATAAAGTAAAATATGCATATAGTAGTGTGTTGCCTTCTTGAGCATAAGTGAATGTTTGCACCTTGTGTGATAGTTTTGTTTGAGGCCCTCAATGGTCCTAAGAATCAAAAGCTGGATCTCAAAGCTCAAATACATATATATATATATATATATATATATATATATATATATATATATATATGGGAGTGTGTCTATTAAATAGATTTTATATATTATATAGGGATGTGCACGAGTAGTCGAATATACGTTCTGCAATAATTGTTAGGATAGGAAAAAGACTATTCAAAATTTTTGCTTTGCCGGCCTTACATATACTGTGAGATCCATGTTAAATCCTGAACACACAAACTAAATCTGGCAGTTATAACAGAATGCACTGTGTGGCACTGTTGAGTGTGGACACAAGTTGATCACATTTGCTGAGCAAACGGTTATGTCAGTATGTTCAGATGGACACCAAAAAAGCGGGTTATTGTGAGAATGTGTCTTACTGTGAGAAAGCTGGTTTCCTGTTTAAATGTACTGGATAAGTGGTGTACAATTTACTCTCATATACGTGCAGGTCATCAGAAAGCAGCGTCCCCGTAGCAATGTAATCCCCACGTCGCTTCTGTAAACAACAAACATGGCATCCGAGAAAGACTATGCTAGCTGAGGTAAGGGACATTCCGTCATTTAAACTGGTATAAATGAGTATAGTTTACTGAGCATGTGGACATGAGATATAATATAAACATGATAACTATTATATGTCAAGCGTTTATATGGGTCCTGAATGTTAACTGCATCATTCTACTTAATTTTTTCTTCGCTTTGTGTGAGCTTGCATTCTATTCATTTTTTGTTTTCACGCATTGCTTGTTTAAAAGAAAAAATAAATATAAATATATATATATATATATATATATATATATATATATATATATATATATATATATATATATATATATATATATATATATATATATAAAACACAGGACATGATATTAAATTGTTTTGATTATAATTATAAGTTTGTTTTTTTAATGGTTGTTACGGGGTTAAGGGAAAGGAGGCGGCGAGAACCGGCTTGACAATATAAATAATAGTTTAATGAAGAAATAAACAAAAAACACAAACAAACACACAGAGCAGCTGCCTGTCACTCTCTCTCTCTCGAACTGTCATCACCGGCCGCCTTTATCCCTTTCGTCCCCATCATGCTGATTGGGGACCGGGTGTGTATTTTTCCAGCCCCCAGCATGAGGGGTGTACATCATGCCGGGGCCTGGAAAAATGCACGCGAGTATAGTTTCTTTATTAGAATTTCTTCACATTTACAATAATAGTAAAGTCGTCAAAACTATGGAATAACATACATGGGACTATGGGAATTATGTTGTGACTAAACAAAATCCAAAATCAATCGAAACTATATTTTACCATCTTCAAAGTAGTCACCCTTTGTCTAGAATATGCAGATGTGCATTCTTGACATTTTGATGATTTTTAAACAGTATTGAAGGAATTCCCATCTATGTTGGTCACTGATTGGCTGCTTTTCTTTATTATTTGGTCCAAGTCATCAATTTCAAAAACTGTTTGATTTTATAAAATTGTTTTTTAATGAAATAAATTTGATATGGTGGTACAATTATATTTTTGTCTACAAAACTAATTTCAGTTAAATTAACATTTAAGCATATGAGTTCAGATCAAAAGATTTTAAGACCATGAGAAACATTTCAGTCAAGTGACCCCAAACTTTTGACCGCTAGAGTGTGTGTGTATGTATACGTGTGTGTGTGTGTATGTATGTATGTATATATATATATATATATATATATATATATATATATATATATATATATATATATATATATATATATATATATAGTTATAGTTAAAAATATTGTCTTAGTCTTTATTGTTACCGGTTGGCCCAGACACAAAGACTAGAAGAGTGCAAATTGAATGAAATCCCAGATGCATTTTATTGTGCTACTCCAATCCCAATCAATAATTACCAGGGGGAAAAAAAAGATTTGGTACATAACACAAGACTTTTAATTATAAACAATGCCAAAATGCACATGGGAGTACTATTTTGAAATGCCTGCACTCCCAGTTGTGCACTCCCAGTTGTGCACTCCCAGTTGTGCGGCTGATTCGCTGAGAAAGTAACTTGAATTTAAGCTGCTAACCTGAGCTCCTGAGTTGAAAAGAGCTCTTGACAGGTGATTCGTTATAAAGACTCTGTTCAAAAGAATAATTTGTTAACTTTTTTGTTGTTGCGTGCAGCCAGCAAGCTCATATCATCAACAGAGCAAGTGAAAATCGGGGCGAGACTCACTAGCGCTCTAAAGATGTAATCAATAACTCACAAGATGATACCTGATGAAACCGCATATGAAAGCACACATCCCGACTGTCGCCAATGGTGACTTGATTTTTTATTATTGTCGCAATAATCTATTTTTGGTCCTGTCCGTCCGTCCATGAATGATATATTGCCCATGCTCTATATCTACATGATAGGATCATGTACTTGTCACTAAAAACTCAAACAGTTCAGCAAAGTTATACACACAACTAGCTAACTGAATCACATTCATGAAATCAGCCTGCTAGGACGTATTAGCAGGCAACCCTGCTGTCATGGAAACCAGCAATGAGGCTCAGTAGCCATTAGCTATCCTGCTAATGTAATATCATTGTGTACCGAACAACACAGCACTGACAATGTAATACAGCTATTGACTGAACACAACAACAACAACATCAACACCATTGCAGTTTATGTACTATTTAGTTAAATGTTTCTTTTTATGATCCATAGTGTTGTCACAAGCACCAAAGTGTTTGTTCTTCTGGTGATGTTTATTGGCGGTTTGCAATCCAAACCGCCGTCTTTTGGTGCATAGCCGCCACCTTCTGAACTGGAATGTGGAGCATCACAAGAAACTGTTTCGGTGGTGTCAAACATCATCAGAAGATTGGCTAGATTTAATCAAAAAGGGGTCATACACACCTTATGTAGGATTAAATCCTAAACTGAGTATAATTTAAAGATAGATTACCCTTTAAAGGTAGTTTACAGCATCCAACAGTTTGATAAGCCTTTCTTACAGCTAAACAATTTATTAAAGCAGTATCATACAGAATCTGCAGAATGACTCCTGACATATACTCTCCACATCACCTCTAATAAACTTTTGGATTATGCATAACAGGAACATTGATCACAGCAGAAGATTTTGATGTCCAGTGAAGAAACAGTGCTTTGATGGCTGTAGTAGCGGTGCGTTAAAGGACTAAATGTAAAGAATTAAAGAGACTAAACTTCTCAGAGATAAAACCCGTTAAGTTGGAAGTTTTTCATCAGGTAGACGAGTTTCAAATAGTTTGGCTCAAGAATCGCTATTTGTAACAGAATCTATTTTATTCCCCAGCCCTAGTAAATGGTGAAACGCATCTAAATGGTGATCACAGCATCTAAAATATAGGCCTACACTTTCCCCTCATACGTAAAAATAGACCAATCCTCTTGCTTGTTCTAATCTACAGCACCTAAAAGTGGTCAGCTAATGCTCGTAATAAGAGACCAATTTTCACTTTAAGTGGTTTAATGAGCCACATGAGAATTGGTTAAATTCAGCTACATCAATGGACATCTCCAGAGCATTTCAAATCTGTCCTTTTCATCACAATCTGCCAGGTCCAAGCTGCTTGGCCTAACAAAATCAGCTCATGTATGAAATCTCTGATCAGGAAAATGGCCTAGAAAGCAAAAGTTTCCTTTCAGTGCTAATGCATGCCTCAAAAGTGACTGCAGCACTAAAAGTGTGCTTGTTTCAATGTAGAGCTTTCACGTGAGAGCTGTTTTTGAACAAGCCGTTGTGTTGTCCTTTCCATAATCAGTTTTCACGTTTTATTGATGGCTAGAATGACAGTCATGCATTATTATTTATTTAATTTTTTTGCAATAAAAACACAATAATATCTGGATGTTGTTTGGTGTTAAATGCATTCAATTATTTTATCCAAAACCCTCTGGTTTGGGCAAGGTAAAAGACTGGTTCACCCAAAAATGAAAATTGTCATTTACTCCCCCCTCATGTCGTTATAAACCCATAAGCTGTCGTTGTTTCCATGGAACAAAAACTGAGATTTATTTGAAGAATGTTCACATGAAGGCTAAACAATTATTTGAAATAAAATGGAAATCACAATATGTCTTTGTGCGTGTATCAAACCCCAAGGGCTGCGATTTAATTAAATAAATTGACTGCACGCGCTGCTCCCTGCGCTTGGTTTGTGCACAGTGCTGTTCTACAATAATATAAAATATTAATTAATAATAAATAATTTATCATAACATTTTATTTAATTATAAATTTGCAGAACTGTTTGTGTTTATAGCCAAACGTACCTGATTCGATTGTCTAGATGTAGAGCATGGGCTAAATATTGAAAATTACTCAAGTTTATCATCGATATCGAATGATTTAAAGAAATATATATTTTTTTCGATAAATATTGGTACTGTTTCATTGCAAAGCCCTCAGATGCGTGTGATCAAACCGGTGTGATCTGCATTCGTACTGCTGTTTTCCTGCAAAAGATTGAGTGAAGTGGTTGTCATAATGTGCCATCGGCTCAAATAGTCTTTTCAACATATCAATGTCTTTTTTCATGTTACAAACATATAAACAATCACTAAATAAAGGTTTACAGTCGTTAGCGCACTGTTTAGATGCAGTGATGCGGCCATGTTTTCTGACGTCAACCAAAGAATATACAAACTAGTCAATCCACTCGAGCCTTCCCCATTCCCTCTGTCACTCATTCTAACCACTTCCGGTGCTGGGAAAGTGGAAGGCTAGGTTTTTAGAAACTTCTATGCTTCTATCACAAACTCAGAATCCCATGCTGCATTGCAGTGTTAACAATTTGGCGGCGCTCAAAGCCGGGCAGATGCATTCACGATCACATCTTATCTATCATAATCAATCATTAAAAACATCTAAAAATGACAGTATTTGTTTGATTATATATAATCTAACCTTCAGTGCTCCTGCTGTGATATAATCTGTACTCCACTGCATCTGCTGTGAGGTGTAAGGTAAGATTTTCTTTTAATTACAGTGTGCATTAATGAACTCATGCTGGGGAATCCATCAGTACAGGAGAAACTCACATGCGGAAAGGTTAACCAGTTTTTAAATTGTGTGGGGAAAAAAGGGTCTTCTCATGTAGGGAAAAATCCAAACCTGATGTTACATCTCCATCATGCCACGTTTTAGAGTTTATGAAGATGATGAATGTAAGTGAAAATACAGTAGGTAGGCTATAACTTTAGCCATGGGCTAATAAATTATTGAACCCCTTACAAACGAAATACAATCAGATGTTTGTGCTTACCGTCAAACTCGCTGCAGCGCTTATATGCAACCTTATGATAGACTAAATGTTATTTATTTTCTTAACCCTAAAAATATCAAGAACATAATGATACCATTGAAAATAGAAGTATTGCTGTTTTACAACACATTAGGGCAAGTATTTCTTCCAAGTATTGTTTTTATTCATATTCATGGTGTTACTATAGTAAAACTGTAGTAAGCATGTTTTTTTTTTCTCTCCAGAGTGACTCCATAATTTAGGTTTTCCTGTATTATTACGATGGTTTTATGATGGAAAATATGGTTTAAAATATGGTAACTGTTGTAAAACCATGATAAATGTAGTTGTCTCTAAATGTTTATTGTAGTAAAACCATGGGAAATTTTCATATTTGTTGGATGAAGCTATTGCAAGGAAATCTCAAAATAATTCAGAGGGCACGCAAACGTTTTGTGAGGGAATGCAACACTTGAGAATTTATGCAAACTATTTCAGGAAATAAATTCACTCCCTGTCCTCTAAGGGGCTCCATAGAAAAGAGCTGTTTAAGACTCTTGTGTTCCTCAGAAAAAAACATCAACAGCATACAGGTTTGGAACGACATGAGTGAGAAAGTAAAGGGAAAATTGTCATTTTTGGTGGTCATCTCCTTTAATGTTCAGTCCATCAATCGAGCTTGTGCTGTTGAGTTTCAAGTTGCTATTTTGTCACATTAGTCTCAGTGAGAAGTTACTGAGACTAGTATCTGGTGAAGGATTGACTTGCCCTAGCATGCTCAGTTTACCGTAATCCAGCATTACCTGGAATGAAATCTAAATGAAATCGGGTTTGATGTGTAGTTCTTCATTGTGTAACGCAACAATGCTTGTCTGTTGAACTTCTTTTGAGTCTTGAATAGTCAAAGTATTGGTTTAAATAGAAGGTAGGCCTTTATTGTTATTGGCTTTCTTTATAAAATATTTTTGTATTCATTTTCTATTTTTATTTTTGACAATGGGAGTTTACATCTTCAGTTCAGTATTATTTATGATTTTATTCATGGGTTTTGTTTTTTTTTGAGACTGCTCCCCATCACAGCTTTCCATAATATCTCATACGATCAAGTCCATAATCTGATGTAAATGTATTAACTAGTGTGTGAGTGTGTATGTGATTGTCACCCTACTTTACAATATCAATAATATCTTGTTCATGAATCTAATGAAATAAAACAGATTGACATATCATTAACCTTCAAATCGTTAAACTTTCCCCTGCAATTGAATGACAAACAGTCCTTAGTGGCTCAGCTTTTTAAGACCCAGTGCAATTGAAATGGGAGTTCTTTGACTGTTAGGCCTCGTCTGTTAAATTTTGGGGAAATGGTTAACCTGAAAATATTTTCACGGCTTTTTGCTTTATAATGAATGTGAATAGTGACTCTGAACTGTCAAACTCCTAAAAGCACCATAAGCAAAAGATGTTGATTTTGAAGTCTTTGAAACCATACGATTGATCACTTTATGTGAGGAAAAGACAGAAATTCAAGTTGTAAATCACTCACAAATCTAATCATCATTGATTCAAAGGTCAGTGGTTCCCGCGTGTCTTGTGACCAAACTTGATGACATCAAACCTGTGCTGGCGTAGTTGCCATATTTGAGTTGGCTGCTGCAAATGGGAGTTGATCAATCATATGTTCAGGTCAATGAGTTGATCTAAAGGAACTTTTAGAAGATAAACACATTTATAATTCACTGTATTTCTCTTCAAGGGAAACAAATATAACAAATACAGTATAGAAAATATATTGACAACACATCTTGTACTGCACAGATTTTTGTCCAATCAAAGTCATTCTAGATTGAGAATGTCCCTCCAAAAGAGACAAAAGTTTTTGCTGTATATCAATCCTGGTACAGAAGTATGAACATCAGAAGAGTGAAGATGATGGAACAGTTTGCAAATCAAAGATTCAAATATTTTGTTCTAAATTTGAAAGTAGTCCCAAAAACAGGATAACTTTCTAACCTTGTCTGTGGAAAGGTATCCAGTATTTCAACTTTGTTGTCTTCACTTTGTCTTTAAACCGGCCAGAATCCTGGTAACATTGGCATAATGTAAAGAAAACCAAAAAGAGAGTTAACAGGACTTTGAGTTTTCAGATTTATTCCATCGTTGCTGGAGCTAGAGCGTTCAACAGTCTGAACTCCTTGGTTCAACAATATAATGGCACCCTCTATATGTTAAATAAAATAAAGAAAAAAACAATCACTAACTCGTTGTGGAGTTTGTTTTGCAATGTGACTAGCCTATTTATAGAGACACTTCAAAAGCGGTTTAAAACATCGACAGAGAAAAGCCAAGGTATGTATATAATACACGTTATTGCTGTGGTACAATAAATCAGTCATTTAAAGCAACAAAAAGTTGGTTTGATAATTTGTTTACAACTAATTGCTGCAGTGGAGATCTGCATTGGCGAGAAGGTGGCGAGGACGCTAACATTAGCTGTTTGAATGGTTTGAACAATTTTACAAGTCAAGGATGGAAACCTTTCCTCTTAATACACTGTTTTGAATTTTAAAAAAGTCTCTTATGCAGATCTGTTGAGGTTTTCTTTTTTTTTTTCGGGTTTAAATGTGTCCAAAATATTTCAATCAGGTTATAAACTTGAGCGCTCTGAAGAGGTTTAAGAAGTTAATTAGCATAATCTTACAAATGTTATGGCATGGTTATGTACAAAAACAAACTATCAACAAAGACAGAAGAGCATGTTAAAATATATAGATCTGAAATATAAATTTGATATTCATGAGACGGCACATTGTTATATAATTCATTGTGTTCATGTGAAACATAATAATTGCAATGCCATTTTAAAATTACCTTTAAAAAGACAAGACTTGATTTTATTTCTGTCCCTTTTTCTCTCTCTCACTCTCTTGTACATCATTCATATATTTAATGACATTAAAGGTGCTATATGTAATATTTTTACTGTACTAATCATAAACTGAACATAATATGTCATTAGAGAATTAGGAAACATGCTAAGTTGAAATACTTTAAATGCTTCTCTGATAACAATGCTACAGCCAGTATATTCTACTTTGAAGTTTCCTTTCCAGGCCGGAATTTCTGTTTATGTTTTGGCCTGTGTGATCCCGCCCACTGCCCACTCCACTGCACACTCACCAATAGTATTTCAGCACTGCCGGGTTGACAGATTTGAACATTGAGATTTGAAATTTGAGCAGGCAAAAAAAAAACTGCATGCTGCAGCCATGGAAGCCAGCAAACAAACTGGATCAGAGATTACAGATTCCACCCGACCTAAAAACCACCACGACCAAAGTTGTAGTAAAACAAGGATAAATATCGGAGATGCCTTTGGAAGATGGAGACCGCTTAAAGTCCAGAAATCCTTTAAATGCAACTCCTGTTAACACTTGTGTTGGATTTGGAGGGGAGGATCTCTGTTTCAACATACAACATACATTAATCTGTCAGTGTGTTACTGCATGATATTATATCGCAACAAAGTCAGAAAATACAAATAAAAATAAATCTCTGAAATGTAATTTAAGCACAAATGCAGAATTATCCATTATTTTAGTGGATTACCTGTATTAAAGGAGCTTCAGGTGTTCATGCTTGTAATCTTTTTTTGATATCAAACAAACTAAAAAAAGATCCTTGAAGCTCTCATGATTGTGTATGTATCCTCCTCTTTTTTTAAAGCCACTCGTAAGCAGCAAAGTTTAAGCTCAGCGGATGATTGACTGGTGAGGGGTGGCACTTCAGTGCTGCCAGGAAACGCATACAGGAAGGATTAGCGTTTATACCTCTAATGCTATCTGGTCACATGCGTTTTTGACCACATTTGTATATGGTTTTTGTGATCCAATCGCAAAATGTTCAGAGCCCGTTTGGACCTGTATTTAGGGCTGACCACATGTGATTGGATCACCCCCAAAACTCATCTTAATACCATGTGGAAACGGGGTCTTTGATAAGGCCATTCTGATTATTCATTCTGTCATCTCCACAGGAATAGGTTAAAGGGTTGCCGCCTCTGTCACTGTGTGCCATTGTGACCATAATCCTTCCCTACATATGGTTCCGTTTTTATTTTATATATATATATATATATTAGACCCTGTATATATTTTTTTTCTGAACAAGAACTGGTTCACAATTCCCAACCTATTGCCATTTATTGCTATATAGTCTCTGAATAGACATATCCCTCCTTTAATGCAAATCTGTGGGATTATTGTAATTATGATTATTTTTTTAAAACTTTTTTGCCTGTTTAGCATCTGACCAGCGAAAATGTTCTAAACTTTCTCCTCCTTCTATAACTGCATGATTTGAGATATCATTCATGTCTGTAGCACAACACACTGAACTGTGGTATTTAGGGTTAGGAGTTTATACATTTGGCAAGCACTACTAATGGATGTGTTCTGTTGTTGTTTTTTTTTTTTCTTATTCAATTTTACCAAGAAGATTGACTCTTTCCAGTTTGTTGCAGCCCTAGTACGGTCGCATGTGTGTCTATCTATATTTTACAACTAATAATTTTCATATTGTGGACTACCTGACATTTTAGAAACAGTATGGCCAGTTATGTTGCTTATTTTCGTTCTGCTGAATAGGAACCAACCTGAGTGATACAAACTCATCAAAAAATGGGTCAGTGTTTGCTGTAGACTTTACTAAAACTCTATTTACAATACAGCGCTAAAGAGGGAGTCTAGGCCTCCCTGAAGGACTCCCTCTGAAAGACTGTTTGTTGTTGTCATTTAGCTTTTCTTGCCTAGATTAACAGCCCTGTTTACTGGCTGCAGAGTTGATGTGGCTCACCTAGTCTTGTTTTTCAACAGCCAAGCCAATGCTGGCTCAGTTAAGAGGCTGAAACGGACTGACTCCTAGCATGGCTCCTTTTGTTTGATTGGCTGATGTTCTACAAACAGCAACTGAGAGATGTTCCTGACCTGAACATATCCAATTCCCAAGTGATCTGGTGTGTGGGGGGGAACAGATCATATACAACCCGCTATTCTTGGTAATATATTCGTTCTGATAATAAACATCAAGTGTTATTTGGGGTTTTGGGTAAGGCAAGCATCACTATTACTATTGCTCATACATGGCATTAGGGCTATGCTTTTTGTTTTGTTTAGGAGTGTTGAATTATTTGGATTCATGAACATGTCCTAGTAGACTAAATCATGGTCATCAGCATTGCTACATTGCGTCTTCTGGATGGTTGATAGGTGGTTAATTACTGGACATGGTCTAAAGAGGACACCCCCAAGTCTGTGGCTATGTTCACCCCGCAGCAGAATATTCATGCTCGCAAGGTGGATCGTAGGATTGGCAGCAGTTTGGAGCAAGCTCTCTCCTAGTACTGTGAGTGCCTTTTGAGCGGATTTCGTCCTCCCCAGTGGAAACGCAGCCTGAGAAAGCAAACTGCTTGTGTTTAGCGACACGCAGTTAATATCGAAAATTCCTCAAAAGCTTAACGTGGATTTTCTTTATCGTGATATTTATCGGTATTGTTTTATCGCCCAGCCCTAGATGTCACTATACCAGAGTTTTAGTAGTTGGTACCAATACCAATTTCATTACCACAAAACAACAGATAATATGCTATTGAACACTCATTTTCCTATTTTGCAAAATTAAATGCATCAATGTAATTTATTATTTGTTGGGTTAACTAAAACAATTTTTTTTCATGTTTTAATGTTTAATTCAATTTCATCAGTGGTATCTAAACAATTAATTCATAAAACTAAATTAAATGGTAATAGATCAATTACTTTCAACATACTATTGCATTTAAAAAATAAAGTGATTTATTAAAGATCCTCAATTACAAAGTACAAAAATATACACAATACGTGGTGATATCTTGTTTACTTGATACTATGTTTAAAACAATCTTTTAAATACCTTAGAAAGATACAATGCCAATAGTGTCAGAAATGAATGGGACAAAAATATCTCAGAAATGATCGCAAAAAATGCGATGAGTTCCTGTTTTATTTATATTATCTGATATAGATACAATTGCTTGTATTGTAATCTTCATTTGACTTTTCACTAAACATCCTGGCCGCCTGGTTCCTCGCACCATCATGTGCAATCGCGATTCTGTCAATCCGCATCAGTTCAGTATTGTACTATCTTTAAATTCTGTATCAGTTCGCCCCACTTGTTCATAATAAACACTCTTGCTCATGATTCTGTACTGTACTTCCCTGCCCCTTTGCTGCTGTTTATCTGTCTGAAAAGCCTCACACCAAAGTGTGCAAGGGATGTATGTTATATAAAGAAGGTATGAGAAATCACAAAACAATGTAACCAAATGCTACAATTTACTTAATAATTTATGTTATACAATAATCCAAATACAGAACAGCCACTTTTAGTGTTTGAATCAATCATATCTCTCACTAAATACTGTGTGAAATGTTTATTTTTGCATTATTTTATTCAGTTGGCATGTAGGAGTTAATAAAAGTTTGCTTAATCTCATTCCATATCAGGATAATTGCTGCAATATCGTCAATGATACATTTCCTCTATGATATTGCAATATATTCGTTTTGTACTGTATATTAACTTAATGGCAGAAATACTTGGACATACGTGAATGAGAATAAACCTGAAATAGGAATGTGTTTCAGTCACAATGCACATTATGTAGTTTTAGAGACAATTTAGAATGGCTATTTCTATTTGAAAAAATGTTGTATTCTTAAAATGTTCTGTTTGTCCAAGAATCCTCTTGCAGCAATGCAGGTCTTTGGTATTTAGAAGCTGCTAGTTTAGGACCTGTGAATAGTCTGTTTCTCAAACTATTCAAACTAAGCCACCCACTTCCCTCTCTATCCTGGTTAGAGATTCTTTTTTTTTTTTTCAATACTGTAATGCATGAAATAGCCTTTATCTCTCTAAAACAATAGACGATAGGAGAAAATAGAATTTCAGGAGAAATGTGTTCCTTTTTGCCTATTTTTAAAACCATAATTTGACTTGCAAGTGTAAAACAATGTGCAAAAACTCAATACATCAGCAAATGGGGAAAAACTGTATTGTAACTACTTTTTTACTTTTACTTTAGACATAATATTTCTCAGGACTGCTACTTGTACTCAAGTATATTATTTCTTCAGCAGCAGTACTTTTACTTGAGTAAAATAAATCTGTACTCTTTCCACCACTGCTTATAACTCCATCACCTACGACAAGATTACAACAAATTGTCATGATTAAAACACAACTGTATTAACAACATCGCTGTTTAAAGAACACTGTCATGCATTTCCGTTCTAGATATTTAAACGTACAGTGTTATTATGAAAGATAAATGACATGAAGAAATACGAATATGAAGTATTTGTAACCTTCTAACAAATCTAATATTTAAAATATTGTTTCCCTTTTATTTTCATTATGGATACAAGACATTTCAAACAACTGTATATTTATTAGGACTGTCAACAGGGCTGAGAAACTTAATTCAAAATTTTCACTGAAATATTTCCAAACTCATGATTTTGAGCAGATTTATATTTTATATAATAGAATAGAAGTTGTTTTCATGGAGTACCTGTATTAACCTGAGATTGTGTGCTAATCATCTTTGTCACTGCATGTTAATATCAGAAGAACTGTGAAGTTCTTGTATTTGTAGATGCGATTTATCTAAACTGACTTACAAATGAGAAAGAGATACGTCTTAAGATGTTTCTTGAAAATAGTTAGAGAATCAGCTGCTCAAGTGATGTTCGGAAGGTCATTCTACCAGCGAGGATTGGTTGAAGTGGAAGTCAGAGAAAGTCATTTTTCATTTGAGATAGCACCAGGAGAAGCTATTTACCCACTGAGCGCAAGCTTCTGAAGGGTACATAGACTTGAGGTAGTGAGTGTAGATAAGGGATGCAGACTCCGTGGCTATTCGGTAAGCAAGTATGCTTAGAATTTGATGCCAGCATCCAATGGAAGCCAGTGCAGTTTGATGAAGAGAGGTGTGACATGCACACTTTTGGGCTTCAAACACTTGAAAACCAAATGCACCACCACATTCTAGATTGCAGATTTTTAACTGTACATGCAGACAGTTCTGCCATAAGAGAATTGCAGTAGTCCAGTCTCGATATGTCAAGAGCTTGGACAAATAGTTGTATGTAGCATGCTCCGATAAGAAAGGTCTGGTCTTCCTAATGTTGTACAGCACAAATCTGCATGATTGGGATGTCTTTGCGATGTGGCCCATGAAGTTAACTGATTGTCAAACACTACCCCAAGATTTCTGGTTGTCATGGATGGTGTGATCATTGAAGAGTCTAGCTAAATTGGTGAAGTTATGTTGTGTAGCTGGATTCGCAGTAACAACAAGATGTTTGGTTTATACTAGGTTGATTTAAAGGTGGTGTTTTTCCATCCCTCATGAGATTTCTACCAGGCAGGCTGAGGTCTGTGCAGCAACCGTAGGATCATCAGGCTGGAATGAGAGGTAGAGTTGTGTGTCATTCACATGGCAATGATACGAAAAGCCAAGTGCCTGAATGACAGATCACAGTGATGTAATGTTTATGGAGAAGAGGATGGGCCCAAGCACTGAACCCTGAGGTACCCTGGTATTTAGTCTGTGTGACTTGGACACCAATCCCGTTCAAGACACCCTGTAGGCAGTGGAGTACATAGGCATACACAGGCATATGCCGTATGCCCTCATATCTTTCTTAGGATTTTGCGTATCCGCAGCTAAACTAAGTGATTATACGAATGACCGGCAGTACAACGAGTAGGCTTTTGACCAGGACATTTTTCAGTCTAATAACGTGATACTGCAGCACTGTTGAGTGAATAGTGTATTGTGTTTTTATTATTTTAAAGTGTACAGCGATTCTCTCCCTAAACATGCATGGAGCTGTGGTAGCGCAACTGATGGCACAGGAAGACAGACAGTCCGACTAAGCGGATCCACCAATCAGAACGTTTATTTCAGAATGCGATTGGATATTTACTAACCAATCACATTTTCCATTTCATTAAGGGGTGGGACATTTCTAGCATCTATCCCTAGAGTAATATATATATATATATATATATATATATGTATATATATGTGTGTGTGTGTGTGTGTGTGTGTGTGTGTGTGTGTTTGTTTGTGAAATACATTTATATAATTTAAATGTAACTTATGCAATTAAGCTTTGTGAAAATGCTGCATGTTATTGCACCAGTGCAAGTTTTTGCTGCTATTTGTAGATGCTGGACAACTGTGTCCCATAATTATAGGCTACCAAATGCCTTTTTCTTTTGATATCAAATAATTTAATGACAATTTTACTATACCCAGAAAAGCGCATTAACCTTTTCACACGTGAGTTTCTCCTGAACTGATGGATCCCCCAGCATGAGTTCTTTTAATGCCTGCTGTAATTAAAATAAATCATACTTTACACTTCACAGCAGATGCACTGAAGGTCAGATTATATATTATCAATCATATAATATGGTTTTTGGATGTTTATAATGATTGATTATGATAGATAATATGTGATCGCAAATGCACTTGACGGCTAATTGCACCTCCATATTTTCGTTGCAATGCAAGATGGGGATTCTGTGTTTGCATTGTCATAGAAGCATACAAACAGACGAGTGTAGAATGTTCTAAAAACCTAGCACTTCCACTCTCCCATTCTGTCCATCACAGTGGTTGTGATGGACGGAATGGGAGAAGTCTCGAGTGGACTAACTACACTGTATTTGTTTATTAATATTTGTACAATATTAATTTTCATTGTAACCGAATGGAAAAGGAACATTAATAAGACCTATACATTTAAATACATATTTAACATCAAGTTACTATACCATGGTTGTTTCTTCATAAGCTCATAGTATGCCCACCTCTTCAGACACCACTACACCACTGCATGTAGGACCTGTAGGAAGCAGCAGACAGATCCAGCAGAATGAGAATAGACGATTCTCTGCTCTTGCCAGCCACAGAGTTTTGGTGACGGACAGCAAGGCATTCTCAGTTAAATGTCCTCTTTTGAAGCCAGACCAGTTGCTGTCTAACAGGTTGTTCTGGGAGAGAGAAGAGGAGACCTAGGTAAACACGACTCTGTAAAGGGGTTAAGGGAAATGAGGAGGCGAGAACGTATCGGTTACCTAACGTAACCTCGGTTCTCTCTAGATGAGGGAACGAGTATTGCGTAAGCTAGCTTACGCTACGGGAAAGATTCATCTTTTCTGAGATATTGAAGCCAAAAAATTATCCTTAATTTTTGTATCCATTGTCAACGCAGTGCGGCAGCTGCAGACCTTGAGCGGGCTAGCTAGCGAGCTCATAGGTTGCTCTGTGGCAACTGCTGCAGCCTATAGACGAGCTTGGGCGAACTCGCATCCAATGAGAGGCGTCCGCGCACTCACTGCATCAAAGCCCGCCAAAATGGGCGTGACTAGAGTGCATATAAGCGTAGTTCAGTGAGGCTGGAACCCTGGTTTTCATTGACTGAAGCGAAAAGTCGCCGCGTGGCGCGAAGCACGGCCGGCTACGCAATACTTGTTCCCTCATCTAGAGAGAACCGAGGTTACGTTAGGTAACCGACACGTTCTCTTACGAGAGGTTCTCTCATATTGCGTAAGCTAGCTTACGCTACGGAACCCATTGTCAACGCCGTGCGTGCCAAGCATCCACTGTATGAGCCCCAGGGAATTAAGGGGGACCCGGGGAACCCTTATGAGTGGGGAAATAATATTTGGCCGGCAAGAATGCGGGTCATTGATTGTGTAATACATAAGCACATAGTGGGAAGGGAACGACAGAGCGGCGGTGCCGGTCTGTGTGGAATGTGTCCCATCAGTGCAGCTCACCAGGGGAGCTGTAGCGTATTAAACCGCTAGTAGTTTTGCCTGCAGAGCGGGCACTTCCATATTGTAAAATCTGACAAAGGTGGAGGGGAAGTCCATCCCGCTGCCACACATATGTCGTGAATGGAAATCCCGCTGGACCATGCCCACGAGGATGCCATGCCTCTAGTGGAGTGAGCCCTAATGCCCAACGGACATGGCAGGTCTTTTGACGCCGTATGCAGCAGCAATAGCGTCCACTATCCATCTAGATAGTGTCTGTTTCGAGGCGGCGAGACCTTTGGGAGCCCTCGAACGAAACGAAAGCTGCTCGAGCGTCGGAAAGCAGAGGAGCGCGCAGTATACAATCTCAGTGCTCTGACCGGGCAAAGGAGATTGGCGTCGCGTTCGCTATCGGATGCTGGCAGCGCCGATAGGGAAATGACCTGTGCTCTGAAAGGAGTACCGATCACCTTGGGAACATAGCCGTGTCTAGGCTTTAAAATGACCTTGGAGTCACTTGGTCCAAACTCAAGACACGCAGCGTGACAGACAGCTCGTGAAGGTCTCCCACACGTTTGACTGATGACAGGGCAGTCAGAAAACGGTTTTGAGTGAAAGGTATTTCAAATCCACGGATTGAAGTGGTTCGAAAGGGGGCTTTCATAGTTTCGAGAACTATAGAAAGATCCCAGATAGGAACCGATGGGGGCGCGGGGGTTCATCCTTCTAGCTCCCCTGAGGAAGCGGATGACCAGCTCGCTTTTACCCCATGACTGGCCGTGCAGGGGTTCAGCGAACGCCGCAACGGCCGCCACATACACTTTGAGCGTGGATGGGGATCTGCCCTTATCCAGCAGCTCTTGTAGAAATACGAGCAGCGACGACACCCCACATGTCCGCGGGTCCAGGTCTCTGTCGGTGCACCATTTTGAGAACACAGACCATTTTGACGCATAGAGTCTTCTTGTGGAAGGGGCTCTAGCGTGTTTGATGGTGTTTATTACTCCTTCTGGCAGAGCGACGGGTAGTCATTGAACACCCACGCATGCAGCACCCAGCGCTCTGGGTGGGGATGCCAGATTGTGCCGCGAGCTTGAGAGAGGAGATCTGCTCTCACTGGGATGGGCCACGGCGCTGTCAGTGACAGCTGCGTAAGCTCCGGGAACCATGTCTGATTCTCCCAACGCGGGGCTATGAGGAGCACCGAGTGACGCATTTCCCTGATCCTCTGCATTACCTGTGGCAACAGCGAGACGGGAGGGAAGGCGTAAAGCGGGCATCTGGGCCAGTCCTGGGCCAGCGCGTCCTCGCTCGAGAAAAATATTGGGCAGTGAGAGTTCTCTTTGGACGCAAAGAGGTCTATCTCTGCTCTGCCAAATAGGTGCCATAACGCCTGGACTGTTTGAGCGTGCAGGGACCATTCCCCTGGGGAATATTGTCTCTGGACAGTCTGTCCGGGCCGTCGTTCAGGTGGCCTGGCACGCGCGTCGCCCTCAGCGAGCGCAGGTGGCACTGGGACCAACTCAGTATGCGTTTTGTCAGATGGAAGAGGTTCCTGGATCTGACACCGCCCTGACGGTTTAGGTAGGATACCACAGATCTGTTGTCCGAACGGACCAGGACGTGGTGACCCTGAATGACCGGGAGAAAGCGCACGAGGCCGTACTCGACCGCTATCATTTCTAGACAATTTATGTGAAGGAGCTTTTCCTGAACTGACCATAGGCCGAAAACCGGAGAGCCCTCGCGAGACCGCGCCCAACCCGTGTTGGACGCGTCTGTCGAGATGACTTTTCGGCGAGCTACAGCTCCCATTGTCACTCCCCGCTGATACCATTCGGCCACTGTCCAGGGCTGCAGAGCTGATATACTGGTCTGAGTCACCTTGATGGGCTGGCGGCCTGTGGCCCAAGCCCGGCGAGACGCTGGGTGTTTAGCCAATGCTGAAGCGGGCGATGTGCAGTAAACCCAGCTGAAGTACTGCTGCGGCTGAGGCCATGTAACCTAGCACTCTCTGGAATTTCTTCAGAGGCGTGAGGCTGTTCATCTGAAAAGATGCGGCTAGTCGCTGAACACGGCGTCGCGCGCTGTGTAGATAAGCGAGCCGTCATTGCCACGGAGTCTAGTTCTATTCCCAGGAAGGAAATGGTCTGACTGGGCTGTAGTGAGCTCTTGGTCCAATTGACTGCAAGACCCAAACTGTTCAGATGGCTGAGGAGAACTGCTCTGTGAGACAGAAGCTCCATATGTGACTGAGCCATAATCAGCCAGTCGTCCAAATAGTTCAGAATTCGCAAACCCTGACTCCGCGAGGGGTGCGAGCGCCGCATCCATGCACTTCGTGAAAGTACGGGGTGCTAAGGACAGGCCGAACGGAAGGACGGTGTATTGATAAACCTGGCCGTCGGCGAATCTCAAGAATGGCCTGTGACGGGGACTTATCTGAATCTGAAAGTATGCATCTTTCAGATCGAGAGAAATAAACCAGTCCCCTGGCGCATCATGCGCGAGGAGTTTCCTGATTGTAAGCATTTTGAACGGTCTTTTGCAAGCACCTTGTTCAAAACCCTGAGATCTAATATGGGTCTGAGGCCGCCGTCTTTCTTGGGAACAAGAAAATAACGGCTGTAAAGCCCCGACTCGCTCAGAGAGGGTGGCCCTTTTGCACAGAAGGCTTGCTATTTCTGAACGAAACATGCACGCTGCTTCCGTGTTCACAGTGGTTTCGAGCCGAGCTCTGAAGCGAGGGGCGGCGATCGAACTGTAGCAAATAGCCCTGTTGTATTGTGCTTAACACCCACTTGGATATCCCTGGAATAGCTTCCCACGCTTTGAAGCGTAACGCTAGAGGGTGAATGGCCAATTCGCTCTGATTGCCGCACACAGAGCGCTGATAAAATGTGTGAGCGCATTTAGTGTGTTCATGCATGATTGCTCGCAGACAGCATGAACAGGCTGATTTGTGAGTGACTTCCCGATTGGAATGAATGGGGAAAGAGTCACCTCTGTTACGTGATGCGCAAGCATAGTCATGGGCACGGGACTTACACACAGAGGAATGGTTGCTGGCCGTGTAACAGAGCGGGCAGAGAATGGGCGCGCACGCATTTGTGGGCGCCTTCATTGACTCTGACGCTCGAGCGGTTCAGTAACCGCTTTATGTGAGCGTGCTCTGGTGGGGACACGAGACATGCAGTGCTTGTGTGCAGAAGTGAACACTGGATTGTGGGCACATTTTCTACACATAGGGCTGGTCGTGTGACAGAGCGGGCAGAGAATGGGCGCACGCGACGCATTTGTGGGCGCCTTCATTGACTCTGACGCTTCGAGCGGTTCAGTAATCTGCTTTATGAGAGCGTGCTCTGATAGGAGCACGGGATGTGTTATGCTTGTGTGTAGGGGCTGAACACTGGGTTGTGGGCACTTTTTCTACACATAAGACATGTTTGCTCTTTACAAGATTTATTTGGGTCACCGTGAAAACGGCGTTTGAGTGCAGGCAAGCGGGCAGTGTCACCGGCTTGTTGGCTGCTAAATTCACCACTGTAGTAGCCTGAGAGAAGGGGACTGACAGGGGCAAAGCTTTGACGGTGGTCCGCCGCGGCGGGACTGAGCCGTCGTTTGTTCAACAAAGTTAGGAAGACTTCGGTTGCTCTGGTTTCAGCGTTACCTTAAATCGAGGCCCGCTGGGGCGGCGGTCTGCGGCGGCTGTCTGAGCGCTGATCGAGGGCGGCCGCCCTGTCGACGCTGAGAAGTCTGAGTTTGTTGAACTGGGCGCTGTGAAGAGGCTCGTGCAGGAGGCTGATCACGTGAGCGGCCTGCAGAGGAGCTAGTGCGACGCGGCAGGAAGAGGTTCATGGCTTGGGTGGCTTTCTGGACTTCTGAGAAGCGGTCAACAATGCCACTCACTGCGGAGCCGAAGAGACCGGTCGGAGAGAGCGGTGCGTTGAGGAACGTGGAGCGCTCTGCTTCTCCCATGTCGGCTAGTGTTAGCCATAAGTGTCTCTCGGTCACAGTCAGCGAGGCCATGCACTTCCCTAGAGCTTGGGCTGCAGCTTTGGTAGCCGAAGGGCGAGGTCTGTCGCGCCAGTAGATCAGTAACAGCTTCTGGGTGCCTGCCTTTCTCATCCCACTCGAAGAAGGTCTGCTTGTAGGATCTGTAAAACGGCCATTGAGTGCAGAGCAGATGCGGCTTGGCCGGCGGCGGAATAGGCGCGGCCAACATAGGCGAAGTCGCTCTGCAGGCCTTAGACAGGAGCACAGGCTTGGAACGCCATCTCGCGGAGGGCGGACAAAGGTGTGCTGCTACCGAAGTCCTCGACCGGGGGATGGAGGAGTAGCCTCTCTCAGTGGCGCCGTCCACCGACGCGAGAGAGGTGGAGACGTGGGAACGGGTCCTGGCTGAAAAAGGAGCGTTCCACGACTTTGCAAGCTCCGTATGTAATTCCGGCAGGAAGGGAGCTGCCCGGGCGCGGGTGTAGAGCGGCGATGGCTTTGAAGAAAGCAGCCGTCGAGTCTGTTGGGTGCCTGCTCAGGGGCGGTGACCACTCGAGCCCGAGGCGGTCGACGGCCTGTGTGAGGAGGCGTGTTAACTCCCCTTCGACTCGGCGCGGGTCCTGCTGGATTCCTGGGCGAGGAGGAGGCTTGGGAGCCTGACCACTCCTCGCTGTCCGAAGCCATGATGGAACAGCGGCCCTTATCCTCTGCCTCGTCATCCGAGATGGCAGCAGTGCGGCCGCTCGGCGGCAACTGCGCGTCCCGGGGGGGCGGGGAGGGTGAAAGCGATGCTCGAGGGAGAGGCTCCGGCGAGGCAGTCGCTTCAACCACAGTTTCCGGCAGCCTTTGTGAGCGGCGCTTCTTCCTGCGCTGCTGAAGGTAAGGCGGCGCGGCGGTTTCTGCTTTGAGCGCTCGAGCCGAGCCCGCAGGGTCGACATCGGTAGCTCCTCGCAGAAATCGCATCCGCCCTCAGTGAGGGCGAGCTCTGCGTGCCCCAGTCCCAGGCAGAGAGCGCAGATGATGTGGCGGTCTCCTGTGCTGAGAAGGGCGCGACATGAGGCGCAAGTGGAGCGAGGCATCTTGAAAAAGACGCTCGTACTCTTTTGTGAATAGTTCGTGAGAACTAGCTTGCTGAATAAAAGGATACGTCGTCGGATGGCGTAGCTTCGCAGGATGGCTGAAGGTGGCTGAGAGCGGCCGGCTTCTTCTAGCGCTGTCCACGCTTGCTTGATGCCCCTCGAACGGCGACGCGGCTTCCAGGTCAGCGATCGCGAAGAGCTTCGCTGAAGAGATGAAAATCAGGGTTCCAGCCTATGAACTACGCTTATATGCACTCTAGTCACGCCCATTTTGGCGGGCTTTGATGCAGTGAGCGCGGACGCCTCTCATTGGATGCGAGTTCGCCCAAGCTCGTCTATAGGCTGCAGCAGTTGCCACAGAGCAACCTATGAGCTCGCTAGCTAGCCCGCTCAAGGTCTGCAGCTGCCGCACTGCGTTGACAATGGATACAAAAATTAAGGATAATTTTTTGGCTTCAATATCTCAGAAAAGATGAATCTTTCCCGTAGCGTAAGCTAGCTTACGCAATACGAGAGAACCTCTCGTAAGAGAACCGGCTTAATCATATACATAATATTTAATTAAATACAAAGACACATAACCACACACAGGGCAGCTGCCTGTAATTGTCTCTCTCTTTAACTGTCATCGTCGGCTGCCTTTATCCCTTGCACGCCCCCATCAGGCTGATTGGGGACAGGGCATGTGCTGTTTCAGCCCGGCCCCACCCTCCTACACTCTACAGACTCATTCAAGTGTTTTTACTATAAAGGGGAGTAAATTCAGTTTTTTTCTAAGAGGGTTTAGTGTAGGTTTCTTAAGCAGCTCACCCTAATGGCATCCCAGATGTGTGACTTACTTTCTTCTAAACACATTTGAAAAAAATATCTCATCTCAGTAGGTCCTTAAGATGCAAGTGGATTGTGATTAGATCTTTGAATCACAGACAGTGAGCATAAACGTCATCCATATGACTACACTGGTTAAAGCAAAACAATTGCTTTTGCTGCTAAAAATAACAATATTTAGTACTTCTTAACTATAAATCATTGCTTCCGGTCATCAACGGTACACGTGTGAGACTTAATCATGTTGGCATGTTCGCATGAGAACAGACACACATGCGACACTCCCGGAAGAGCAGCGCTATTTTTCGCAGCAAAAGCGATCGTTTTGCTTTAGAAGACATTAATTTAACCAGCGGAGTTGTATGGATGACGTTTATGCTTACTGTCTATTCTTTTTGGAGATTCAAAGGTCTAATCATCATCCACTTGCATTTTAAGGACCTACTGAGCTGAGATATTCTTCTATTTTTCTTCAATTGTGTTCTACTGAAAAAAGAAAGTCATGCATATCTGGGATGGCATATTTTTTGGTGAACTATCCCTTTAAATGTAGTTGGAAAGTTACCAGTGAGGAGAGACGTGCTAATAATGTGTATTAGTGCTGGTAGGATAGAAGGAAAATTGGCCTAGAGGAGATGAGAGGGAAAAGGCTCAAGAGAACAGGTAGTAGGGTGGCTGGAGAGAAGTTTTGATACCTCAGCCTCAGAGAGGGGTGAAAAAAAGGGGTGGAGTGGGTTATCTGTTGGTGATGGGTGTCTGTGGGTTTGTGGTGTGGAGAATTGACTGCTTATGTTTGTTATTTTGTCTCTGAAAAACGTGGCTAGTCATCAGCTTTACAAAGATGTGAAAGTTTTGAAGAGCATGTGAATGTCAGAAGTTCTGTTGCTTTTGTTTTGATAGTAATCTGTTTTAGCGGTGAATACATTCGCTGAGAAGGAAGAGAACAGTGACTAATTCTTAGGTCAACAGTGTCTTTAGATTTGCAACACTGTCTTTCAGGAGCCCTGAGTTTGGACCAATGTTCAAAAAGAACATTCGTGATTGTGAACATCGGTCGGTGGGTGTGGCATGGGCTCGTTTTTGTTATTTTCAATGTTATGATGAGTGTTCGTGCGGCTCTTGTTGGTGGCGTTGAGTGACAGCGGGCGACAATGTTATCTTGTGCATTCAGACATGCACCCCACTCGTGGTGCAACTTGCTCTCTTTTCCAGGTAAATCGCAAAGCAAAATCAAACATGTGTCCCCATTCATAATATACAGCCACTGATGTACAGGCACACTAAGCTTTATAAGGGCTGAGTGCAACCCGGAACTACTCCTACTGAAGGCGAAAACTTTACAATGAGACCAATCAGTTATTCTGGCTAAAATGTACTAATCTATGTATTATATAATGAAAAAGAAAATTCAAGTACTGATAGTGCAGCTGCAGCAAGTGTGCTCGCTGGAGGGATGATTGTTTCCTTTAAATAGCTTTTTATTATTCTCGACTTTGTCGATAACGTCAACTAATCATTTCAGCCCTGCCTGGAACTGCTAGCTAATTGATTACAAGCATCTCTTTTGAAAAATATGTGTCATTTAATAGCTTGCAATTTGGACTTGCTGCAATTTAAGGTTTGGCAGATGTAACATTAACCAGAAATGTGGCTATATTACAAATTAATGCTAATTTGAATGAGAAATAAATGACAATACACTTGCATAAATTGTATGGTGCCCATTTAAATGAGTGTTTATGGTAATCCTGATGACTCGCTCACAGAGAGAGTTTACTGAACTTCAAACAGCTGTGGTAATGCATTGAACCAAAATTATGCACAAAATAAACAGCATGTAACCCTAATCTCTATATGCATGGTGCAATTCACTGCCTGGCCAAAAAAATAAGTAATACTCAAATATTTAGTTGAATCGCCTTTAGCTTTGATTACAGCGTGCATTCGTTGTGGCATTGTTTCGACAAACTTGTGCAACGTTACAACATTTATTTCCATCCAGAGTTGCATTCAATTTTGGCCGAGATCTTGTATTGATGACGGGAGAGTCTTCTCCAGCACATCCGAAGACTTTCAATGGGGTTAAGTTCAGGACTCTGTGGTGGCTAATTCATGAGTGAAAATGATTCCTCGTGTTCTCTGAACCATTCTCTCACAATTTGAGCCTGATGAATCTTGGCATTGTTGTCCTGGAATATTCCTGTGGCATGAGGGAAGGAAAAATCTATTGATGTGATAACCTGGTCATTCAGTACATTCAGATATTCAGCTGACTTAATTTTATTGTCACATAACGTTGGTGAGCCAAGAGCTGAACAACTGAAGCAACCCCAGATCATAACACTGCCTCCAGATGCTTGTACAGTGGGCTCTATGCATGATGGCTCCATCACTTCATACGCTTCCCTTCTTACCCTGATGCGCCCATCGCTTTGGAATAGGGTAAATCTGGATTTATAAGACCACACGACATTTTTACATTGCTCAACAGTCCAATCTTTATGCTCCCTAGCAAATTGATAGATTTTTTACAATGTGACTACAAGTGTTTTAGTGATCTCTGATCACGATCATTCAAGATTTTCTTTCCGACCACATTTCTGACAGTTCACCACTATCATTCCATGTTTTAATAATGCATTGGACAGTTCTTACCCCAATTCCAGTGCTTTTAGCAATCTCCTTAGTTGTTTTCTTTGCTTGATGCAGGCCAATAATTTCTTCTGAAACACAGTAACATCTTTTCCACGACCAAGGGATCACCCCAAAGGAACATACATACATGGTTTTGTTGCGCTTTCATTTATTGCCTCATGAAACATAAACAGAATATGGGAAATGGCATGTGGTTACTTACAGCAGATGATCCCGAATTAAAACCAGACCCAAAACAAGGTGCAGAGATGTTGAAATAATCCTCACAACATGAGCCTGTCTTTCACTCATACAGAGATGTTGTGTGTGTGCACGCACACCATCTCTGAGGCTGCACGAGTCTGCCTGAAGCAAAGAAGCCGCAGGCAGTCAGAGATTCTCAGCCAAGCAAATGAACCAGAACAAATTATCAGCAAAAATATCTGCACAATTCCATTATCGGCACAATAATAATATTTAAACTTTCCCGGTTATCGGACAATAATATATCAGCCGCCGATGTATCATGCATCCCTAGTTGTGAGGCATTTGAGGGCAAATAAGGCAAGAATGTATGAAAGTCTGCAGCTTGAGATCTTTCTACATAAACATTGAAATCACAGAGGACCACAAGTGGGCTGCCATCATTAGGAATTGAGGATAGATGCACATCCAGCTCCTTTAAGAAGATTCCTAGCTGACCTGGGGGATATGTAACTACAAAATGTATATTTACTTACTAGATGGTTAAAATTATTGGCATGTAGTTCAAAGGAGAGGATTGTCACACAGATAGGACAGATGACTACATTTCCATGTGTTGGACATAAGCAAACCTGTTCCCCCACCCCTCCCAATCTGACGGGGGTGATGTGTAAAAGTGTATTTGATTGAGAGGGCAAAGGTTGCGACTGTGCCCTCTGGTTGAATCTAGGTCTCACTCAAGGCCGGGATGTTGAGACCTGATTGGCTAGTAATGGCAGGAATGAAGTACAGCTGACTGGCAGTTCCAAAGACTGATAGAAAGAGAGAGAGGTTTAGAAGAGGAAGTGGAGAAAGAGTGAAAGTGGTTAGGATTCCGCTTTCTCTTGTGTCTAAAGTGTGACTGGGAATGTGTTGAAAGCACAGTACAGCTGGAGAGAAGAAAAGAGGAAGAAATACAAAACCGTAGAAGTTGAAGAAATAAGAGTGATAGTTGAGTGCCTTGTTGGTTTCCTTGTTTGAGTAATCAGTGTTTGTGTGAAACAGCTGAACACGCCTGTTTAATAAGCAATATAAAGCCTAAAACTTGAACCGCTCAAATCAAAAGCACTTCACCACTACAGTTCTGTATTAAAAGCTCAAATAATAAACAGAGTAGTGTGCTACTAACAGGTGCTAGTTTAAACAAAACAAATCAAGTATTAAACGCAGACTTAGGCCTTATCCACACTAATACGTTTTCGTTTGAAAACGCATCTTTCTCTCTCCGTTTTGGCCTTCCGTCCACACTGAGACTGCGTTTTTGTCTGTGAAAATTGAGCTTTTTGAAAACGCACTCTAATGTGGATAAATGTAAAAACACTGTTTTCACATTTTAGTAGTGTGTGTAGTGTGAACTGTGAAAACGGATGCTTTGGAAAACGATGACGCGTTTTTAGTCATGTGATCTATCCAACCAAAACAATCAAGATGGCGGCCTGTGTTATAGCGCCGCTGTTGTGCCTGATACTTTGCTTGCGCTATTAAAAAATAAATGTCACTTTGTACAGCCTTCACATCGCATTCCTTCAAAGGCGATGGGAAGTTTACTCGGAATTGGTGTCCGTCGACAGAACACGAGGACAATTTTCAGACCGTACATGCAGCGGGGATTTTCCGCATGCGCAGTGACACGATTTAAGCATTTTCATATGTTTCAGTGTGGACAAGCAACTTTTGGAAAACGCTTGAAAACGTTAGTGTGGAATGAGAGCTTTTTGAAAGAAAATCTGTGCCGATATTTTATTTTTATTTTTTATTGCTCATCATTAAAACCTTATCTGATGAAACATACAAATAAACTCTTCATCTGGTGAATATATAGGCTGTAAAAGGCAACATTTGGTAAATACTTGCATATAAAGTATTGTTAGTTAGCCCAGTGTCTGCCATTTTAAAATAAGACTTGTTTAAAGTTGAACGTCCCCTGTAATGCACCAATTAAATGTTTTTTCTAGTTATTGAGATTTTGGTTGCATAGATAACTGCTTGTTATTTTATTTATTTTGGACTCCTGTAGCTTCAATGTCTGTGCTCTTTATAGTAAGGAAAGACTACAAATATATTTTTTTGGTATTATTCTACATTTTCCATTACTTTAGTTATCGGTATTGGCAAAATCTACATCTGTTGTCCTCTAACAACTCATCAGCTGTTCACTCTAAAGCACTCTAAAGTCTTTGTATTAATGGAATGAAAATGCAGTTTTCTACAGATTAATAGCCATATGAACATATAGCGATTTTGATGTTTTTTCTTGTTTTTTTTTTTTTGTTTTTTTTCAAATCGTATACAATTGTGCAGCCCTGAGGTTTCTAATGTTACAGTCTTTAGGAAAAGTAGTAACCAAATAAAATGCACATTAAGATCATTGCAATATTCACAATATTGTTAAATTTAAGATCATCCTAATTATAGATTGAATATTCGATATATCGCCCAGCCCTGCAGTAATGAATTTTGATAAGTCCTACTCAAGCTTCCTGTTTAAGTCAGAAATATGTCAACAAGGGTTAGAAAACTGTGCTTGTCAAGTGAGTTCACAGGTATCTGCTCATAAAGCGAATGACTTCCGTTTCCTTCAATGGCTAGAGCGTGAGTGGGTTTGCCATCGGGCTGTTGTGGTCAGGTAGATGCCGCAGTGAAATCATCATTCAAATAAGAGCCGAGGTAAAGCGCTCTGCTAGGTGTGGGGGTTTTCCTCATTCGTTTTCTTTCTTTGTCCTCAACATGACTGTGCTGAACATAATGTGTAAATTAATTTGAGCGGAGCTCCATAGAGAGCAGTGCCGTCACACAGAGCAGGAGCTGTCCCCAGTGTTCATCCATACAGCTGTGCTAAATGACACCAGTCAGCAATACAGCCTCCTCCTCTTTACCTCTCATCTCTGCTTTGTGCTGGTTTTCAAGTGTGATGTTGATGATAATAATTAGGGGTGCACCCATATGGAATTTCTGAGCTGATATGATAACCGATAATTCAAAGCTTATTGTGGCCAATATTGATAATCTTTTTTCCCTTTTTTCCAAGTTTTAATTTAATATTTTAACCTGGAACTGCTAGCCAATTAATTAAAAGCTACTCATTTGAAAAATAGGTGTCATTTAAAAGTTTGGAAGCTCTTAAATGCTGTTATTTAAGGTTTTCCAGATATTGATTTGTATGAGAAATGTTACAGTAATCCTGATGACTCGCTCACAAGGAGCGCATAATTAACTTTTAACAGATGTAATAATACATTAAACCAAAATGATGTGATAAATTAATAGCATGTATTGAACATTAAACAACAATACACACAATACAAACCATAATCTTTGTATGCATTGTGTTATGTTTATGCCAGCAGCCAGACTGCAAGTGTAGCGGTGGTTTGCGTGTGTTATGTATGTGTGTGCATTGTAGACATGCGCGTCTCGTTCACAGACGCGTATTACAGCGCTCATCTGGGACCGTTCCGTTGTATATCTTATGAAATATGATCACAATTATTCGAATCGTTTAGTCACGAGTTATAGCGCTAGAAAAGTCTCAACTCGTAAATTACAACAAACATAAGTTTCACTCACAATCTAGTTGTTAGCCATCTCATGTCATTCTGTGAGGATTATTTCAAGAAATATGCACCGTGTTGTGTTTGGGGTTTCTTTTAGTCGCGATGTGTTGCTTTAAACCCTTCAAAGAGTTCTCTGTACTCTGTTGTGTGTAATGTGTCGATGTGTGCATAATAACAGAAATAACATCTAGCCAGTGCCAGTCATTGTGAAATTCTGACAAATAATGTACTTACTGCTATGTTCATCTAATTTGCACAGTGCACTCCAACAGTTGAAAGCACAAAATTCTAATGACCCAATAGCATAGATTAGCCAACATTTCAGTCAAGTGTTTCAAAATGTTTGACTGGTAGTTTGTGGGACAAACCACACACCGATGACAGGGTGTTGGGCACCCAAGGCTCATCGATGCCTGCTGCGTATGGGACTGCGTAGCCGCAGAGTGCCCATGATGACCCCTGTCCACAGTCGTGAGTGCCTACTATGGGGACGCGAGTGTCAGAACTGGACCTTGGAGCAGTAGAAGAATGTTGCCTGGTCCGATGAGTCCCATTTTGTTTTACATCATGTGAACTGCCGTGTACATGTGCACCATTTACCTGATGGCAACAGGGGCAAAGTTATTACCAGAAAGCACTGCAGGAAGACAACAAGCTGGTGGAGGGAGTGTGATTCTGCTGGTAAACTCTGTCCGGCCATTCATGTGGATGTCAAATTGATAAGTGCCACCTACCTAACTATCGTTGCAGACCAGGTACACCCCTTCATGGCAATGGTATTCCCTGATGGCACTTCATGCCTCTTTCAGCAGGATAATGCACCCTGCCACACTGCACACATTGTTAGAGGATGAAGAATTTGATGAACATGTTCAAGGTGTTGCGCTGACCTCCAAAATCCCCTGATGTCAATCTGATTGAGTCTGTGGGATGTGCTGGACCAATAAGTCCGATCCATGGCAGCTCTATCTCGCAACTTACAGGACTTGAAGGATCTGCTGCTAATGTTTTGGTGCCAGATACCACGGGACACCATCAGGGGTCTTGTAGAGTCCATGGCTCGGTGGGTCGGCACTGTTTTGGCGGCACGCAGAGGACCAACAGCATATTAGACATATTATCAGAACATTTTGGCTCATGTGTATCGTAATATCTTTTTTTATTTTTGTATCGACTTTATACTGAAGCACCGGTACTTTTGACTGTGTGAATGCAAACTGTCATTTGAGGCTACCCAAGTGCTTGCATGATGGAAAGATGTCGCAGAAAGGCAGAGATTCTCAGCCACAAGGAAATAAACCGTAACAAGTGATTGACAAAAATATTGGTGGAAATTCCACTATTGGCGCAATAATATTTAGATTTTCACGCTTATCAGCCAATAATATAGTGGCCGCCATATAAATCGTCTACCCCTGATATTGATTATTAGTGTTATGAGTATAAATATGGCTGAATGATATGGTAAAATCATCTACTTGTGATTGTTTTGAAAAATATAGCAAGTTAAGTTGCTTTATGGTTAACAAAGGGGGGAAAAAACAGTGTGTCTGAAATATATGTGCTTGTCATTCTGCGCTGTCTCTGGCTTTGCTTACTTTTATGTTCCAATTGGTTGCTGCTTCTGTTAATTCCCTTTGACGTCACCAGTTCCAACAGATCGTCTAGTTTAAAACCCCACCAAAACCCATTCGCTTCAGCTTTTGCTGTTATTTGTTCGTTCATCACTCGTTTTACTATTTGGTCTCGTTCTGGTCTCGTTTTCATTCCCATTTTTGTTATTATTTGTTATGTGGGTTATAGTCCCCCCCCCTTCATAATATCCGTTATTCTTGTTTTGTTACAGTGGTGAGAAGCGGACAGGTAGGAGGTTACTTGACGTATATTGTGCATACACCTAGGGTTTCTATTTTTATACAAATTATATGAAAAATTATAATTTCGTTATTTTAATAACCCAACCCATCGTCGGCGCTTTATCAGTAGGTTGCACGACACGTGAAGCATTTTTTTTTTTAGCTTTCACTTAAGAAGATTTGTGCACTTTTTATTTTAATATATCTCTTTACATAATATTATTTTCCACTTAAAAACTATAATTTCGTTATTTTACTATCCCAACTGACTCATCCGCGCTTTCCAATAGGTTGCACGTAAGGGGGAAAAATATTTCTTCCACTTAAGAAGAGTTGTGCACTTTTAAGCACTTTTTATTTTAATATATCTCTTTACATAGATATTTTTTTTTCTACTGAAAAACTATAATTTCGTTATTTTACTAGCCCAACTAATTAGTAGCCTACTCATCCGGGCTTTTTAATATATTGCGCCTAAGAAAAAAAAGTCGTCTTTGGGCAGCCTTTTTGCGAAGAGAGCAGCCACAGCCACGCTCACTGATGAGCAAAAGTTGGAGGCAGAAATGACCATGTACCTGCAGGAAATGGCCATTGATGGGGAAGAGGACGACAAAATGTTTCCGTTTATGGCAAGATTAGCACGGAAATATCTGCGCATATGTGCTACCAATACTCCATCAGAGCGGGTCTTCAGCACAGCGGGTAGTGTAGTTACTCAATCCGCAGCTTATTAAAACCAGATAAAGTGAATATGTTGGTATTTCTGGCCAGAAACATTGAAATTTAAACATGGTCTATGGTGAAAGATAGTAGACTTCTTTACGCATTTTTCGCCATCCGTTGCGGAGCTATTCGATTTTGCATATTATTTTTTAAACGTTCATTTGTGTAGTTCATATGACCACTTTACAATATTTCAATAACATCATTTATTTTGTAGCCTGTGCTGAAGTTAATTGTGCTGCTAATTATAAGTGAAATGTTAATGCCGAGTTTCGGTCTGAGTGTTGTTCCGTTTTCTTGGTCTTTATTTGTTGTTCTTCTATGTTTTAATAAATGTGTGTTATTCATATTCACCTTGTTTCTTTCATTTGATTTGACATTATGGATTTATGGCCAAGGAAATTTTTCTTTAAAAGTATTAACCAGACAAAAGTTATTTGGCGTTCAGCTGGTCTGGGTTTATCTTAAACTGCCGCTTCAGTGTATACAAGAGCTATGTGACAATGAGCAAGATGTTCTGAGACACTACAACTACTAATAATTAATTAATAAAGGCTTAAAATAAAATATTTTAATCTAAATGTACAGTGTAAGACATGTAAAAAAAGACAAGAAGCTAACAATGTCAAGATCAATATTTGTGTAGCCTGCCTGACACAGTATTTTCACAGACTAACACGTCACGTCTCTGGCATAAACTACAGTATTTAAAATAGCATATATGCATTAGTTATATTCTCAATTTAATTTACAGAGCAATCCCTGCAAAGTTTTTAGGTTAACTATAGAAGAGACTAGGATTAGTGAGTCACACTAGCAAGACTCGCAAAAGGGGGCGTGGCATCACGATGGTGGCTCGACATCGTGATGTTGGTCAGCCATCACGATGGACGATGATATAACCCTAGTACTTACCAGGTTTTGTAAATAAATACATGTTTATTTTCATTTAACTTTTCACCAGTTCACTTATCACTTTACACTTTTGTATAATAAACCACTTGATTATTTCACAGCTTTTTAACTTGTTTGTTGTCATTTCTTCCAGCAAACAAGTTATTTTGATATCTATATTTAATGTTACACGCTTACACTCCAAGACAATCGTTGGGCAAAACATTATTGGGGGCTCGTCTGTCATTTCAAACACCCATCCCGAGACATTTATAATATATTTTTGTGCTGATAGCAGCTTGACATTGTTGTGCGGGCCTAGTTGCGTTGAGAATCTTGTTTGTTTGCACATGGATTAATGTTGTTGTGTTGATGCGGTGCAGTGTGTTAGTAAGCCTGGACTTGTTTGTACAGTTATTTATTGGTAATCCATCATTCAAACAATTTGAGAAGTGCAGAAACAATGATTTGTTGATGATTGCGTAATAGTATCATATTTCTGTGGAGAGGAAAGCGCTTAAGATATGAGTTTATTTGACAAAAGTTGGTTGAGCATGTTTGCAGCAGTGAACGCTGAAAACATTTCCATGAGCCTCATGCATGGTCAGACTATGTGTAATACACCACAGACAGAACAGAACTGAAACCACTTAATACAATGTATCATATCTTTACGCATGCTTTCAGTATGTGTAATACACGAACACGGCTGCGCATATACAGTAATCGCAGCAAGCAGCACATGTATTCCATTTATAAAATCACATCCCTGCGGATTGATAATCGCAAAAGGTCGTATTGTGATTCTGATATTATTTTGATCATTCATCCCTTATGATCAAATCAGTGGGATCTGG
This sequence comes from Xyrauchen texanus, assembly GCF_025860055.1. Classification (NCBI taxonomy): domain Eukaryota; kingdom Metazoa; phylum Chordata; class Actinopteri; order Cypriniformes; family Catostomidae; genus Xyrauchen; species Xyrauchen texanus. The sequence goes on along the minus strand of NC_068316.1, from coordinate 31,007,523 downwards.
GTTCATTTTATTCGCTTATGACCTGTTAAAAGATTGGATATACCTTTGTATAGACAGGGTTAGTAAGTGATTCTTCCATACATCTCTCGTGCTAACACAAGTAATGATTTAGTGTTGTGGTAGAGGCCACTGATCTGTTGATAGAGCTTAATTAGGAGTTAAACTTTAATATTACTTTAGGATGTGTTATTTAGAATGGTTTTACCAACCAAAGCTCAGTTCACTGCTCAATGGTAAAACTCCACATTCTCCCATATTCGTCAGCTAACATTGTATCCATCTTTGTACAGAATGTCATCAGAGGATAAGAGTCTGGATCCCTCTGACCAAGGACCATCTCCTCCCGTGAGCAGTGCTGGGGCCACACCCTCAGGGAGCCCGGCCCCCTCAGATATACACCCACGGGGCCGGCCTCGCAAGGATGCTGATTCTGTTACATCCAAGTCCAAAAAGAAGTAAGTGCATCTCAGGTTCCGTTTTATGCTGTTTGCATACGATGACGCACCTGTCAACCTGCTGTCCGCTTTCCATTATACTCTTGACTTTGTGTTGCTTCAAGTAGGTTAAAGATTGTAATTTGTTTAAAATCATGTACACTCACATATGAAGAAGAACCCAGTCATATCAGTGGCCTAGAAAGAGCTTCTTTTTATTTTATATATATATATCGGGCAGATTTATTTTCTGTAGTTAATCATGAGTAATCTCAGATTTTGAAAGTGCTGAAATTTGACTAAATATACTTCTTTTTCTGTCAAAATGCATTTATTTGATTTTTAGAAAAGAAAATGTATCAATATAATGCTTTATTAACATTTTCCAAACAAAGCCTTCCACAGTATAAAGATAGAAATTCACTAAAATATCACCAATTCAAGTAATATTAAACGTTTCCCAGTGTCTAAGTGAGAGTTTGACTAATTGAAAGAACTGGTCTCCACATTTGTTGCATATTCATTGCAATGGGCATTAAATCTCTTAAACTCTCATCCTCCACAATATTAATCTGCTGGTAGACTGTGGCTATCCACTTGGTTACAGCAATCATGAAGCTGCATTCGTGATTCATATGGGCATTAAATCTCTTAAACTCTCATCCTCCACAATATTAATCTGCTGGTAGACTGTGGCTATCCACTTGGTTACAGCAATCATGAAGCTGCATTTGTGATTCATATCGGACTGGCACAGCGTCAAGCACCGCTTTGAAATCCATGTGAAAAATGCTTCCAGAGAAAAACGTCTCATTCTGCATTTTGACATAATAGTTAAGACTTGGTATGTATCTGTGGTAATTAAAATGCACCTTATTTAGTGAAAAATATGTCATTTCTATCGGAAGTCCTATATAGACTTGTTTTGTACAACATATTGCATTAAGAGCTCCTTTCCCCATCACTTTATTACTGACTCTGAATCACTGCTGTGTGTGTGTTTGTGGTGTGTGCGTCAGTGTAATGACTACTGACGGACACATCGCAAAGGTTCTGCCCTCCCAACAAGTGTTTATGCTGGTTTGTGGTGTATTAATGGAACTTAAAGTTATCATTGGCTGGAAATCAGATTGAATCAAATAAGACTTACCACGAGGATTGATCATGAGATTTTAGGTGATGTTTGAGGCTAGTTAGTCCTGAGTTTGGTGCAATGCTGTATGAAATGCCTTGTACGGGTTTCACATATGCTCCGTGAGCGAGGCGTGAACGGTGCATTTTTGTTTTGTCATAGCAGAAAACTGAAATAATCAGGAGATTATCGAAAAGACGCAAAAAAATAAACAATATTTAAACTGAACCTACTAATGCATTGGTCTGCAAACAATCAAGCATGAAATAAAGAAAGAATAATTAAATAAACTGCAGGAATTTTTCCTGTGTTGTTTATATACAGAGATGGACCACTGGTCATTAAATGAATGGAAACAATTGGAATGCCCACCTTACAGATAAAAGAGCCAATCGCCTTATAAAGACATCACATGTCAACTCAAGGACAAACATGCGCATTAGCTGATCCAGCCTGAAAAAAAGCATTTTTAGCATAATCTGAGGTAAAGCAGCAGAATTTATGAAACTATTGTTGTCAGATTTTACTGCTGACTTAATACATGTTATTTGATTGTAATCATGACCAACCATTTTGGAAAATTCTGTCTTTCCCCATTCAAGTACTAGTTGGGAACTGTACTTTTATGTCGCTTGTTTACAAAGAAACAGCTGCCCAACCTGCTTGATAGCATTCTAAAAATGACCGCATAGTGGACTGACTTCCCTTGAAGGGGCTTGATATATGAACCATTTACGACCAAGTATGCTGATAAACAAGTGCATGAGTCTGCCCGCCATTGCAGTAGGAACCTTGAAACAAAAGACGCAGCCAATGTGAAAGCCCAAACGTGACCCATTGCTCACGCCATGGTCACGGAGTATATGTGAAGCTGGCGTTACACCACACAGCAAAGCAGTTTGTATGCCAGTGTTATATTATAAAATGCCAGTGTTTATAATATATATATATATATGTGTATATATGTATATGTTTATAAAAAACACTTATATTTTATATATTATATAATTATTTTTTAAGAAAATTACAAACCAATATAATGAGTCAGGAATTCAGGAGCTACTCTGACTGTTTCAGTGAGTTCATTCAATCAAGGATTCTTCAGACTGGCAACTACTGAGTTGGTGGGTGGTTTTGGGTGATTCTTTAAAAGAGCCAGCTAATAAGAGTCATTTGTTCATGGACTAATTGTGCTATTCAGTATGTTTGTAGTTGAGTGCGTCCAGCGAACATGACGTGAACATAATGCATAACGTTTTCATCTCACCGCAATCATGTCAGAATGCAAGCTCATTCTGCTACACCTGGAAGAAGCTTTTGTGCTGAGGTGCATTAGTGTGGAAGAGCTGTGTGAGGCACATATGTAGATGCTGCTCGGATGATGGCATTTTCTTGTTGCCAAGTTAATTTTGGCTCCAAAAATATTTTTGCTAGAGCACAGCATGAAGCATGTGGAAGGGAAAATATTAGACTGGATTTTACTGAATTAATTTTAAGTGAATTGTTTAGTTTGAAACAAGTCATAAAAAGACATCGTCCTTGATTCGAGAGCATTTTATTCCAGGTCAAAAATCGCTGTAAGCGATTTTAGCCATTTTGGAACTTCCACCAGACTAGCCGTTGTATTAGCCACGCCCCCTCTTTTCAAAACCTTGCACTCCAAAGACACATGCACACACACAAACACACTAGAGGCCGTTGTGTTGGACCAGATGGAGGGGCTGGGCCCCCCCCGAGAATTTTGCCATACAACCCTGACCGCTTCACGATTGCAGGACACCGTACCAGTACTTATACAAGCATATGTGGGGTTAGACTTTATGGTTTGTGTTATGAGGAAAGGGTGTGGCCGGGCCGTGAGGGTGCATGGCTGGCGCTAAATCAGATGATCAGCAGGAGAGTGAGATAAAGGGGGGCTGGAGATGCCAGTTCAAGAGTGAGCTAGAGACACCTGCTGCATGTGTGTGTGTTTATGTTGAGTTTGACATTAAACTTTACGTTGACTGTTCAGCTGGTTTCCACCTCCTCCTTGCCCATCATTTTTCCTGTCACAGTTAGGTTTAGGTTTTGGTTTGGCTTTAACCTAGGGATAAAAGATTTTTTATTATCTAATTTGTTGTTTATTTTTTTTCTATGGTAGCAAAAGGTTTTTTGTGCAAGCTAACTCATACAATTTCGCCATCTCATACTTTTATTATGAATTCTCATGAGACCGGGTTGGTGTATTCAGTAAAATTCTTACCTAATCTTTTATTTTTGTTCTTAGTACTGATAAAAAGATTTCATATAACTGAATTGCATGATTGTGTTGGTGTGCATGTGCATCGTTTACAAAATTAGACAACACACTGCATTTATTTATGTGTTTAGCTTTAAATTGAACGTGACCCTTTACATGAGAACAGTTTCGCGAACAGTTTACACTGCAATTCGTTATGCTTGTTTTATAAATAAGGCTCATTGTCTTTGTAGTGTATAATGTACCAGTAGAGATTCCCAACTGGGGGCACGCATACCCCAGGGGGTATGTAATCAGGTCACTGGGGGTACGCAAAAATAATAGTTTTTTGCTATGTTGAACCTAAATAAAATTAAAATAAAACAATTAGGAATTGGTACAAATATTGATTTTCCAATTATTTGCAATCTTCATTTAAACAGTCTCTATATCAATCTAATACGCTTTGCAAAGTTTGGCACCAAAATGTTTTCACTGCGTGTTAAGTGTAAAAGTTTGGTTTGACTCATCCCTTGTAATGTATGTCCAAAGATGAGATCATCGCAATCCACATAATCATTGAAAAATATCTCATTTAAAACTTTCTGTTCCCTAAAGTTTGTTTATCAAAAAACAGCAAACAAATTAACATTAATTCTGGATGCGTGCTATGTTAATATGCGCTTAATGGCTGAACTGCCACCGGTGGTCTTAAGAGTACTTTTTAAGCTTTTGTTCTACATATCAATGTAAAAACTTGTAAATAGTACAAATCATACATGCACAACATATGTATGCAATATAACATATGCAATTTCAAGGCATCATATTTATTAATGGAATACATGGAATTTTTACATTTTTAAAAAGTGACCAAAATAATGGGGAAAAAAAAACTATTTGTAAAATTGTATAATGTACCAAGTTAGAAGGTCCCCTTTGTAATCAACATCAGTAGCTAAGAGACCATTTCTATCATATGTAAGCAAAATGAACATTAAAACTAAGATATACCGGAAATATAATAGATTTTATCAGTAATAATAAGCCGTATTAATGATGATGTTAAAATAATCTTTGGTGCATATCTTTGGTTTTGTGTCGATGAAGGTCCTTACAGATGGTGCTGTGGGGGTACTTATGGCAAAAAAAAAGGTTAGGAAACAGGTGTACAGCACATGGCCATGCTGATATTACAGAGATAATTATCATCAAAGTGATTAATTCTTAAAATTCTACTAATAGTCGCTGTTGGTGAATCACTGGTTGCCACAGTCGATAGACTTAGCATTTCATTTGAAAGTAAATTAGTGAGGGCCTCTGATGGGAATAAGGGGCCTCCTCTTGGAGATCAAGTGTTGACCCTCAGTTAAACAGTGCAGATATAGGGCAGATTTGTCCGGCACCTGATACTGCAGGTACAGCCCTCTTTGGACCTACACACCAAGTTGACACCATGAATCTTGTATGGAAATGGAATTGTTGCATTTTAACATACAGTTAGAAAAAGATTCACAAATAGATTGCATTAGATTTATAAATATATGTTTATTAAATTAAAGTGAATTCATAAATAAATGAGATTTGCAAATAAAGAAATGATTTACAATTATATTTTTTAACTCACACACAACTCATTCATTTGTGGATCGTGCACATTTAATTGTAGATCGCTTCCTGTGCATTTGCGGATCGCTACAGACATTTTTTGATTTTGAAACTAATCTAGCATCGAGATGTGCACACACATCTACAAATAGGCGGACTCCATCGTCTACATATGCCAAGTAGATAATGGCCATATTACTCGGACCAATCGTAGCACGTTTTATCTACAACCAATCATGCTTCGTTTTACTATCAGGGTGGGACCAGAGTCACAGCGCTCTCATGAGTATGGAATCAAGCACTTGCAGATAAGCTCCAAGGCTGCAAACTTTTAAAGAAACTTTTTTAAAGAAGGTTTGTATAATTTTCTCTGTTATAAACATGTAGTGTCTTCTTGCTAAATGTCAACACCTATAAATTGCCATTTGTAGAGTGTCCTGATCATTTGCTTTATAGCTAACCTGGCTATCTGTTTAGTCAAGTTTCTTGACTGAAATGTGTCGTCAAAACGTTTAGCTACAGCTCTAAACAGACACACTACAAACGATCAGTAATACAGATAGTGTCTTTTATAAAACATGAATCATATTAGATAATCTTAGGAGCAAAAACCATAAATGAATACCCTATATTAATATACAGTGTACAAGATCTGCTATGCCAATAATTTGGTTTTACATTATGTAAATGTATTAATGTATTATTATGTATTATTTTTAGCTCTTAGTGTTATGGCAGACCAGTCAAATGTTACTCACAAGAAATAATTATGTTAACCCTGAAAAATAATCTGTTTCACTAGCAAGTATATGGGCTGTGAGATCCAGGAGGACAATAATAATAATAATAATAATAATAATAATAATAATATTAAGAAGAAGAATTGCGAGTATAATGTAGAACTGGTGCTCTCTGCTCCACATCACAAAAAGATGTGCTACTGGTGGAAAGACATCACAAATCTCAAACGCCCAGTCTTTTTTGTGTAACTGTGACTAGGAGTATTTGTCCCAGACAACTGATACAACACCATGACGTGGCAATGAGGATGTTATGTACAACAAAATTTAGCAAAATACTAGCACTCCAGTTGTAATGATCAATACCATTGTTTGTGCGTCAATACATGTACTCATATTTATTGTCTTTTGTAGTTACATGCATTTTAACCTGTAATTTGTAACCAACAAAATCATAACTTTTAGCGAACAGACTTGGTTTAAAGTGTTAAAAAAATAAAATAAAAAAATACCTCAAAATGCCTTGATTGAACTCAATAAAAGATATGTCAACTAAATGACAAAAAATATTTTGTCAAATGAGATTTCATCATTTATACTCCTATTCATGTTGTTCCAAACCCAAACGACTGACTTTCTTCTGTGGGAGGAACTCAGAAGGAGATATCAGGAATTATGATAGGGACTGACCGCATCGCTTTCATTTCAGCCTCATTAGCAGCATCTACATTTTACATTGTTTTCTCATATGCCACAGAAGAAACGAAATAGTACAGCTTTAATAAAAAAAAAAAAACAGGAGGGTTAATAAATGACAGAATTTTCATTTTTACATTTTGGATTGCACTTTTCATTTCAAGACTTGACAGGGTATTTTAAAGAAATCTGACATAACAAAATAAATAATCTCATATTACACATTTTAAAAGTAATTCTGTATTGGAAACACTGAGTTTTGAGCAGGTCAATTATCATTGTCAGAACATGATGCTGTATTTTATGAAGGGCCCCCTTAATAGTACCTCCTAAAACATTCACACAAAATTGTTAAAATGCAAAATTCTAATGAACATTACCTTACATCTGCTTTTAATAAATACATAAATAATGTGAAACCAAATTATTGGCATAGCAGATCTTGTACACTGTGTAATATAGGGTATTCATTTATGGTTTGTACTCCCAAGTTCATCTGATATGAATCATGTTTTATCTGTGCTACTGATCTTTTGTAGTGTCTAGTAGTGTGTCTGTTTGGATCTGCAATGTAACATTAAGAGTAAAGGTTTTGTCGACTCATACATTTTCCATTATGTAGCTAATAGTTTCAGTCAAGAAACATGGTTAAAATTAAAATAGCAGACTCAAACAATCAGCCAGTTTAGCTATAAAACTAATGATCAGCACACACTACAAATGGGCAGTTTTCAGCTGTCGACATTTAACAAGACACTACACATGTTTATAACTGAGAGAAAATTATAAGAACCTCAAATCACAGTATTCCTCTGACGTCTGTTTCTTTAAAAGTTTGCGGCCTTGGAGTTTATCTGTAAGTGCTTGATTCCATGCTCATGGGAGCGCTGTGACTCTAGTCCCGCCCTGATTGTAAAACGAATCGTGGTTAGTAAATAGAATGTGCTACGATTGGTCCGAGTAATGTGGCCGTTATCTGATTGGCTAGATTAGATGATGGGTGGAGTTTTGTGTGCACATCTTGACTCTAGATTTGTTTCAAAATGGAGAAATGCGTGTAGCAATCTGCAAATAAATGCACAAGATTCACAAATGAAGGCTGCCCAGAGTTGTGTTTGAGTTAAAAAATATATTTGTGCATTTCTTTATTTTCAAATCTCATTTTATTTATTTGTTAATTCACTTTATTTTTGTGAAACTCCTAATATATGTTTATAAATCTCATTCAATTTATTTGTGAAGTCATTTAATTTTTGTGAAACTCCATTCATTTACCTGTGGATCTCTTTAAATTTATTTGTGAACCAACTTTCTGTTTGTGAATCTCTTTCCTTTTGTATGTTAATATGCAACAATTCCATCTCCATAATCATGTGTCTCAAAACACACAATCAAACAACAAACAAGTCATAGAGAGCTCTCGATTTCAAAGTGGTTGTTCTGTTACCTGACACCACCAAAATCTCCAAAGCCTTTTCATTACAGGCTGGGGAGATAATTTAAACTAGCTGAACTGTTGTTGAAGATTGGACCCAAATGCATCTTTAAGAACGTGTATGATTGGTATATTTGGTGTGTTTCGCTTTATACACACACACACAAAAGGTGTTTGAAATGCTTGGTCAAAATTTCTCCTGACTGATAATGAGGGTTGCTGATTGTTATAGGGTGTCTTGAAGGACAAGTCGACCCCAAAATTAAAAGAATTTACACCCTTTCATTAGTCTTTCTCTTAATGAAACATAAAAGGAGATGTTAGGCATAAGCTCCAAGCTTCTATTTTAATAATCAGCAAGTGGAATACAAATATTATAAAAGTAGTCAATTTCACTCGTATGCTAAATACTGAGGCTTGTGAAGTCGGGTGATAGTGTATAGATTGTGTGCATTTGTCGTATGGACTACTTTTATATTGTCATTTTTGGAGCCTGAAAGTAAAAATCGCCATGCACTTTCAATGTATTGAAAAGAGCAGCTTGGATATTCTACAAAACATCAAAAAAGATATTGAAACAACATTGAGTGAATCAATGGTTTATTTTTGTGTGTACTATTTATTTAATGAGACATGTAATTTATCTATATCTGTTGAAATAGAGAATTTGGATGTTGCATTACTGATAATTATCCTATATTTAATCTAAATGCAATGCCAGCTGTCGAGAAACCAGATAGGAGAGGAACTGAATGGTTTTTAGCTGGAGCTCTGTATTTGACCACCCTTTATCCTGACAGTTTCTGTGTCTCATCTTGCCCCCTATGTCATGAATCAGTATATTGTGAACATTACACATCGGGGACACTCATAACTCCGTTACCTGCAACATGATAACGAGGTCACGCATTAAAACAAAGCTGACAGCATCACTATATGAAAGGCAGTATTGTGAATTTTCATTGTAGATATTAAAAAGTACAGTGCAATTATAAAAGAAAAAATATAACGTGAGCAAAAAGGGGTGCGATCTTTAATTTTCATGCACATTTTGTAAGATAATTTCAAACCCTTTTGTACAAAACCCCTTTCACAACACTCAACGTTTCAAAGCAGCTTTACAGAAAATCATGCTTTTACAGGCAATGGAACTGTAATGCCTATAAAGTCTTAGTCATCACTGTGTAATTGTAACTTGTGTATTAAAATAAATAAGGAAATAATTGTATAATTGTAATTAGATCCCCAGTGAACAAGCTGAAGGCGACTGTGGCAAGGAACACAAAACGCCATAAGATGTAGATTAATGGAGAAAAATAACCTTGAGAGAAACCAGACTCACTGTGGGGGCCAGTTCCCCTCTGGCTAACATCAGGAATATAATGACAATATTACTTACGGTATGTATAGTTAATTAAATTATTAAACTAAGATTAAAATGATAAAACTAAGTGCGTGTTAAGGGACCGTGATTAAACAGATTTTGTATGAACTGTAGGATTAATGACTTATGTCTTTTGAAGTCCATCCTGGATTAACTGCAGAAGTTCACATAGATGCATTGTCTTTTGTTAGTTGGCTGATGAAGGCTTTTGTTGGCTATTAAATTATAGTCTATATATTCCATTTTAAGAGTGTAGTCCATCAATAGACAAAGGTGATGCAGGCAGAGATCAGTGATGTACATTGCAGTTCAACCGGCTGGTCATTTTGGTGTGGTTCGGTGAAGTCCATCCTAAATCCAGGTTTCAGGCAGTGGCATATGAATTATCCGATGTCTTACAGTTGGAGTTAGCATCAGTTCATCATCAGTAGTCCAGTGTAAAAGACCGAAGTGATGTCTGGCTAGCACCGGCATAATCACTCCGCGACACATAACAGTGGAGCTGGATCTAGCCGGCTCTGGTAACCTCGGAATATGAATCCCTAGGTTGAGACAGGGAAACAAATAAATAATATTAGCATAGATGCCATTCAATTTATTGCAGAGTTATAGATTATTTCTTCTGGTTCCTGCAGACCTATTAAAGCAGCCTAATTGTGAGTTGATGGATAAATTAGGTGTATGCCTGGTTAAATAAATGTGTCTTTAGTTTAGACTTAAACTGAGTGAGTGTGTCAGCATCTCAAACAGTGTTAGGGGGACCGTTCCGTTGTTTAGGAGCCGAAAAGGATCTGGCCTGTTAATGGTGCCTAGATTGTAAAAATCCCAATAAGGAGGTCCTTATTGGGATATTTACATTCTATGCACTATTAACAGGCCAGTATTTTGTAAATTGTAATGAACGAGATGGAATATATATATGTACCTTTTTAAAAAATATATATACATAAAATGCAAAAATATGACCAAAATGATGAAAAACTAATGATAAAATGATACATTGTAAAATGTATATTTTCTAGTGCTGGCAGTCAAATAAAATGTTACTTTCTTTTCTTGTCAAAATGCATTTACTTCCATCTTAGGAAAGAAAACAAAAAAATATGTAATAATATAATGCTTTATTAACATTTTCCAAACAAAGTGTAGTATTAAGATAGTAATGCACTAAAATAGCACCAATTTAAGTAACCTTAAACGTTTCCAGAAGTGAAAGTGGGAGTTTGACTAATTGAAAGAACTAGTTTCCCCATTGGTTGCAATGAAATTGGCATTAAATCTCTTAAACTCTCATCCTCCTGCCAGTAGACTGGCTATCTGCTTTGTTACATCAATCGTGAAGCTGCATTCATGATTTGCATCAGAGCGTCAATGCCAGCGTTGAGCACCACGTTGAACTCCACATGAAAAGCGCTTGCAGACAAAAGCGTCTCATTCTGCGTTTTGGTGATAGTTAATATTTGGTGTGCTTCTGTGGTAATTAAAATGTGCCTTACATTGGCTGAAAAATATTTAATCTGGGCTTGTTTTATATATCAAATAGCGCCAAGAACTCCTTTCCATCATTTTATCACTGTCAGGGAAGCACTGTTAGAGATTCTTTTATTTACTGGTATAACAACCTCTATCATAGGAGAGCATGTAACAGTCAACTAGCATGTGACGACAGTAGCGCCGATAGAATGTCTATGGAATCACTGCATTATGCTGTGTCATGCTAAGCTTGTAAGTTAATCTTGGTAGAAGGGCTCTTGCGCTGTTGTGTGTTGTGCGTGTGCGTCAGTGTAATGACTCCGGGTGGCCACAATACAAAGGTTCTGCCCTTCACACCAGTGATTATACTGTATTAATGGTAAATGTGTTAATTGCGATTAAGAAAAAAGAATGCGTTAAATATTTCAAATGAATTGCACGTGTTAACGTGTTAATTCTGACAGCTTTAATATTTTTGTAATGTACCATGTTAGAAGGTACCCTGTATATTTTACATCATTAGCAGAGAGAGAATTTCTTTATAACTGAAATATACCCATATGAATTGGAAACAAATCGAATCGGGAAATCTGTATCAATACCCAGCCCTACTGGCCAGATCCATGACCACTAAACTAGGGAGCTGATTGAGACGCACACGGTGGCACCAGATATATTGCAATGGTCTCATATAATCGTCAATGTACATACAATACATGAAACCAGTCAGTCCACATCCATAGATTTTTTTTCCCGTCAAATTTTTAGACGCAGCTGCCATAATATATTTGGCCTGGTTCGTGTATTTACTTGATAAAGGCATACGTGATGTTCAGAATTTTTTTCAGAATTTGTGGAATTCTGTGGAATGGATTTAAGTTTGCTTTCACACTAGCGCCTTTGGTGCACAAATGGGTTTGTTTGACATCAAAATGTAGTGTTTGGTTGACGTGAACACTGTTTAGCAAGTACGCTTGGTAAACAGTACACTTTGTGAACTCTGGTACGGTTCGCTACCGATATGAACACAGTTGTCCAAATTGCGGAAGTGTTGTTGATGCTGTGAATTTTGATGGCATATAATTTGTGCCTTTGCATGCTCCCAAACACTATTTTTATGGTTTTATGCATTTCTCAGCCCTGCTTGTCTCCAAATAAATCGCCTTCAGAGAGCAGCTCACATTCTTCACATCTCTTGCAAGACATCCATTATGTGCAGGTAGTTTTGATGGCAGATACAAAATATTGTCACATGGTTACAGTAGTAAGCTGCTGCTAATACTTACATTGTTGAAGTGAACGTACAGAGACTAGCAAGGGAGGAACTGAATGCAAGTTTGTGTCATGCTATCAAACCATGTGCCAAACCATGCTAAAAATGAGATGAGCTGAGAGTAATGCACTCTTATTGATGGCTAAAAGCATAATCAAATTATACAAATATTTAAGGACAGGGGATGTATGGAACTTTATGACGCTTGAATTTTGTGGAAATCTGTGTAGTTTGATGGGCTTGCAGAGTCTGTTTTGGTTGCTTAATGGTTGCTTGGGGTGAAAGATCAAGGTTAATGTTAGGTAGCCACCTGATGTTTTACAACCTGTTGCTTGCATCACTTCCTGTGATTTTACGAGGAACTTGACTGGTATAACATTGTTATAATCAGAGTTTTTTCTTTTTTTTTTACATCCTCAGACCTGAGTGGAATGTAGTTTATTATATTCTCAGGCTTTACTTGTGTTTACCTTGCTTAGTGATAATTTCAGGAGTTTAAGCCATGAGTGTAGGGTGAGGAAACAGTTAAAGTGTGTGCAGAGGGACAGAAGCACTGTTGTGAAGGGGGTGTGCCGCAGCTTAGCCAGTCAGTCCGGCCCGGGTTTTAGGCTCCGCCTTCCTGAGCTGGAACTACTTGCACTAAGCTTTTTTCATCTCTGTTTCCCTTTTGCTCCCTCTCTCTCTCTCTTTCTCTCTCTCTCTCTGTCTCTCACACACTCTCTCTCTCTCTCTCTCTCTCTCTCTCTCACTCTCTTTCTCGCTCACTCTCATGCTTTCTCCTGCTGTTCACCAGTGTGCTGTGACCATGGCCATGAGCTCTTAAGGGAAGAACAATTTAAACTGATAGTCAACACATTTTCATTGTAATCACAATGTAATTTGCCCTAAAGCAAAATTTGCGTGCTCTTGCTTCAAATTTGTATATTTTTGGGATCTGAATCACACACAGTAGTATCCAAAAGTCTGAGACAGCTAGCAATATTTTTCTATTTTAAATTTTTCTAGTTTAATACATAATTTATCCTTAAAAATAACCTTATCAGCAATCAATAATTTGAGTGAATAGTTCAAATGTATTTGAATTTAATATTGTCTTAATATTTCTATGTACCACTTTTGCTTTAAAATCAGCATACACTCAAACTGGCTTGAGCAAAACCTGATGATCGTGTTATTCTGCATGCTTCGAGAAGGTTTCAAAGAACATCTTCAAAAGAGAAAGTGAATGGGGCTTATACGTAAACATTCAAATACACACTGTTTCATTAGTATAGCCACTACATGTAAACTACATGCCCATTAACAAGATTTTGTGATTAAATCATTTACTAACCTTTTCTAAAAAAAAATAAAAGTAGAAAATACATTTTTTGTGGTTATTAAAATTATGCCACAAAAGCTGTTGATTTAGCTTAACTTGTATTGAATATATTGCATTAAAAATACATTTGATATTTTGTGTGTGTGTGTGTGTGTGTGTGTGTGTGTGTGTGTGTGTGTGTGTGTGTGTGTGTGTGTGTGTGTGTGTGTGTGTGTGTGTGTGCGTGTGTCCGTATGTAAGAAAGGAAGTCATACGGGTTTGGAATGAAATGATGGACTGAATGTTCTATTTTTGAGTGAAGGAGAAAGTATTTTAACTTTGAAAAGATTACACTGTTCACCTTAATGATTTTATATTTGTACTTTCAGAGATTTTGGTTATAATAAAGATTATATTTTGTTTGTATATGAACATGGTACTCAAACTTTTGTTTGTTTTGTTTACTCTAAAATTCCTTTGAATCATTGACAGCCCGTGGTTTTGGATGCTGTGTTGTGTATCTTGTGAGACTAGTAAATGGCTCTCTAAATGTTGTGGCACATGTTCTCTGAACACAATCCCTCTGGGAGCGTCCTGACCGGCTGTCCGCCTCAGCACTGCTTATCAGCTGTTTATTTACCTTCAGGTTAATCATTACCCCAGATCCCATCTCTTGTTTACCTTTACCCCTGATGGTAAAGTACATGCAAAATCCATTTAGTCTGACCCTGTCTGCAAAACACGTAGTCACAAGCCTTCATTTTCTGCATTAAGCACATCTTAATGTGAAAGACTTGAGCTGCTTTTTTCTTGTTTGGATTTTACGAGGATCCATTTATTATTTGACTAGAAGCTCTTTATTAACGTTTTTCACATTTTAAAATAATAGTGAAGTCCTTGAAACTATGAAATAACACACATGGAAATGTTGGAATTCTGTGGTGACCAAAAAATGGTTAGAACTCGTATTTAAAATTCGTCAAAGTAGTCAATCTTTGTCTAGATTCCAGCTTTGCACATCCTTTTCATTCTTTTAAGTTGAGTTCCCATGTGTGCTGGACACTTGCAGACTGTTTTGTTAAAGACATTCTTGTGTTGGCACAATTTCTATTTGTCTAAAAAAATAAAATAATTCAAGCTCTTCAGCATAAGCATTTAGATCAAAAGGTTGATTAAGATCATGTTAAATGTAAATTCGGTCAAGTGTGTCTAAACAGTTGACCTGTAGAACATTTAGATATAAAAGATAAAATGTTATGGTTATAAATGACATTGCTCTGTTGGTTACACAATAGACTGATTTACTTATGCTCTAGGCATGTGTACATGTAAAATAATGTCAAATACCATTCAACACATTATTCTTTGACGTTAAATAAGTAATACATTCATTTTAGATCATACACTTGACTGGGGTTGCACAAATGACATCTTTTCTTTATATTTCTAATGGATAAATTGCTTTAAATTTCTCAACTTATCTGTTTATATCAAATGCTTTTCTATTCATTTGCTCATAGATTTGTACACATGTGTATAGCAGTAAGCCATCTTTTTAAAAAAATAAAAATATTTTTATATACACATTTGCATTGACTAGTTTGACTTTAATCTTCTGAAGAACTACTTGCATGTAGGTATGCACCGATCTTCATACCTGGATCGGTATGGGTTTTGATACTGATGTTGTTAACCGGATTGGGGATCAGTTTGACGAACACGATCCAAATCCAATACTGTGTGATAGTCATGGTCGTTACCATCAAGATGACAAAAAATGACAAAACAACCAGAAAGTACCATTAAAGTAGTCCATATGACTCATGCATTTAAGTCTCTTGAAGACATATGATAGTTTTGTGAAATATATAACTGAAATACAGTGGTTTAAAAGTTTTAGGCACTTGTGAAAAATGTTGCATATTGAGGATGTCTTCAAAAATAATGACATTAATGGTGTTCATTTATCAATTAATGTCATACAAAGTCCAGTAAATATAAAAAAGCTAGATCAATATTCAGTGTGACCATCTTTGCCTTTAAAACAGCTCCAATTCTCTTAGATACACAGTCAGTGAAGAGCACTTTTTGCCAGTCCGGTCTGGTCTAGTGAAGGTGGGTTTGTGCCCATAGGTGATGTTGTTGCTGGTGATGTCTGGTAAGGAGCTGCCTTACAACAGGCCTACAAGCCCTCAGTCCAGCCTCTCTCAGCCTATTGAGGACAGTCTGAGCACTGATGGAGGGATTGTGCGTTCCTGGTGTAACTCGGGCAGTTGTTGTTGCCGTCCTGTACCTGTCCCGCAGGTGCATATTCATACACAGGTGTGATATTCGGATGTGCTGATCCTGTGCAGGTGTTGTTACAAGTGGTCTGCCACTGTGAGGATGATCAGCTGTCCTTCCTGTCTCCCTGTAGTGCTGTCTTAGGTGTCTCACAGTACGGACATTGCAATTTATTACCCTGGCCACATCTGCAGTCCTCATTCCTCCATGCAGCATGCCTAAGGCAGGTAGATGAGCAGGGACTCTGGGCATCTTTCTTTTGGTGTTTCTCAGAGTCAGTAGAAAGGTCTCTTTAGTGTCCTGAGTTTTTATAACTATGATCTTAATTCCTTTCCTTCAGTAAGCTGTTAGTGTCTTAACGACCGTTCCACAGGTGCATGTTCATTCATTGTTTATGGTTCATTGATCAAGCATGGAAAACATTGTTTAAACCCTTTACAATAAAGATCTGTAGAGTTATTTGGATTTTTACAACATTTTCTTTACAATACAGTGTCCTGAAAAAGGGACGTTTCTTTTTAGTTGAGTTCTTTTTAGTAACATCAGTAATAGTAATAGCAGTCATAGTAATAGCAATAATAGCGATACTGATAGTAGTAGTAATAATAATAGTAGAAATATGAATAGTTGTAATAGTAATATTTGCAATAGTATCTCTATTGCAGCCCGGATCTCAATCCCATTAAACGCGCCTGGGACCTGTTGGATCGGAGCGTAAGGCTTGGGGCCCCCTCACCCTTTGTTCAGGGACACATTATTCCATTCCATGTGAAACTTGTTCAGTTTGTCTTTGTTGTAGAATCTTTTTATGTTCATACAAATATTTACACATGTTAAGTTTGCTGAAAATAAAAGCAGTTGAAAGTGAGAGGACGTTTCTTTTTTGCTGAGTTCATTACTGCTAATAATATTAATAACTTTATTTATAACTATAACTTTTTTATTGAAGACTTTTAATTGAATTACTGTTAATATTGCTTCTGCATTATCTTGTCAAGTAGTTAATGAAGTCTTTCTTAAAAATCTAGCCTTCATGTTTTTTGTGCTTGTTTTTTGTGTTTTGTCTATTTTATAATGAAATATTGTGTAGTTGGAGGTTGTTTCTTGACATCAGTGTATTAAGAAAAATACACTTATTTAAGAACTCATTAAGAAAAAACAATACTGGTATTGGATCAGGATTAATATCGGCTGATACAAAGAGTTTGTTTCGGAATTGGATCGGTAGATATATAGTGGTATCAGTGTATCCCAAGTTGCATGAGCATTTTGCACAAAAATGTATAAAAAGCATTTGAGCCTGCATCTATTTTTGGGTGTACAAAATAAGGTTAAATTGAAATATTTGTTGTAAACTCAAGATTTTTCAGTTTGGATACAGGTGTTGAATTGTTAGACAAGACTGGGTTGTTTCACCCTAGCGTTAAAGGCTAAATGGCAAAGGGGAAGTTGGCTAGCCTCAGTTGTTGAGGCTAGCCGGTCGCTGCATGAGATACGGCATGTAATGTGAATCTGTAGAGTGGCATATTAAAGAGGAGGGGGTTGTTGACCTGGATTAAACCTGTCTCAAGCACAGCACAATAGCCTGCATTTTCAATGATGTAGGTCATTGATCAGAGCGCTGGGCGCCAGGCTGCAGTATCCGCCTCACTGCAGAAACCTTACACTGGAAATGTGATGCTTATTATTCAACCAAGCTGCATTGTGCTGGGGGAGAACAGTGGTTTGTTAGTCCCACAGTTGTTTGGGTGTAATTCAGTGTTTTCAGATCATTTGTTTCAAACGAGGATGACATGTCTGCAGTAGCTTATTATTTGACTTGTTTTGAACATGTATTGCAGTACAATGTGTGTAGTGTCAAGTGTCGTTTTGTTTACTTTGCTTCTAATACATGTATGTTGTACCGGTGAGGAGCTTTAGGTCTATAGATCTGAGTGCTTTGAGAACCATAGGGTCTTTTTAGGAAGTGCTGTAGATAGCGCATGGTTGCTCTTGTGTGGAACCCAGACTTTAATGGGAAACGAGACACTAAAACATGTTTTTCGTGACGCTAACCGATATGTGCTAGTCATCCAAGATAGACAACATTAGCTCTGTTCCAAAACCCAGTAACCTGCCATGATATTTACTTTATATGTAGGAAGGAAGTAACAGTGACAGAATCTCACAAGTAGAAATGTGTAGAAATGTTCATTTCTTGATTAAATTTGGATTAATAAACTCTTGGGTCTATTCAGTTCCATTCCAATTCATTTGGTTATATTTCAGTCTATAACGTACATTTTGTAATATTACCAATAGTTTAAAAAAAAAGCAAATATCAGCACTTATTATTTGGTAAATAAGTGCTAGCTTTAGTGCTAGCTTTAGTCATACAAAAGTGTTTTGGTTGAGCGCACATTAACAAAAGTGGAGTTGAATAGCTTTTTTTCTGCTTATGTGCTCTGTGTGATTAGAATAAAATATTGTTTTTTATTTGTTTATTTTTTATATCAACTGACTTACTGTAAACTGACTGTAAAACACAAAGGATATTAAAAGCGACTATTCATTGACAAATGGATTAGGGCTTCACGCTATTGGGAAAAAAACTGCAAGATTTTGTTTTTCTGCAATATATATATTGCGATTATGAAAAAATACAGGATGACTTCAGATGACTTGAATAGCTCCATTTGAGAAGAATTAATTATTCTTGAAATATTGGGGTGATTTTGTAGGGAACTGCATCTTGTTGCTTACCCTGAAATAAAGGGGCTCATTTGTGAATGATGAAGAGTGGTGTCTAGAAGGGATCCAGGAGATTACATGAGGCTTTATCTCTGTACTGCAACCAGGTTAAAACAGAGCATTACACTGAGGAAGTTTCATTATCACAATAGCGAATTAATGTGAGAGGACAAAATAAGTCATTTAACATTTTATTATATTACAAATTAAATTACAAACCTTTTTTTGAAAATAGTAAAGAAAAGAATAAACATCTTTTAATTTAAACCATTTGAACATAAAGTGCAGCTATACACCAACCCTGAGTGGTTTCCAAAAATACAACATAAAATAAAATGTTTATAATACAAATAACTTTAAAAATAGGTTCGTGATTGTATTACATACTGCTTGTCAAGCGACCGGATCATGTTTTTAAAACCCTCTTTGGTAACCGTGTTACCATGTCTTTCGTAAGGTGAAATGTTACTGAATCTGTGATTTCTCTCTGCCGTTTGGAACCTTTCTCGTATGGTGTAACACTGGCAAAGGCATCGGAAATAGTGTTTTGCTTCGGACTGCATTGAGATCTGGCTTTGCATTCGTCATACAAGGATTTGTGGTGCCGACTTAAATGATCAAACTAATTGGTCGTGTTGCCTCGTGTTGTGGCAACAATTGCCAAAATATTTCCATATAACTGACGATGCATTTCTCTTTGCAACCAAATTCTCCATTGTGGTCATTTTTGCCTGTTTCTTGCTCATTTCGTGCAGCAAAGAACGTGTTTTTAAAAAAAATAATAAACTCTGTGTATCCAAGAACCCATAAATCTGAGTAAATTACGTCAGATATAATTGAAATGTATGATTACCGTACTACAGCGCACGTTCTGTGATGTGACTTTTGCGCACATCGCAATGTCGATGCTGAAACGATATATCGTGCAGCCCTAAAATGAATTGTGTAGATCTTGTTTTAGACACATTACATGGAACAAGGCAAACCAAACTTTTACTCTCAAAACTTAGTTCAAGGATGCTGAAGGGATACGTTTTGCAACACTAGGCTTTGGAACAAAATAAATATTTGCATATTTTAATCCAACAACAAAGTGCATAGTTGTTAAATAAAAAGTTTGAAATCAAAGAGTGTATGCCATTGCATATGTCATACAGACATGCAGTTTGTACATCGCTATCTCAGTGCTGTCTAAATACTTCTCAATTGTTAGTATGCACAAGAAGCATGGGCATTGTCATTTGACATGCACTTTTTCTGCCAATGTGTTGTTGCCATCAGGAAGCATAGGTTGCAAATGCTAATTTGCATCATTCAATTGTACAAAGGAATTTTTGGACACTGCAATGCTGACAGAGTTACAGGCTTTCGATCAATGACAAAGAATCTGAAATATTCCTGTACATCAAGCAGGGTTCCCACGGACATGGAAACCTGGAAATATCTGGGAATTTTAAAATTGTTATTTACAGACCTGGAAAAAATATTTGTATTTATTATGCTCTGTCCTAAAATATTTAACCAGGGTGTAATGTTGAACTGGATTAAAAACACACGGTGAAGAGTTTAAAATATATCATGTTATTTAGAATACCTGACCAATTAGGATTCTTTCTCTCTAGCACATTTGGTGCACACCTAGGTTCGAATGACGTCAAAGTTCTGTTAGTTTGGATAATGTGAACACTGTTTTCCGAACTCGGGTGCGCACCCGTGAAACAGAGTCCACTTAAAAATGTGGTCTGGGGTACGGATCATGTGAACTCCATTACACTTTGCTGCCGATATGAACGCAATCATACTAAATCACAGAAGTGTACTAGGGCTGGGCAATATGTAAAAATATTTTGCCTTAAAAATATTGTGATCTACAATTACTGTATATCGTCAACCCCCCTGCCGAGGGATGCTGAATTAATTAGAAATGATTTTATTGAAACACAAAAACATAAACAAAAGACATTTCTAAATTCAAATTGCACTTTAAACGAAAATAGCAATTAACATAACATAAAATAACAATAAAAATCCCCATTTGCTCTCACGCAAACATCAACGACAACAGGTGGAAAATTACTAATAGCCTAAAGATTAAGAACTAAAGAGAATTATAAATGTAAAGATAATAATCATCATAATAATAAAGCCTAATAAATTCCCTTGTGTTCCTGAAATAATGCTGCCAAATATGTGTTCTTATCGAATTTGTGTTTGTTTTGCATTTTGGTAATAGTTAATGCTGCATAAATAAAATATAACTCAATTTTAGGTTCAAGGTGAGCATGTCTTGTATTAATTTATGATTAATTACTTTCATCTTTGTTTCTTTAATACAAAGAAATATATTACTGCACCCGCAGAGTTGCGTTCACAATGCATGCTAACCGCATGGAAATAAAGTGAATTAAACTCACAGCACCTCCCGAGATGATCAGAGATCATTTTCAGAATTCTCATATGAAAACTCTTTACATGAGCTTGTCCTACAAGACAGGCTCGTGCTGCACGCCTCTGAACAAACAGCGAATCAGACACGAGCACTGACGGCTTTTCTTTTATCTGTTCTTAAAAATGGAAAAGTGTGTTTCTTCAAGTGCTTGTCTTTGTGTCTAACCACATTTCTTGTCATTTCGTGTCACTCCGAGATGTCTTACAGGTCACTCGCCTGTTGCAGGTGGATGAGCAAATGTACTCACGCATTAAATACATTTGGACGAGGAGCTTGCGTTCTGGATTCAACCTCGTCGCATTTGGTGGGTGCTAGTTTCACACTCTGGGCTATTTTTTCATATATTTGCTGACTTCCCAGATCCTTGTTTTTCCATTTCCCAATATTGTCGATCATCTTCGGTCAATTGAGTGTCTCAATGAGCATCAGGTTCTTTGTAAGATATCATCGATATACGATTACATCGTCCTATAGCCCAGCCCTAAAGTGAACTGTGATGACGTAAAATTTGCATCTTTGCAGGCTCCCGATTGCAATTATTATGGTATAATGCTTGTCTAAATAAATCCTCATCAGAGAGTGCTCACATTCTTCACATCTATTGCCATGCATCCATGGGATCGCAGCAGACAAATGCTAATTTTCATCACATCATTGCATATTAATGCATCCGCGGGAGACAAACACAAGTGTAGTTTTGTGCATGTAAAGTTTTGGTGGTAAACCCAAAGAGATGAATACTTTAATAACACAGCGAAGCTGATGTCTTCTTGAGTTGTTGCCTAGTTACAGTGGTAAACAGCTGCCTTTTGTACTCGCGTTAATGACTCAATCAGAACGCGGTTCAGACAGAAATAATATCATTTGAACGAAGACCGGCAGGGGCAAGGAAAGAAACCCAGGTGTGGTCCAAGCAGTCGAACCAAGTGTGAAAGCACCCATTTTAGGATTCATGCAATGTGTTCGTAAGGATTAAATTAAAAATTCGATGTTTTCAGTTGAACTTTTACCAAACTTTGCGATTGTGTGATTTTTGGTGCCATTTTCAGAATGGAATGCTAAATGTTTGGTCATGGAAATATCTGTCAAGTCAGAGAAATTCATTGGTTGAAAAGAGTGGAAACCCCGAAGAAGCATTTTTTTATGCAAGAGCTTCGAATTATGGACAGTTGTCTTGGAGATTTTCTGATCAATAGGGCTGATCTGGGAATTGATTCAGATTCACAAGCTTTCGATTCAATTGCGATTTTTAATGAGATTTTATTGAATATTGATTTATATGGGTATATTTCAGTTATAATGTTTATTTTGCATAAATATGAAAGAAATTCCCTTCCAGCTTAATGCTTTTAATTATACAGGGGTCTTTACAAAAACATCCATTTTACAAATTATTTTCTATTTGTTTTTCATCATTTTGATCAAATTTTATCATTTAAAAATGTACAAATTGATATATTCCATCAATAAATATGATCGTACATTGTATATGTTATATTGTGTTAGGTGTTTATTGTTACATTTACAATTTATTCTATTTACATTGATTTGTAGAACACATGCTAAAACTCGGTCTCTTTAAAAAAAAATGGCAGTTCCGTGAAGAGCTTCTGTCAGTGAGCGCATATTAATGAGAGAGGACATGAATTGCTTGTTAACCTCATCCGTGTTTTTCTTGATTGGAATTAAATTATGTTTTGTTGTTTTTGATTAACAACTGACCGTAAAAAAAAAAAAAAAAAACAGAAAGTATATTATAAGAGACATTATTCAATGACAAATGGATTGTGTGGATCTTGTTTTTGTACACAAATTAATTTGAACATGTCAAACCAAACTTTAAATTTCAACACACAGTGAAATGGTGGCTAATCGTAGACATTTTTAGTGGCATAGCATGAAATGTGCTCTCATATGTAAGTGATTTACTCTCAATGTAGACAGTTGCACATACAATAAAAGGTCGATCTTGGGATTTAAGGATTGGGATCATTCAAATATAGATTGCGATGGTTTGGAAAATCTATATTTTTACCCAGTCCTACTGATCAATTTAACTTCTTGAAACATGACTTAAAACTGCACTATGTTAGATATTTTGGTTAAAAATGAACACATTGCCATTATTAAATGTGTACATAACCAACCAGTGTTCAAAACAATATGGGTTAGTTGGGTCATATTTGGTGCAAATGTCATTCATTCTTGTGTCAGTATGTCAGGTCCGTAAACAAAGGAAAGAAGTTCTGGCTCTCTCGTGTTCTGGCTGGAAAAAGTGCACCGTTCAGTTCAGTCACACTCACACAGTTCAGGACAGCATCGCTGCAGTCTGGATGGATGATAAACTCAAATCATGAGATTCATCTACCAGAAGAGCAGTGCCAAAACATGACTGACATAATGTGTTCTTCCTGAAATTACTTTCAATTTTAAGTTTCAACCAGAGGTTATGTTGCAGTTACGTAATATTGGTTTAATATTGCTGTTTATAGTCTCTGTATTGATAACATTATATCCAGTGCTGAGTAGTAACAGATTACATGTAATCAAAATTACTTAACCAGATTACCAAAACAAAGTACTTGAAATTAGATTAAATTACATTTAAAAAAATTAAGATTATATATATATATTAAGATTTTTTTATATTAATCGGGGAAGGGCAGTAAATCGATAATATTTTATTGATTCTTTTTAAATACAAACATAAAGACCTGATATGAGCCGCCAGCTATAATTACACCAAAAATAGAGCAGTAATAGACACATAATTCCAAACTGATTGCATTAGTACCACACTCTGCTTTTGCTGTTGTGAGTTAAATCGCGTCAGTTCTCATATTTTGATTCATTGTATTTTTTTATTTAAGCAACATTGTCTAAATGGTGCAAGCTAATCCTACTCAAAAGCATGTGACATGAAATAAACTGGAATTAGTTCTGAAGTAATATATGCATCACTGATTATATCCATCCTTATTGTGAGTGTATTGGTAGGTAGATTAGCAATTTAGTAGTAATGACAAATCTGTTGTTTTGCTCGCTCCCTCAAAAATTCAAATTCAAAATTCATGACATTTTAAAGGGGTTTTTAAAGTCACCTTAAACATACATTCAATGTACATTTCAGATACATTGTCCATTTTTGTTACCTTTTCTCCTAAAAAATGGAAAACAAACTTAGTTTGTGTAATAGGTCATTGCGTGCAAGCAAATGAATGGGCTGTTGAGCAGTTCTGAACTGTGACCATGATGTTTGTCAAATTTAAGCAAACTTCGATTTATGCATGATTAAAATGTCTTGTTTGCAGAAACTGGGCTGCCATCACAACAAAGTTGTGAACTGCTTTGTAGCATTATAACAGTAACGTCACATTGCTATATTACATTTGAGTCTCTGTCTCTTTTTCTCAGACATTTCATTATATCATTTTACTTGTTTGCTACAGTTTCTTTGACTGAGTGTTAAACTGTAAGTCCAGAGAACTTTTACACAGAAATGTAAGAAAATGTATTTCAAGTTTGACTTGTTTTTTTTCCTGTTTTTAATATTTAGCCTTTAGCCTGCAAAGACGGTGTTGTGGTAGTGTCTCAAAAGTTACCCTGGATCTGCAAAAAGTCCCATGATAGTCACATGTGACATTCATATTTATACACTGAGTTTATTGTGTTTATTTGGAGTCCCACAGAAGCCCTTCTCCAACCACTGTTACCCTAACCTTAACACTAGTAACAGCAAATGCAACTCTTTCACAGACTTTTTCAGATCGATGCATACGGGGTCTAAAATGTAATTTTTAGCCCACCAGCTAAAAGTGAGCCCAATGTGAGATTTCGATTTAAAAAAAAAATTGCCAGCAAATCAAATGTCTTACTGGACAATTTGTATTTATGTATTTTTTTACTGCATTTTACAAGTGGATTTTACAGACATGAGAGACAAGAAAACTGTTATTCCTTGTTATTAATGACACCTGTGGTTGTTAAGTGAACTGCAGCTACCTGTTGCTCGTGCGCACACTCCATATGGACGCAAGCAAGCATCAACCAAAACAATGACGTAGCATACAAAGAGACTGAATGTGATTCACCGTCATCATGCTGACAGATGAAGTACCATAATTAAAATTACACAGTTATGATTGTTTTACCACAAACTTTGAGAATGAATATTATATTTGACTCTCCAGTGCTGGAACAGGACTAAAACAATGTGTGGATATACTGTAGGTCTGACTATGTGAGACTGTAGTTTGAAGTAATCACTTTTATTTGCATGATACATTGACTGCATTTATATGATAGCCTATGTTAGCATTAGCTAGCTAGCACGCTTTATCTATAGCTGTTAGCTAAATTTGGTGGATGATGACAGTAACTGTTTATAAAATAGACCGTACATTTATAAATATGTTGACACAATTCAGTATTGATGTGATTCACGTTCTGTCATTTTTATATATCGATGCGCTATTGTTTTATAATAATAGATTGTATGCATGTTCTGTATAACCAAGTTACTGTACATTACACTAATGAATGGAGCTTCATTAGTCAAGCATTCATTTCATGTGTTATTGTAGTTTAGCTATAATGACACAGATCAATCCTTATGGCACTATATTGCTTTGCAGTTATTTAAGATTGCCTATCCAATAAGAAGAATGCCAGTTCAGTGTCGATTCTGATCTCCAAAACCGAACGAAGGTTCCACCAGTAATCAAATGCCCTGCCGATGTTCACTCTAGTTTTCCCTCGACCACGATCACGTTCCTGCTTAGCCAGACGGTATTCAGATTTGTTTTATTTTTTTTGGCTTACTCTGAGTTTGTGTTGGGGTCAGTGTTGTGCTGGGAGCTGAACGTTTTCTGGATTCTATCTCTAAGATAACGTTATCTAGTGTTGCAGTTTGTTGTTGCTGTTGAATAGCGGAAGAGAAGCACTGAGGTAAGGCTGTCAGGAGCGCACATAAATGTCACATCCTTTGAATTTTCCCAGCAAAAGCGACCCGCTCCCTTCACATGAAAATCAGTCTACAGGCTTTAATAGGCAACCTACGTAGGACGTGAGGGAAAGGCTCATTTTTGAAGTTGCGTTACAAGCCGTTCACTCATTGGCAAAAAAAAGGTGAATATTACATGAAAATTGTTACATATTGCAATAAAAAATATATTTTTATTGTGTTTATTATTTAGAAAAAATGTAATAGCCAGATAGTCTTGTTTTTTTGAGTATGCAGTTACTGCACCAACAACTCAATTTGTTAAACTATTAAACTACATTACTACTGTCATATGAACGAGTGAGTCTCATGAGTCTTAAGTGATCTTTTTTTCATGGAAAAGTTACAAGTATGCAACAAATATTTCTACTCCCTGAAAGATATTAACGAAATAAGTGTCCTGCTGACTTTGTAAACAGCAAACAAAAATGTGTCTGTGGATCATGTACATTAATGCTGTTCACCTGTCAATCATCCACAGGAACAAACAATGTTGCTGTTTTCCTTTATTTTTGTCACAAAATTATCTTATCTAAGTTTTGGAATGTGTGTATGCACTGAGTGCATGCCGTGTCCAACATTCCACACTCCATTTTGATGGTTGAAGGCACTCGTAGTACACATTGTTTTGTTGCATTGTCAATGTTAACATACTACTCGCACTACAAAAGAGTCAGCTCTTTTGAATCTATACTGTGAGCAGTATACCAGTGTAGCCAATTTCCAAACCAATGACTTTACGAGTCTGTTCTTGTTATTGAATCAGAAAACGTACTGAAATCATTAATTTCATCCTAAGTTTTTTGTAATGCATGTTATAAGTTTAGTTGTAATTAGTGGTGAATGTGAAAATGGCCTGACTTTTTATACCTGTGAGTTCACTTTAAAGCAGAAGTAGTAAAATATGTGCTCAAAACCTGCCTGAAAAGGCCCAGAGCATGTGTGCTATGTAGTGGTTTTGTAGCTCACCTCTTCATCACGTCTGATGTAAAGAACTAGACTTTGTAACCATAGTGATGAGCAGCCGAGCGCTCACTGCAGGCCACACTCAGCCTCCATTGGCTGCTACCCGTGGGTTGACGTGTTGGTTAATGTGGTTGGGGGAAGGGTGGAGCGTTTGAAACTTACACTCTGACCCGTACTGTCAAGAAGATCAGTAACCCATATTTCACACTCAGACTGTGTGTAAAAGAGTATGGACAGCACCAATTACCCTGGGGCAGTTGATCTTTGGTTGAAATCCCTTCTACATAACATCTCGTTCACACAAACACACTCTTATGGTTGAGTTTGAAGAGGAAATTCATTCCCCAACTGCCGACCAAATGCTGCACATTCACAAAATTCATGCAAGGCCACACACAAATTTGTTTTTAGAAGCAAATATTCTCTTAACAGCACTAGGAATCAAAGATCAAACTTTCTATACCATGATGTCTTTAGATTTAGAAAAAAAATCAGTAGCTCGGTATAGTAGTGAATTGATCTATGTTGCTAAGTGTGCCATGCTCTTGGTTTCTGCCCTCCGACACTGCTCTGAAAGCACTTCTTTGCTTTCTCTGTGGTAGATAACGTTGAGATTGTTAGTACAAGATAGTCCTCAGCTGCCAGAAAAGACCATAATACTGCTTGTGTGTAATGTGGTGTGTTTTTTTGAACAGTGTGTGTTTGTAGAGCGATGTAGGTAGATCAGTGTGTGTATGTAGAGTTGATGTGTGTTTGGAGAGCAGTTTATGAGTGTGTATGGGTAGGTAAGTTACATGTGTGTATTTGTAAATCAGTGTGTATATAGTGCTGCAACTGTATGTATGTGTAGAGGAATGTGTTTGTAGTGTAGTGTGGTGTGTGTTTGTAGACCATTGTGGTTTTCAGTGTAGAGCGCCGTGTGTGTGTGTGTGTGTGTGTGTGTGTGTGTGTGTGTGTGTGTAGAGAGGCGCATGTGTCTCTGTGTGTATATTTGAAGAGCTCTGTGTTTGATAAATGGTGTATGTGTAGAATGGTGTGTGCTTGTAATTCGTGTATACATTTTTAGGTTGGCGTGTGTTTGTAGGACTCATTGTGCATGTAGTAGAGGTTGACCGATTGTGGATTTTGCCGATACGATAACCAAATTTGCGGAAATGGCAGCTAATCAGCTGATTGTTAAAAAAAAATGGATTTATAGATTGATGAAACTTTCCTTACTATGACAAGCACATACATTGAAGTTTAGTATAGGTATGCACCGATATCACTTGTTCTCTTCCGATTCCAGTATCAGAAATCAAAGTTTTGGCCGATCCGATACCAGTGTTGTTTTTTTGCGTAATCACTTTAGAATATCTTTACATTATTGTGTGGAACTAATTGGGTGTACTTTTTAATATGTAAAGAAACACAAACCTCAAACTACAGATTATTTCATTATAAATGTATAGATTATTAAGTAACACTTTATTATCAATTAGTATACTGGATAATGTAGCAGCAAAATGAACAGGAATCCCAGTCTTCAAATCTTCAGTAGAAAAGAAACCAGTGTTTTATTTTTGCCTTTTGTTTTCTTTTTCTTTCCCAAAAATGTTTCAGCTTGTATCTGGACTTTAAAGGATTCAGATCTCTTTATTGTTCATTTAGTTGTATAAGATATCAGTCACTTTTCATTCACAAAGTTATTTTTTGGAACCCATTCAACTTAAATATTATTATCATTTGTAAACAAATACTAACGATAACAATAAATTGTTATTAATATTATTATTTACTTTTAAATACAACAGTAAAATATTTAAATTGTGCAGTTTTTAAACCCTCACGCTTTTATTTTGACATTTTGAACTCTCCAGGACGTCCTGTATGTGTCTTGTCTGTAGTCAAGTTCACAGTAGTTTAATTCACTTCTTATTCAAATTCTCGTAAAAAAATAAATAAATAAAAAATACACACCACCGGTGCTGTTTATATTTATATATTGGACTCGTTTTACTGTGGATATAGATACTTGTCTACCTTTTCCACATCTTCAAAAGATCCTTTGCTGTTGTTCTGGGACTTATTGGCAGTTTTTGCACCAAACTGCATTCATCTCTAGGAAACAGAATGTGTCTCCTTCCTGAGCTGTAAGATGACTGAGTGGTCCCATGGTGTTTTTGCTAGCGAACTATTGTTTTTACAGATGAATGTGGTACCCTCAGGTGTTTGGAAATTGCTCCCAAGTATGAACCAGACTCGTAAAGGTCCACAATATTTAATTTTCCCATCATGTCAAGCAAAGAGGCATTGAGATTAAAGGTAGGCTTTAAAATTCATCCACAGGTACACATCGAATTCAGTACACCTATCGGAAGCTAATTGGCTGATTGTCTAAAGGCTTGACATCTTTTTCTGGAAGTTTCCAAACTGCTTAAAGGCACAGTTAACTTAGTGTATGTAAACTTCTGACCCACTGGAATTGTGATATAGTCAATTAAAAGTGAAACAATCTGTCTGTAAACAATTGTTGGTAAAAATGCTTGTGTCATGCGCAATGTAGATGTCATAAACCACTTGCCAAAACTACAGTTTGCTAATATTAAATCTGTGGAGTGGTTAAAAAATGAGGTTGAATGACTTCAACCTAAGTGCACGTAAACTTCTGTTCTATAGTAGTGTATATATTTTAAACAACATTAAAACCACCTGCCTAATACTGTGTGTGTGTGTGTGTATGTATATATATATATATATACAGTATTAGGCAGGTGGTTTTAATGTTGTGGCTGATCTGTGTAATGTGTGTGTGTGTGTGTGTGTGTGTGTATATATATGTGTATATATATATATACAGTATTAGGCAGGTGGTTTTAATGTTGTGGCTGATCTGTGTAATGTGTGTGTGTGTGTGTGTGTGTGTATACACATACATACACACACACACACGCACAGTACTGTGCAAAAGTTTTAGGCACTTGTGAAAAATGTTGAATAGTGAGGATGTCTTCACAAATAATTAAATAAATAGTTTTAATTTATCACTTAATGTCATACAAAGTCCAGTAAACATAATAAAAGCTATACCAATATTCAGTGTGAACACCTTTGCCTTTAAAACAGCACCAATTCTCTTATATACACCTGGACACAGTTTTTCTTGTTGGCAGATAGGATGTTCCAAGCTTCTTGGAGAATTATTTATCTGTTTAGGATGCCTCAATTGCTTCTGTCTCTTTATGTAATCTCAGACTGACACCATGTTCAGTGGGGGGCTTTGTGTGGGCCATGACATCTGTTGCAGGGCTCCCTGTTCTTCTATTCTAATCTCTAATCTAATGTTTGGGAGTCTAATGTTTATATTTCCTATTGACACACTAAAGCTGAAGATATAAATAACCATCATATACACTCACCTAAAGGATTATTAGGAACACCTGTTCAATTTCTCATTAATGCAATTATCTAATCAACCAATCACATGGCAGTTGCGTCAATGCATTTAGGGGTGTGGTCCTGGTCAAGACAATCTCCTGAACTCCAAACTGAATGTCAGAATGGGAAAGAAAAGTGATTTAAGCAATTTTGAGCATGGCATGGTTGTTGGTGCCAGACGGGCCGGTCTGAGTATTTCACAATCTGCTCAGTTACTGGGATTTTCACGCACAACCATTTCTAGGGTTTACAAAGAATGGTGTGAAAAGCGAAAAACATCCAGTATGCGGCAGTCCTGTGGGCTGAAAATGCCTTGTTGATGCTAGAGGTCAGAGGAGAATGGGCCGACTGATTCAAGCTGATAGAAGAGCAACTTTGCCTGAAATAACCACTCGTTACAACCGAGGTATGCAGCAAAGCATTTGTGAAGCCACAACACGCACAACCTTGAGGCGGATGGGCTACAACAGCAGAAGACCCCACCGGGTACCACTCATCTCCACTACAAATAGGAAAAAGAGGCTACAATTTGCAAGAGCTCACCAAAATTGGACAGTTGAAGACTGGAAAAATGTTGCCTGGTCTGATGAGTCTCGATGTCTGTTGAGACATTCAGATGGTAGAGTCAGAATTTGGCGTAAACAGAATGAGAACATGGATCCATCATGCCTTGTTACCACTGTGCAGGCTGGTGGTGGTGGTGTAATGGTGTGGGGGATGTTTTCTTGGCACACTTTAGGCCCCTTAGTGCCAATTGGGTGATTCTCACGAAATCCAGATTTAGAAGGTGTCCAGCATCAGAATTTTTAAAACGCCCTTAAAGCCAATTTTCTTTTTGCACATATAAGATTAAGGTCTGAACTTACTATAACCATTATTTTTACAAGATTTAAAAAAATATTTCCTATATAATTATTTACATTTTTAGATGAAGTCCATAAAAAATTATCATTACCGCAACATGACATTACATTAAATATATGGTTAAAAATGTGTATTTTTGGCTAATGTTAAAGTAGACTCTTATTACTCGTGCTCAAAGCTATGTAAAACTCTGGAGAGATTACTTTTTCATATTTATTATTTTTTGTAATTTCCTTATTTTCTCTCATTACCGAAACATACGTGATGATTTACAATTTCTTTTATTTAATTGTTTTACTAAAAGATAACATACACATTTGTTATGTAGCAGACCTTAAATAAGTAGTGTTGTATAATATGTATATACATTTTAAAACAAAATATGATTATCTAATTATTACTTAATTTGTAAAAAGATACATGTTGCGTGTAATGAAAATGCCATTTCGGTAATGAGAATCAATGTTTCGGAAATGAGATTTAGCTCACACATTAACGTTGACAAAGGGGTTTGATGCCTAACCCTATTTTACATATTTAAAACGCATACAATTTTTAAAATAATATTAATTTCATGAACAGTTTCATTTTCTCATTTATCGTAATCATCACAGTACCATGCCTTGTGTTAACAAGTGTTGTCTATATAAGTTACAATGTTATGCTCATAAAGAATCATGTCATGTAGCCTACACTGTAGTACTAACAAATATACAACCATTAGTATAAATATTATCATTCTAGTATAACACATAATCATGTGTTCATGAGAACTTTTTCAATGTAACATATTATCATGTGGTCCTGAGAAACATTTAAATGTAACAGCATCATGTGCTCTTGTAAAAATATTTTAGTTTAGCTAAAACACTTTGGTCCTGACATTCAACCACACAACCTTTTTCTGAGAATAATTTCATGTGAAGAACTTGAATAGCAGCAACTCGATTTATGAGTTGGTCAAACAACTAAAACAAACAACTGGAACGACTGCTTTGTACTAGAGATGCACCGATCGACCGGCCAGGGACCGGAATTAGCCGATTTACCGCATGCTCGGCCCGGACCGGTAACCGGCCGGTCAGCCTCACGTCTTACCGATTCCAAGCCGGTCCATTTTGTTGCCAGCGGCGCAGGCAATAACGTCACAGCCGCATGTAAACATGTCATTGGCGTGGGAGATCTTCACTGTGTGAGTGAAGTATATATAAAGTTCGAAATGTGTAATAATTGTAAGGCCAAAGTAAACCGTGGGGGGACCACCACAATAACTTTCGGAACAACAAACCTAATTAGACACTTAAAACACCATCACCCAGCTGAAAATGCCCATTTTAAAAAAGAAGCTAAAAAGTGAAAGCGGCTAAAGCTTGTCAGAGCTCAGAGCCAGTCACAAGTCAGCAGCCTCTCCTATCATTCCTTGGAATGAGCAGCGAAAAGACCAATGCAATTACGAGGAAAATTATGCAATTCATGGCCCTGGATGACCAGCTGTTCTCCATAGTTGAGGACAAAGGGTTCAGAAATCTGCTACATTTCCTCGATACAGAGTATGAGGTACTTTCCGACGTCGCGTTGCCCGAGTTGTTTAATCTCGTGTCATGTCACACACGCAGCCTGTTATCTGTCAACATTTGGGTACACAAATCCGGGAGAGGGGAAGGGGGGTGCTGGATGGCAGAGGCAGGCTAAATACATACAAATTGTGCCGTTGTGATTTAGCGTAATTTTTCCCACCGTGTCCGATATTAAAATCAGTGCGACATACATTACAAAAGGCGTGGGCATTGTCGATATGGCTTCGGGATATGAAATTCAATTCTTCCATCCAGCTGTTGTTAAATTTACATGTATATTTTGTTTTTTCACCGGAGCACCAGCTGATTCTTCTCCTCCCATCTACCAGTGATGCTTGATTTAACATCCCGCGTCTACTGCCTGCACAGATATCAACAGTGCAAATGGGTTGTAGGTTGCCAGATTGTGGTCATGGCAACTGGACCACCTTGGAATAATATATTGATGTGATTATTCATATAACGTGGTTTGGGCCATACAAATTACGGGAGTTTTTTTTGGGAGAAATAACAAAACGGGAGACTCCCGGGAAGAACGGTAGTGTTGACCGGTATGCAAGCCATTCCTGAAGCAGTGCTCTGTTTTACAACTGATATTTGTACATCTAACGTAAGTTGAGCGTATTGGACACTTCAGTTTTTCAGCTCTTTGGAATTGTTTTGTTAGACGAGTAATAAATAGAAAAAGGTCCATTTATAAAAATAGTGGAAAATGACATCTGTTATATAAAGCAACTCATTTGCAGTTAATTGTTATTTCTACCTCTTAACAGTCACAGAGCACTTTATTTTCAGAGTTGTTTAAGTGAGAGAAGATCCTGTAACTTAGTGCAGTTTGGGGGAAATTGTAATGTTTAATAATTAATTTTATTATGAAAATAAAATTTAGCATTGAAGCAAGGTAGATTTTGTTTGTATATGTGGTCAATAATAGTTCTTGGAAAGAAAATCGGAAAAAATCGGTATCGGCAGGTCACAGTTGCAAAAAATCGGAAATCGAAATCGGCCAAGAAAATTGCAATCGGTGCATCTCTACTTTGTACCAATCACGCTTTCCCCAACTGTAACTCATTCATGAGCGCTTTTTATGTTTTGCCCATATGTCAGGTAAAATGCAGAAATGTCTAGCAGAGGAGGTGACATTTCTGCAAGGTTTACACAATTTCTTCAAGAAGTGTTTAAGGCAAATATCAAGTTATATTGAAATGAGCAAGAGTTATAGTGCATGTCCCTCCTTCAGAAGTCTGTTTCTCATCACCGAAACATTGAGTATCTCCACCGCAACAGGCCTTCAATTGTTGCGGTGAATGATGCGGAGGATGAACGAGCTTAAACATTCTTGCTAACTGTGGAAGCTAAATGAGGGTTAGCTAAACTTTCCCTCTCTTTTTATATTTAGACCATAATGGGGTATATAGTAATCAAAAAATTAAAACGGCAACATTTTTTAAAACTTCACAAACTCATGTTTCAGTAATGAGAACTAAAAAGTTGTGTAGGTACTATGACAAACAAAATTTTAACTTTTATTTGGAGAGAAAAAATAAGAACTGCTTACCTGGTAGCCATCTTGAGTGTCACAGTCAATTATGTCCCTCCCAACAAAATTTCTTGAAAATGTTAGTTCCTTGAGGACTTAAACAATGATTGAAAATTGTTATGGAGGATGAGAAAATTGGTCTTGGACACATTTATATTCCTTATTGTTGTCACTACATTTACCAATGATCAACAAATACCACATGTTTCTTTACTGTAAATGTTTATAGTATAACATGCACTGAAGCTTTTATTTTTTATAATTTTTAATTATAAATATTTCCATCTCAAAGAACACAAATCCAGTCATGGACACGCTATGTAATGAAAAATTTCCCTTAAATGTGGAAAAACAACAAAATTGGTTTTTATGATGTCATTTGAAATCATGTGCAAAATAGTACATGAAGAGATGTTTATAACTGTATCCTCCTTATTTTGATAGCATTTACTTTTATCATCAAAATGTTTCATGACACCTCATATGTCTAATTTCGCGAGAATCACCCAATTGGGCATCGTTTAAATGCCACGGCCTACCTGAGCATTGTTTCTGACCATGTCCATCCCTTTATGGCCACCATGTACCCATCCTCTGATGGTTACTTCCAGCAGGATAATGCACCATGTCACAAAGCTCGAATCATTTCAAATTGGTTTCTTGAACATGACAATGAGTTCACTGTACTAAAATGGCCCCCACAGTCACCAGAGCTCAACCCAATAGAGCATCTTTGGGATGTGGTGGAACGGAGCTCGTGCCCTGGATGTGCATCCCACAAATCTCCATCAACTGCAAGATGCTATCCTATCAATATGGGCCAACATTTCTAAAGAATGCTTTCAGCACCTTGTTGAATCAATGCCACGTAGAATTAAGACAGTTCTGAAGGCTAAAGGGGTCAAACACAGTATTAGTATGGTGTTCCTAATAATCCTTTAGGTGAGTGTGTGTGTGTATATATATATATATATATATGTATATATATATATATATATGTATATATATATATATGTATATATATATATATATATATATATGTATATATATATATATATATATATATATGTATATGTATATATATATATATATATATATATATATATATATATATATATATATATATTTCTCAAGGTGATGTTTATTGATGAGGAATAAAAGTAAACTCTCGCAACTCTCTGCAAAGAATTTTGCCGAAAACGATAGTTCCAAAAAGCAACTATCTGCACAGATTAATCGGTAAAACCAATATATTGGTTTGCCTTTATTGTGTTAGTAGATTGCCATATGTGTAGTGCATTGTGTGTGTAGAGTGCCGTGTGTGTGTTTGTAGTGCATTTAGCTTGTTTGTAGAGCGCTGTTTGTGTTTATAGCGGCATGTTTTTGTAAAGTAATGTGTTTGTAGAGCGCTGTTTGTGTTTATAGCGGCATGTTTTTGTAAAGTAATGTGTTTGTAGAGCGCTGTTTGTGTTTATAGCGGCATGTTTTTGTAAAGTAATGTGTTTGTAGAGCGCTATGGCGTAATCACAACATGCTGATAAGCAGAACACTAGCTTTTGTCAAATTTGCTTAAAGATAATAATAACAAATAATAATTTTACAAACATTTAATA
This sequence comes from Xyrauchen texanus, assembly GCF_025860055.1. Lineage (NCBI taxonomy): Eukaryota > Metazoa > Chordata > Actinopteri > Cypriniformes > Catostomidae > Xyrauchen > Xyrauchen texanus. The sequence continues at coordinate 30,971,389 of NC_068316.1, read as the reverse complement.
TTATACCATTGTTATTATGAGCATCATTGCTACTTTTTGAATATTACATTTTTATACAGTAGTAGTTATAGTTTTCTCTTATTTTTTATTTTGCCAGTTCTGCCTTTTGTTGACAGGTTAGTTATATCAAGCTTCCCATTAATGCTGGATTCATTACTCTTGTTGCGATTTGCAAGCTGAAATCTCCAAGCTGCACCGAAGGGGATTTGAGTGTTCACAGTCGTTTATAAACTAAACACACAGCATGAAAACCAAGCACCAGTAGTGTGTGTGTGTGTGAGGTAGATCATAGAGCAGCAGCACATCTCGTTCATTCTAGTGCACTGTGAATGTGACTGTATATTATTGAATTAAATGGCTTCCTTCTGCTGTATAATGATCACACTTTTTATATTTTATTTTCAAATTGTCATTGATTTCATCTCAACTTTCACAATTCATAAGATTTTGCTAATGGCATTAAACTATATCATGGTAACAAAATTAGCAACAAGACGCTATCGTGCCTTTTAAATTTGGTATTGTGATATTTCATTTGTACCAGTATATCGTGCAACCATTTTTTGTAGTGCGCTGTGTTTGTAGTGTGTTGTACGTGTCTTCGGAGAGCTCTGTGTGTGTTTATAGCAGCATGTTTTTGCAAACTGACATGTTTGTAGAGCACTGTGTGTGTTTATAGTGCCATGTTTTTGTAAAGTGACATGTTTGTAGAGCGGTGTGTTTTTGGAGCGGTGTGTTTGTAGAACAGTGTGTGTGTTAGTAGATTGCCATGTGTTTTTAGCCAGTAAGCGTTTGCACTGTGGTTCATCTCAAGCCTGACAATGCATCTGGAGCTTACGGTTTGGTGAACCCCTGCTAATGCACCTGTATGGCTCTGTTGATGGTTACTCTCATGTGGGTCAACTTTCTACAGAGAGTAGCTGTTCAATGAAATATTAGTATATTAAATCAGTTAATGACTTCACAGTTCTGCACGCGTTGGTGTGTAGTAGAAAATGTAAGCTACTGAGAGAGAAGCCCCTTGTCTGGTAACATTTTCCATTTGTAGTAATTTACATAAGCGATGGCGAAAATGTTTTAACAAAGCATTCACTATTTTTAGATATTGCTCAACGCAAGTGTCATGAACACATGGTAATACATCGAATGTGAAAGCCGTTTATGACATCACCACTCTGGTATAAAAAGGTTAGTCTGAAATGCACACAGTCCATTCTGTTTTTAAGCAGGCACTCCGTTCTTAGTCGGACAGACATGAAACAATAACTAAAACACGGGGGTTGTTCATTGCCAAAAATAATGTTGCCCCACTTCATCAATGAAGATTTTGAATTTCATCCTACAATTAAAACGTTCGAATTGCGTTATGACATCCCTTTTATATCCATACTAATAGCAAGTTTATTCCTTCTCTAGTTATGTACAGCTTCAAAACGTTGAATATATTTTGAGTTGAGTTTGAAATGCACTTTGTTGATACATGGTGAATAATAATCCAGGTATTACATTAATGTTGATTTAGTAATTAGAGAACATTAGTTAAAGGATTAGTTCACCCTAAAAGGAAAATTCAGTCTTTGTTTATGCACCCCAGTGTTGTTATAACCCCATATAACCTACTTTCTTTTTCTGAACACAAATGGAGAAATTGTGTAAATATTTTGTGCTCAGTGATGTCATACAAATGGCAGTTTATGGTGACCACCTCTTCAAGCTTCAAAAGAATGCAAAAGTATAATTCAGAATTTTAATAAATTATTCCAGGTGACGCATGATTGTTATGAAATCATAAAATAAAGTTTGGTGTGAAACAACAAAACCCCATGTGTTATATGGGGTTATAACAACACAGGGGTGAGTGAACAATGATTGAATTGTCATTTTTGGATTAACTAATCCTATAAGGGTCCTAATGAAAATTGACCATGGTTTTATTATAGTAATATTGTTGTAACCATGACTACTGTAACCATGGGTTTATTGGCTGAAACCATTATTTGATACAATTAACTATGGTATTTCTACTATTTCTAGTAATACTGCAGAATCCATATAATAACCATAGTTTTTCTATAGTAATATGTAGTAAGATTTTTTAACACATCGTTTGTAGAGCACTGTGTGTACAGCGGTGTATGTGTGTGTGTGTAGAGTAGTGTGTGTGTGTGTGTATAGACTGTTGTGTGTTTGTAGAGTGGTGTGTGTTTGGAGAGTTGTGTGTTTATGTGTGTATATAGGGTGGTGTGTGTTTGTAGAGTTGTGTGTGTGTGTGTATATAGTGTAGTGTGTGTGTGTGTGTGTGTGTGTATATAGGGTGGTGTGTGTTTGTAGAGTTGTGTGTGTGTGTATAGGGTGGTGTGTGTTTGTAGAGTTGTGTGTGTGTGTGTATATAGTGTAGTGTGTGTGTGTGTGTGTGTATTTAGGGTGGTGTGTGTTTGTAGAGTTGTGTGTGTGTGTGTATATAGGGTAGTGTGTGTGTGTGTATATAGGGTGATGTGTGTTTGTAGAGTTGTGTGTGTGTGTGTGTATATAGTGTAGTGTGTGTGTGTGTGTGTGTGTGTATATAGGGTGGTGTGTGTTTGTAGAGTTGTGTGTGTGTGTATATAGGGTAGTGTGTGTGTGTGTATATAGGGTGGTGTGTGTTTGTAGAGTTGTGTGTGTCGTGTATATAGGGTAAAGTGTGTGTGAATGTATACCTCATCAGGCCTCGGTGCTGTGATTTCGCTAGAGTTGATGTAGCTGTTGTCATGCTACTAACAAAGGTCGATCGTGTCGTGTGTGTGAAATTGTGTCAAAGTGTGTGATAAGTGACATCAAGTGTGGATCTGCAGTGTTTGTTCAGCAGAACTTTCAAGATGTGTATGTGTGTGTGTGTGTATATACGCACACATACACACACACACACACAGAGTACAGCAAGAGATTCTACAGAAAAGCGCCCCGATCCACAGCAGTGCCACAACTAGCGCAGCTACAACACAACTTGAGACGTATCTAGCTGAACTACGCCAGAAGCGACAATCCCCTTGACTACGGTCGCATAAACAAAGACCGCTTTGCTTTGCTTGCGCGGATTGCGCACAGGTATTTATCTGCCCAAGCAGATAGTGAGAAACTGTTCAGTGCAGCATCTCATGTTCTTGATGCGCTTTCTGACAGGAGAGACTGTCAGAAAGTTTAGCAACTTTTGTTCTTGAAGAGAAACCTGTCACTTGTACTTAAATAGAAAGCGGTCCAATATGATGTGTATAGCAGTTACATTACACTTGTTCTTCACTCGAGGATACATCTGTCGTTTACAGTTGAGGTTGGATTTAGTTCAATTACTGCTGTTTTGCACTGTTGTTTTGCACAATAATGTTCACTTAAAGTGTACATACGTTTACATAAACAGAATAGAGCACTGATCTATATATATAATTATAGTTATATATATAGATCAGTGGAATAGAGGCCCTCTGCCATTCTGTGTTCTGCCTGTTGTTTTAATTAAAATTACTGTTGCATATTTAAACTTTTTGAAAGATGTTAGCTAAGTTCATTTCTTGACTCTTGTTTTGCATATAATAGTTTTCTAAAACTTTACATTATTTTGATAATTGTTAATAAAATCTGTAAAATTAGATTTTTACAGAACTGAATGAAGAATAATATTTAATAATGTTATAATATATTTTTTGTCCAATATTGGTGTTACTTTCAATAAAAGTGTGATTTATTTTATTGGTTTGTAGTTTTTCAATTCAGATTAATGAAAAAGTATAATGTTAATACAATTATACACAAAAAAAATTATTTTTTTTCTTAAATGGGTAAAAAAAAAAAGTAAAAAAAAAAAAAAGTACATTTCGGTTTCGGTTTTCGGCCAAGTGCATCCTGGATTTTCGGTTTCGGCCCAGAATTTTAATTTCGGTGCATCCCTAATATATATATATATGAGTGTTGTGTGTTTGTAGAGTTGTGTGTGTGTATATAGAGTATTGTGTGTTTATAGGGTGGTGTGTGTATAGAGTGTTGTGTGTGTGTGTGTGTAAGGGATAGGCATGGGGTGGGTGGTATATATTGTTGGTCTGTGTACTTTAGGGGTGTAACGGTTCAAATTTGTCACGGTTTGGTTTGTATCACGGTTTTATGGTCCTGGTTTCTGTACGGTTCGGTATTTGCAATGTACAGAAATATATATATTGCTGCCAAATCCAAAGTAAGAATAATCTATTTGGAAACAAACACTTCCAGCAGGTTTGCCCTGAATAAAAATAATTGTTTTACAGTAATCGTAGTTTAACTATGGTATTTGTAATAATAATATAATAACCACAAAATCATGGTTACTATATAGAAACTACAGTATTACTGTTGTAAAACCGTGGTTAATTGTATCAAAACCAAGATTTCTACAAAGAAAACCATAGTGACATCAGTAATGATTACTACAATATTATTATAGTGAAACCATGGTTCATTTTCACTGGGACTTTAACTAAAAAACCTTTTCTCTAATGAATAAATCAACATTTTAACTTAATACCTGCACTATTACGCTACATGCATCGACATAAAATGCATTTCAAACTCTACTGCACACATATTCAATATTTGGAAACTGTTCATCACTATAGAAGGAACTTTGCTATTAATATGGATACGAGGGTTGTTGTGGCACGGCTCAGGGGTTTTAATCATATGCAGAAATCACATATTAGTCAGAAGAGTAGGGACACGTATCATTGGCAATGAACACGCCATTCACTTTAGTTATTGTTTTATGCCTGTCCGTATCAGCGCTGAGTGCTTTCTTAAAAACGAAAGGGAATGTGTGCAGTTTCAGCTCTATCTTTCCCCGGTGATTTCAGCGTAAATGATTATGTGCTGATGTATTACCAATATACAGCACTCGTGTCGATCGATGTCTGCAAACAGTGCCTGTTTTGTAAACTCTTTTTGACCATCGCTGTTGTAATTGACTGCCAAAAGATGCGTCATTGACTGCAGTGCCAATGCTTCCCCAATCATGGGTAGCAAACCATACGTTTATTTTTTTTAAACTGGGAACCGTGTACATAAATGTCAGATGGATCGTATTGTCTCGTTGTTCCACTGTCTCGCATAGTCATAGTTATAGGCTGTTATAATAAAAAATAGAATCAACGTTATTGTGTGTGCATTTATAAGGAAGAATTCTCAGCCTCTCTCTGATCTTCCTGCAGGTTACCATAATTATTTTAATAAGCATGCACAACTTGGGGATCCTGGGTAGCTCAGCGAGTACTGACGGTAACTACCACCCCTGGAGTCGCGAGTTTAAATTCATGGTGTGCTGAGTGACTCCAGCCAGGTCTATTAAGTAATCAAATTGTCCCGGTTGCTAAGGAGGGTAGAGTCACATGGGGTAACCGCCTCATGGGCACTATAATGTGTGGTTTTCACTCTCAATGGGGCGTGTGGTGAGTTGTGCGTGGATTACGGAGAGTAGCAATAGCCTCCAATGTGTTATGCACAATGAGCCACGTGCTAAGATCAACTGAGACTTGTCCTCCGCCATCTGGGTTGAGGTGAGTAACCACGCCACCACCAGGATCTACTAAGTAGTGGGAATTGGGCATTCCAAATTGGGGAGATAAGGGGATAAAAATGGGAAATAATAAATAAACAATTAAGTGTGCACAACTGTTGGTCTTGGCTGCCTGGATTGTGTATTTTCAAACCGTGGTTGGCTTGACCGGAGATTGTTTCGTTTTTAATACGCTGTGTCAAGTTGAACATAGTTTTGAAGACCCTTTGTACTGTTCCATTCAGCTGCACTCCGTCTAGCAGTTTGAAAGGAAGAATTCACCTAGTGTGTGTGTGTGTGTCCACTTCTCCAGACAGAACTTGAGTGATGTCTGTTCCTGTCCAGGGCAGGAGATAGTTGCTGTGATTATTCAGATTGCAAGGTTCACCGAAAATCATGACAAAGTCTATCTCAAAATGAAAACTAAATAAGGCCCTTCTTTATATATGTTTTTTGTGTAGCTGTTAATTAATTTTGATTAGGTGAGAAGTCACATCACACATGATCATTATCGATCATAATATTAGATCGATCATTGCTGTTAGTGCAGAGTAGGACTGGGCAAATATGGCTACAAAAACTGTATCTCAATATTATTTAGCCTATTGACGATTTTCAGTAATTATGCATTTGCTCTGAAATGTTCAAAAATGTATCAAAAGTTAGTTTATTTATTTTTTTAAAATTAGAGGAACCATTATTTCATCCAAACAGCCATTGTAGCCAAGTAGATTGAGTATTTTTAAGGCATTTAATAAAATCTAATTTAAAATAATGAAGGCATGATTTTCAATAAATGAACACAGAGGAAAATTTAATTTAAATTTTTATGCATTTTTATATTTAGATGTTATATACAATGATAAATCGTAGCTTAATATAAAGCATTATTTACCATCATATATTTTTATTACAACATTTGTTGTGAATGGACAAGATATATTGAATTCAGATGAATATTGCATAATACAAAATTAGGTTTATTATAAAAAAGGTTATTATTATAATAGAGTACTGAATTATCACTATTATTTTGAGGATTAGATTCATTTTTAATAAGTAATATACACCGATCAGCCACGATATTAAAACCACCCACCTAATATTGTGTAGGTCCCCCTCATGCCACCAAAACAGCACCATTCTGCATCTCAGAATAGCATTCTGAATATGATATTCTTCTTAAAAATAAATCTCTGTCCTTTTTACTTCACCTTCTCCTGGAGCTTTTATTTTGACACTTTTCTGTTATACTGTGCCATGTTTGTTGATGTGTATACTAACTTGTAGGTTTTACTAATATTTGGAATTATGCGAAAACTAGAACCTGCAGTACCTGCATGTGAACTGCTCTAAAAACACATGCTCAGCACTTCACCCGATTATTCTGAAGTGCACACTGACCATGTTTTTCTGTCTTCAATCAACACCTTTTGAAGGTGAATAATCACATATGACCATATCGCCATTTTGATTAATTGTGAATCCCTAAAGGGTTGTGGAATTAGTCTATTTATGCTCTTTATGAAATGAAATGTCCAAAAAAAAAAAAGCACATTAAAATCATTGCGATAATATCGTGAATATTCAAATATATCAGTTTGCCCATCCCTTGTGTGTGTGTGTGTGTGTGTGTGTGTGTGTGTGTGTGTGTCTGTAGAGTGTCTTGTATAGAGTTGTGTATCTGTCGTGTATTGATTTGTCTGTTGTGTTGCAGGTATGGCAGTCAATGTCGAGCTCAGGCAGATGATAATGACAGTATGGACGCCACTGATGCCACATCAGCTCGAGACATTGACATCACACACGACTTTGGTGAGTTTTGTTTTTCTTTCTTTCATCTCGACACTTTTCATTTTGTGTGTGTACACACTTATGTGTTAGTTCCTATAGCATGGTGCTAGCAACATAAAGGTCACAAGTTGTATTCATAGGGAACACACATACTGATAAATGGGTACCATGAATGCACTGTATATCACTTTGGATTAAAGCATCTGCCAAATGCATAAATGTGTTTGTATGTGGTGGATTGTGTAAAACAAGATGTTTTCATTAGGTTTATTGACTGATGTTGCATCATTTATTAATGCAGAGCTTGATTTGATTGCATTCTGTAGATATTTGTCCAAGTTAATCATTTGTAAAGAGAAAGACACCTATTAGATTCCATAATTATTTTTGTTTATCTCTCAGCCCTCTACATTGTTAGTAAGTTTCACTCTATGTGACCAAAAAACATCTCTTATTAGCCACTGGCAAGTAAACATTTCACTTGCCAGTGATAGATTTGGGTAGTGTCAAAGCGCTTTTACTGAACAAAAAGCCTTTGATTAAGAAGCTGGATTTAGGCTCGTCTTTCCCTGCATGATGTCTCATGAGCGCGCTGGATAAAGCACTTGTCTCATTCAGTTGAACTCCGAGTATCTCATGGAACCGCACCACGACGTCACAAGAGCAGCTCTCTTGAGAGTGTGTGAAGATGAATCACTTCTCAAGCGCTCTGATGTGCACGCCGTCTACAGAAGCTTGCACCAAACTTCCACGAAAATGTAAACAAGGTGTAAATGGATTCGTTTTGTGAACGCAAAGCACTCCAGTTTCACATAAAGACCATGTAATGTCAAATATCTGTGGTCATTGTGGGTATATTCACGCAGTGAGACAGAGGTGACGCTCCATTTCTGTGGAGATGATCAAATGCATGTAACAGAAGCTCAAAGTCTTCCTTCATGAGAAATAAGGGCTTGTGAGTTTATCAGAAAGCCTTAAAATAATGTGTTAAAGTGAAGAATATAAGTCAGAAATATTTTACTATTGCATTATATAATATAATATTATATTATAGCTAAATTTGTATAATTGAATTTGTTGTGTCATGAAGCACACATAGTGAGTTGTTTGGTAATTAATCATCATATTCGTGAAACACCTAAAACAGGCAATTAATCGTCATAATCGCAAGTATTTGTTTGACAATTAATTGCCAGCCAAATTTCATAATTGTAACCCCTAATTTTCATTATTAGGTTCCTATCTTGTGAATTGTTTTGTTAAAAATGTGTACTAAATTTCAAACTGTGACAACAGCTTGTATCATTATTAAAAATGCGATTTCATGGCGTCATTTAAATTGATAGAATGTGAAATTTGTAAATTTAAAAAAAATCTAAAACGTGATTAAAATCATTAAAAAATTTTTTTTAATATATATACATATATATATATATATATATATATATATATATATATAAAACAATATACTATATTAGCGTGAATGTACAGTGGGTACGGCAAGTATTCAGACCCCTTAAATTTTTCACTCTTTGTTATATTGCAGCCATTTGCTAAAATCATTTAAGTTCATTTTCTTTCCTCATTATTGTACACACAGCACCCCATATTGACAGAAAAACACAGAATTGTTGACATTTTTGCACATTTATTAAAAAAGAAAAACTGAAATATCACATGGTCCTAAGTATTCAGACCCTTTGTTCAGTATTTAGTAGAAGCACCCTTTTGATCTAATACAGCCATGAGTCTTTTTGGGAAAGATGCAACAAGTTTTTCACATCTGGATTTGGGTATCCTCTGCCATTCCTCCCTGCAGATCCTCTCCAGTTCTGTCAGGTTGGATGGCAAATGTTGGTGGACAGCCATTTTCAGGTCTCTCCAGAGATGCTCAATTGGGTTTAAGTCAGGGCTCTGGCTGGGCCATTCAAGAACAGTCACGGAGTTGTTGTGAAGCCACTCCTTCGTTATTTTAGCGGTGTGCTTAGGGTCATTGTCTTGTTGGAAGGTGAACCTTCGGCCCAGTCTGAGGTCCAGAGCACTCTGGAGAAGGTTTTCGTCCAGGATATCCCTGTACTTGGCCGCATTCATCTTTGCCTCGATTGCAACCAGTCGTCCTGTCCCTGCAGCTGAAAACACCCCCACAGCATGATGCTGCCACCACCATGCTTCACTGTTGAGACTGTATTGGACAGGTGATGAGCAGTGCCTGGTTTTCTCCACACATACCGCTTAGAATTAAGGCCAAAAGTTCTATCTTGGTCTCATCAGACCAGAGAATCTTATTCATCACCATCTTGGAGTCCTTCAGGTGTTTTTTAGCAAACTCCATGCAGGCTTTCATGTGTCTTGCACTGAGGAGAGGCTTCCGTCGGGCCACTCTGCCATAAAGCCCCGACTGGTGGATGGCTGCAGTGATGGTTGACTTACTACAACTTTCTCCCATCTCCCAACTGCATCTCTGGAGCTCAGCCACAGTGATCTTTGGGTTCTTCTTTACCTCTCTCACCAAGGCTCTTCTCCCCCAATAGCTCAGTTTGGCCGAACGGCCAGCTCTAGGAAGGGTTCTGGTCGTCCCAAACGTCTTCCATTTAAGGATTATGGAGGCCACTGTGCTCTTATGAACCTTAAGGGCAGCAGAAATGTTTTTGTAACCTTGGCCAGATCTGTGCCTTGCCACAATTCTGTCTCTGAGCTCTTCAGGCAGTTCCTTTGACCTCATGATTCTCATTTGCTCTGACATGCACTGTGAGCTGTAAGGTCTTATATAGACAGGTGTGTGGCTTTCCTAATCAAGTCCAATCAGTATAATCAAACACAGCTGGACTCAACTGAAGGTGTAGAACCATCTCAAGGATGATCAGAAGAAATGGACAGCACCTGAGTTAAATATATGAGTGTCACAGCAAAGGGTCTGAATACTTAGGACCATGTGATATTTCAGTTTTTCTTTTTTAATAAATGTGCAAAAATGTCAACAATTCTGTGTTTTTCTGTCAATATGGGGTGCTGTGTGTACAATAATGAGGAAAAAAAATTAACTTAAATGATTTTAGCAAATGGCTGAAAAGAGGCCCCATCTCTGTTTGCTTAATATATTTTTTTCATTATGCTTACTTGTCGTCAAAGATCTGGCGAGTAAAAACAAAATTGTACTAGCCTATGACCATTCTTTCTCCGACATGATCGTACATCATTGTCACTACAAATCTCCTTTAAAGCCCTTAATTCCAATTGGCCTTAAAGTCAAAGAGTGCAATGGTTCGAAGTTAGAATACTTTCTCCTATCTCAGTTTAATATCCTGAAACAACAAGAAAACATTTGGATGTTTGTCTACCTGAGGAATATTGGGATTTGCTTAGGAAACCAATTTGGCAATTATTTTTGCAATTCTGTTTAGTGTCACTAGTGACTCATGAATTACTCACTTTTCAAAAATCGCGACTCTGTCAATTTAATAGCAACTGCTTAAAGAGCTAAACTGCACTCCCAGCTCAAATGGATTGAGTAAACTAAATTTTTTACACCTTTAAATTGATAGAAAGCAATGAAATGAAGTTGTGACTAAATGTTCTAGAATTCTGTGGTTTTACTTCATTTTAATGATTAAAAGTAAATTGAACAATCAACAAAAAATGCAGTTTTCAGTACGCTGGCACTCCAGTACATGTCTGTCTTCTGAATCTTGTGTTAATTTAACTTTGGTTTGAGTACAGCTCATTATAGGAAGTCAGCATAAGAGATGTGCTTTTCAAAAGTATGCTTCTTGGTCTGGCAACCAGCCATGGCATCTTATCTTTTGAGCCATATGAAGAGTACTGTAGACTCTCTTAGGAATTGTTGTCCCACCCAAAGCCAGAGGCATTATTGGACATGTCCTCCCTTTTCTGTGTGTACATGTGTATTGAAGCTTTGGGCTTGGTTTTGCTATCAGTCAATGAAGTCATTATTTATTAGTTTCATGTTGCTACTGTATGTACTGAACTTTATATTAAACATGCTGTCTGAAGCCGATAATGCTATTTTTGTGTTACCATCGGCATGATCATCCCTTGAAATTTTGTAATTCATGAACTTTAAAGTCTTCAGTAATTTGGCGTGATAACATTAAGGACCAAATATACTTCATATGAAATCCAAGAATGAATGGGTGTGACATCATGTATAATTAATATGTTGATTTTTGTCAAGACAATGAAACTGCACTAAAATATAATAAAAAGATTCTTATCACGCTCTGGTAGCATAGCATATAGGCCTTTTTTTTCTCTCTATTTTTTCAGCGCCAACTGAAATTGACTTCAACACAAGCCAAACGGTCTCAGAGCAAAAGAGATGAAATTATTGTAATACCTCACAGACACATAATCACCTAGAACCTCTCTCATAAATAAAGTACAAGAGAAGTTCAGTCTCCAGGTACTTTTGTAGTTGAAGATGTTTTTTAATCTTATAGCAAAGGATATTTCAGAAAGATGTGTCTAAATTTTAATAACTATAGTGTAAGATAAATAAAAAGTAGTATTTACCTGTATCTTTCAGTACGCATTGGTGTGATATAGGGTTGGGCGTTATAGCTAAAACAATCTTGATTAGGCCTATTGTGATTAATTGTGTAATTGCCTTAACTCCATTGTTTACTCTAACTGTGGTTATTTATCACTTTTATTATCCGAATATAGCAATTTTAAGTGAATATACATTTACTGAGCACTTTATTATGAACACCTGTACACCTACTTATTCATGCGATTATCTAATTCACCAATCATGTGGCAGCGGTGCATAAAATCACACTGAAACGGGTCAGGATCGTCAGTTAATGTTTACATCAACCATCAGAATGCGGAAAAAATTTGATCTCAGTGATTTGGACCATGGCATGATTGTTGGTGCCAGACGGGCTGGTTTGAGTTTTTCTGTAACTTTCTGTAATTAAAACTTCGAGTGAACGGCAGTTCTGCAGACAGAAAAGCCTTGTTAATGAGAGATGTCAACAGAGAATGGCCAGGCTTGAGCTGACAGAAAGGCTGCAGCAACTCGGATAACCACTTTGTACAATTTTAGTGAGCAGAATCGCATCTCAGAATGCACAACACATCGAATCTTGAGGCGAATGGTCTACAACAGCTGAAGACCACGTCGGGTTCCACTTCTGTTAGCAAAGAACAGCAAGCTTTGGCTGCAGTGGGCACAGGGTCACCACACTGGACAGTTGAAGACTGGAAAAACTTAGCCTGGTCTGATGAATCTTTTTCTGCTGAGGCACACAGATGGTAGGGTCAGAATTTTGTGCCAGCAACATGAATCCATGGACACAACCTGCCTTGTGTCAACAGTCCAGGCTGGTGGTGTAATGGTGTGGGGAATGTTTTCTTAGCAAACTCTGGGCCCGTTAATCATCGATTGAATACCACAGACTATTTGAGTATTGTTGTGGACCATATGCATCCCTTCATGCCACAATTTACCAATCTTCTAATGTCTACTTCCGGCATGATAATAAGCCACGTCATAAAGAAAAAGTAATCTCAAACTGGTTTCATGAACATGACAATGAGTTCACTATTCTTCACTGGACTTCCCAGACTTCCCGGATCTGAGTCCAATAGAAGTTATTTGGGATGTGGTAGAACAAAAAGGTTATTTACCTATTTATTTCCACAGCGGAAATACAGTGATCTCAATTGGAATCCACGCAATCGTGAATTTCACTCAATGGACTTCCGGCAGCGAAGAATTTCCCCTTGCTTACTGTAGCTCACATAGTTCAAGTTTGATGAACTCTGACAGGTAAATTCTCCGTGATTTTCTAAAGGAATTTACTTGGTTTAACAGTGACCTCTGTGTGGGGGTTGCTTCGTACAAAGCTACACTAATATTTTCAAGGATATCTTTTTGTCGATAAAATTGGCATTAATGCAAAAATTTTGTGTCACACGACAGTTTGATTTTTATGGCATATAGAGCCAATCTGCAAACGTGACAACACAAATATCTCGTGCACATTGAACAAATGAATGGCCACTGTTTGCGCAGTTCATTTTATCGCAGTATCCATTCGTTTATTTAATAAAGTTTCTTTTCCACACCATTCAAAATAATAGACGGAAGTCACGGAATTAGCCCACAGTACAAAAAACATGTAATTTCTGTGCATAAAGATGTTTCAAATTAAGAATAAATACACAATACTAGGTGAAAAGCTTCAGCGTGCTTTTTTTGGAACACAGTCCAATTCTATTCAATTATTGTTTAGTCTACATTTTAAAAAATGCTGGTAAAATCCCCTGTATTAAATTAAATAAATTACCAAATGAAAAAAGCATTAAATTAAAAAAAAAATTACCAAATGAAAAACATTAAATAAAAAAATAAATTACATATAACGGAGCCATTTATGCCTTTTCTCAAACTTAAATTAGCTTTACCCTGTTTTATAGACAAATAAAGTCAGCTGAATGACATTCTCAGAATGTTCTGCACTTTTTTTCTAGACTAAACTATCAGAACTATTTGTCCAATGCAGAGGTCACTTTCAGAAAATGAGCTTTTGAACATTTAAATATTTTAAATCGAACACACTTGAACTCAGATCGCATTTACTGCTGCTTTAGAAAATATACATTTACATTTTGAAGCTAAAATCAATTTTGGATGATAATCAAGTTCAGTTGGTCATTGAAAGTTATATGCGGGACATAATGCAGTTGTGCTGCAATGCCTTTGATTAGATGATTGTTCAAAATATTGAATATCAGGAATGCATGTAAACCCTGATATAACACCACATATTTCTTTTTTCTTTAATATCTGTGCACACCGCATAGACACATCGTTTGATGGTCCTTATACTGAGACAGAAAGTTTCCCCCACTACTTGGTGCAGGTTGCCAGCTTGAACAGGGCCATGATGATCCGCTTTCGGGTCGGAACCTGTGGAAACCTGCGATAGGTTCAACATCAGGACCAATATTACAGTCCTATCAGAAGGGCAACTGTTCCCTTTTGATTGCAGTTCCTCTTCTTCTGATTGCATTCATTTGTGAAATTAAAATGATACTACAGTAAGGTGGCTAATTTTAATCAATTGTCTCAATAATCTCCCCATTTTACCAAAACTAAGGAGGAACAAAATTAGGGACATCTGGGGGGCGAATTAGTGATAAACACACATTTCTGAATTGAAACGGCTTCAGGGCAGATTTCTTTTGCATTAAACAAAAACTTTTGAGATAAAGTGTTTTTTTAGGCATGACATCATCACACACACCCTTTTTATCGACAAAAGGCCATTTGAATGGAAACGGGCAGAAGGCGGCAAATGTCGCAATTTTATTTTCGCATTTTCACTTTGTCGATAACAAAATGGCGCGAAAGGTGGATGGAAACTAGGCAATTCTTGCCAAGTAGATTCAACGTGTTTATTGCAGGACAAGTTGTGAATTGATCCATTGAACTGATTTACGAAAGCGTATTGAACTTAACAACTCTTACCAAATCTCAGTCTTAACGAACTCGGACTCTCAAATTGCAACATATGTAAAGGGTCGTTAAACTAGTCTAATGATACGTTTTAGAAAACTTAATGGCCAAATTAACATTCTCATTAAAATCATGTTAGATTCTCGTTGTTGCAAAGTCATTGTAAATAATCAATATCCTGGCTATTTCACTGTTAAATGCTGAAACTTTTGTGATTATGATTTGGAATTTGTGTAATGTATCATGAACTAACTTAAGAGCTAACCCATTCAGTTTTGTTTTTGTCTTCTGTCATAACATAAGGCACAATGTTGCTTTTATGGCACAGTGACTACATGTCCATATCCCAAATACTTCTGTGCATGTTGGGAAATGGACTGTTTCATAACAGATATAGACGGTCTTCATGCCACGCGGATGTGTTGTCATCTTCTTTAGTAATGTAGATACACACCAGGTTTTTTACTACATTTTCTCCCTCTCTTATGTCTCCTAAAATGAATTCTCTTTTCAGCAATGGAAAAACAATGTTCTGCCTTTTCAAACATCGTTTTAGCAAGTGCTGTGTGGGCAAGACAGTTTTCATCCCTGGAAAGGTTGATCCAAAGGTCACCGCTCACATAGTAGTGGCTTTTTTTCTTTTTACTTTTTTATTATTAAAATATTTTTTGTCTGTATTTGTGATATTTTTCTGTTTTTGTCAAATTGTATGGAGGACAAAGTGTCCGCATCCACAGAGGAAAAATAAAAAATTTAAATCCTTAATGTGGCTTTTGTTGCGGTAAAGTTTGTGTTATTGTGTTTATTTGAGGTTCATGCCAATTGCTCCATTTATGTGTGTGTTTAAGTTTCTTTAGGCTATATTAAGGCATCTCTGCACTGCTGAGTATGCGTGTCATTTAAGGTTAAAATAAGTCATTTGTAGGTAGATCTTTACCTAAAATTATAACTATGCGTGCACCTTTTTGTGGTACGCGTGACATTTCACACTTTGCTTAAAGACGTGTGTTAAGATGGCTTTAGATGAAATGTAGTATAATCTTTAGATATGTTTCCACGTCTTCAGTCACTTCATGCAGGTCATTGAATTGAGGGAGCTGAGTTTCTGTCTGACAGCTCTTGTTCTTGTGCTGCATTAAATGCAGCACCAGCAGACGATGTGTTCAGAGAGATGAACGTCACATTGCTCAGTGCTGCAAGACCGCATTCTTAACATCTACAACTGTTTCCACAAATCCAGTGGACGTATGATGTGTTTTCCGGGAAAACCAGCTTGCATGTGTGGTTTTGTCAGAACGGTTGATCAATAATAGTTGTTTGATTATCTCAAAGTGTCATCATGGTTGTTTCATGGTGTGTTTCTAGACTCAGTCGTTTCTATGAATGTAGTCCCCCTTTGTTTATTGGTTATGGGTTTATCTTAGACATCATAGAAAAGGTGATGGCATGTGTGAAAAGATGAAATTGCTTTTGCCACTATTGTTCAGCCAATTTGGGTTTTTCAGTGGCTCATTCTAAAATCAGGCTGGCTGGAAGTCAATATAATACCAATATGCATAACTCAATGTAACATGTAATATGTTTTAGAGCAATTTAGTCCTACATAACATTTCTAACTACTTATTTTACACAATATTATCTGCTAATTCACAAAAACTTTTCATGTCTATTATATGAAGGTGATATTGGTCTAAAACTAGTAAATGTGCTCCATTATATTGTAGGGCTGCACAATTAAAAAAAAATTAAAAAAATCTATAATTGAGATTACAATTACAGCTTCTATAATCCTGAAAAGTGTCAATTACAGCGTTCCATTTTGGTTTACTCCCGTTGCGGCTAAAAAAATTAAAGTGCATGAATGCAGAGGCAAATCTGACATGTTTAAATGACTCTAAAGGCATATCAGTAATGCTCACTATATAAATTATAGTTTATAATTTATAATTTATTTTTATTTTTCATGCGATTCAAATATTAAAGCAATTCAGGAACATATTTCTCTAGTTGTTTTATTGCAAAGCCTACATAAAGATGGCATGCAATTGCCCCACATCAAAAATAAAAAAGTATTTTAATGTAAATTCTATTAATGGAAAGGTATGATCTCAATTACAATATCAAAGGAAATAATCGAAGCAATTGTGATTTTCGTCATAATCACGCAGCCCTATTTTGTTGTTCAAGGATGCTATTTGAATGGGAACAATATATAATAATAGTGACACTCTTCACTGTCTCTTGTGAACACACAGATGTGGCTGAGCTGGAAAATGATGAGGACTTTGCTGATCTGCTAGATTTCAGTCCCAGAGATGAGAGGCCTTTGTCCCCGCTGTTCCAACGTTCCATGTCTGAAGACTCCGCTGGCTCGTCCGCCTCCACCAACAGAAAAACCAAAACTAGGTTAGTGTGAGACTGAGAGCCCACACATTCATTCTTTGTTGAGTTGCACACACTAGCAAAACATGTTGACACTCTCTCCATCTTTATTATGACTATTTTCCATATGTCAGAAAAATGGCAAATTCATCGTAACTATGAAATGGCACACATTTAAGAATGGGAATTATATAGTGACCAAAAAAAGGGGGATGAAATGAAAATCTTATGGGTATAAAAACAAAATGTGTATAAATCCTGTTTTCATGCTACTTGCCAATCATCTGATTATTGCTATTTTATAAAATAATATAAAAGAAATCTTGTTGCAAATGTTTATCTATAAGTACAGCTTGGCAAAAGGAAAATTAGTCAGTTTGTGAGTCTTTTTGAAACATGTATTAAAAGAACCAGTTAATAAGAGTCATTTTCGACTACACTGGATGTGCTGTCTGTTTTGATTCACTAAAGAGAATCGGTTCATAAAAGTCACTTGTTTGTAAACCGGAATACATGCGCTGGATGTTGCTGTGTTCCGCCCGTGAGGACAAAGTTATTTGAAAGATCTACTTGCCATTTTTTTGCAGAATACAGTCTTTTATCTCACCAACATTCAATTAAGACTGCAAACAGACATTCACAACTCGGGAAATATGTTTATTTTGCCTTGGGGCTGTCGAATCTGCAGTTGAGGAGCACCACTACTGGAACTGTGCAAGAAAGTTCCGTTTCACAAGAAGCCGAGAAGTGCTTGAGTGGAACATCCGTCTGCAGCACAGGCACAAACACACTTTCGTCAGAGTGGAGGAAATATGATTAAAGAGTTTACATACCAGTATAAAGCAATTCAAATAGGAGTACTCCACATATCTTACTGTGATTATCATTACTCTGATTATTAGCATAATCGTTTACATGAGCAACAGTTTAATCCAGGACTGGGCGATAGGACGATGTAATTGGATATCGATAATGTCTTTCAAACATCCCGATGCCGATTGCGAACGGATGATGATTGACAATATCTGGGATGTCGCCAAATATATAAAAAAGTATGTGAAACTAGCACCCACCAAATGCGACGAGGTTGAATCCAGAACGCAAGCTCCTCGTCCAAATGTATTTAATGCGTGAGTACATTTGTTCATCCACCTGCAACAGGCGAGAGACCTGTAAGACATCTCGGAGTGACACATGACAAGAAATGTGGTTAGACACAAAGACAAGCGCTTGAAGAAACTTGGGTTTGACGATGTAATCGGATATAGTGATATTTTTTAAGGCAGTTATCGCAAAACATTTTTTTTTACATATTGCCCAGCCCTAGTTTAAGAGCAGTATTGCCTTAGTGGCATTATGAGGGTGCATGTAAACGTAGCCACTGTCACATTCATTCTCTGCTCAATTTGTTTTGGTGAAAAATCATTCTTACATTGCTGTTGTGTTGACTACAAAAACATTTGAGTTGTAAACCTTAGAAAACGGTCAATGGTCAGTCTGATGAATTTATTTTAAACTAATTCACAACTCAAGATGGTAGCGTGGTGATTCTTCCTTTACACCTTGGAATGTGAATTAATTTTTAATAATAAATGAACGATCCGAGGCCGCTTATACTGCAGTTATCACATGTTGGGCCCTATGATTTCTGCAGTGTCTGAATCAGTTAATCCAGTCATAAAAATGGCATTGGCTATAAAACGTGGAATATCTCGGAATTTGACATGTAGGACATAAAAGAATGTTTAAATGCACAAATAATCAATATAAAAATTTAGAAATGTCCTAGTGTGATTATTAAACTGCAAAAGGCTGCAATTTAATTAAATACATAAACTGCATGCACTGCACACCTCAAAACGAATGTGTGTAATGAATTCAGAAAGAAATAACCATTCAATTTTCCCAATATACTGAACATTATGACTCTTGTGTGTTTTTTCTTAAATATTACACCCGTTGGCAAAAATAAAATATCCTAGAACATTGTGCCTTGAAAAGAATGGGAACAAGGGATGGCTAGGCCTTTTTTTGGGGGACTTTAGCATGTGCTAGTGGCTGTCAGGACTACTTGTAGCTAACATTTTGGTTAACATTAGCTACTTCTGTGGCTTGAGACTGCTAGCTAATGGGGCTTTTACACCGCATGCTACAGCTCGACTCTGCTCGCTCAGTAAACAGACAGGAAAAGTCTCTGGCAGGATGGATTCATGCAGATAGGAAACGATGGCCATTTGTGGTATGTTAGAACAGAGAGAGAGAGTATTCACTACTATAGGCTTTGTTCATAATCAATGTGTTTTTATGTGAGGCTGCCTGTAAGTTACAGTGTACAGGCAGCCTCAGTACAGACGCTGTGAGCTAGCTAGTGGTAACGTTAACGGTGTCTTTTAAATTCAACATAAGTTATGTCTATCTAATTAACGTTGTATTTAATGTAGTTTTGCTATCTGTGCCAGGCTATAAATGAGACTGATGATGTAGCATCATGCACATATCTTTACATACTCTTTACAAATTCCCATTAGAGGAATTTTGTTTTGCCTCATTGAGGATGATACTTTTTAAGATGTTCCATGTCTGAGTTATTGGGTTCATTTTGACCAACAATTAACAAAAGGGTGAAACTTACAAATAATTCTAATATATTATGACCTTCATGTATTGAATGGATGAGGACAGAGGGAACTTTAATTTCTTTATTTGGATCGAATTTAAGAAAGTCATATAAGATCAGTGTCTAACACAAACAATGAGACAGGTATACATTTAGCCAACCTTAACCAAAAATAACCTTATTTCGATAAACCTTATTTACACCTGTTTTTACTCTTAAAAGATTCGTGATGAAAATATATTTTGGGGGCTTTAAAAAAAAAAAAAAAAAATCCTGGGGGGAGTATGCCTACAGTTTTTTATATATATATATATATATACAAAATTCTCTTTTATTCACATTTAAGATTTACTATCTTTATCTTCTGGGTAAACAAACCGAGAAGATATATATGTAGTTTGTTTGTTTACCCAGAAGATAAAGATAGTAAATCTTAAATGTGAATAAAAGAGAATTTATATCATCTAGATGACCTCAAATCTAACAGACAGTGACTAAAACCACAACTCCAATTTTGATTTTATGGGGTTTTTAAGATCACAGGAAACATGAATTCAGTCAAGTGTGTGCAGACTTTTCACTGGTAGTGCAAAAGTTAAGTGACAAGCTTTTAAAGTTGCCCTAAAAAGGTTGTCAGTGTTCTCGCGAGCATGATTTGCTAATGTGCAGAAAAAAGTGGGGTTTAAAAATTGTAGCAGAGAGGGTGTGTTAAAACACAAGGGAAGTGTGCATCAGAGAGGGCCTCCTGTGTTTGTGTATGTTAACCTGTGCAGGCGTGTATGTGCGGTCACAGTGAGCGTATGTGTTTTCTGCACGCTCTGTTGGAAAGCGAGTGAGTTGGGGGGAGGGGATCACTGAGGGTCTGCTGCTGTCATTAGTGAAAGGAGAGAGAGCTCTTTTTTTGGATCCCAATTAGCACAGATTGTGCTCCCGCAAATGTGCAGCAACGTTAGCAACGTGTGAGGAGAGGAGACCCCCATCAGACATTACTTCACATGCATCACATCTCCCACTGTCAGCAGCTGTCATGAACACACACACGCACAGCCAAAGAGTGTTACGGGAAATACATGAACTCTAATGAGAGTGCGCTGACAATAATGACATTTCGCTAAGATTTGCCAACAAGCATGTAATTTATGAGGACATTATTGCCGCCAAAAACAAACGCAAACAGCCAAAGGATAAGAGAGAGACAAATCAGGACTGTTTATGCGGGTGACAGAATGTGTGGAATTTCAGAAAAAGGTTACGTTAAATTTAGAATGAATAAGAGGCGTAGATTAATTCCAGATGTACTAGATTATTATTTGTTCTACTAAAACGGCTTTTGTGTAGGAATTTACTTGGTGTAAACATTACAAATGACATTTGTTATCAGATTACTTTTCTGAGTACTTCATCGAAATGTTAATACATTTATAGTTACCTTAACCCTCTGGGGTCTGAGGGTGTTTTGGGCCCTGGAGAAGTTTTGAAATGCCTTGACATTTGTGCTTTTTTCAGTTGCTTAAAAACATATTAATGGCTAAAGTCTGATAACACTGTATTCAGCACAAACTGGGCTACAATAATATGTGAGCAACATGTGTGTACATGTTTGTATTTTTGAGAAATTAACATTTATGCATGGTTTTTGAAAAAACTAACATTTTAAGTCATTGAAATAAGGTCATATAACACATACTAAACATTTGTCCACAGGACTTTTGAGAACTGGATCTTGTAGCCTAGAGTTTTTGTTACAAAATGATGTGAAAACCATCCTGATCACTCATTCATACAAAACAATATAGTCATTTAACTTTTGTAAGACACTTTTAGTGTTGATAGTTAATATGCGAGGAGACGTGGACTATCTTGAATATGGATGTATTTCACACCTGAGGATTACATACAACTCATCCCTCGCGCGCACGCTAAATGAGAACTCGATTGCTCGCGACTTATTTAATCATAATATATGTCACTGTGTATTTCTTATCATGAACAAAATTGGCAATATGCAGCTTTATTAATAAGAGAGCACTTTGCACATTAGTTTGGAAATTGTTTTTATTAATTCTATTGTATGCTTGTTTATTTAGGCCTTTTTTTAGTACTTGGTAAAAACTTAAAGTAAAAGTTGTAAAAGTTGAAGCAAATCTTTTATCAAAAATCAAAAATACTTTAAGCATACATTGTTCAGTTTTGTTATAATTAAAAAATAATATATTTAAATTAAATTGTTACTCAATGGCATATTTCTGTTCTTAGTTCTGCTGCTAATGTTTTGTAGACTTTGTTAATAAAATAGTGTTGTTTAGTAACCTGTTTTTACTTTGGTACCGAAAATGGTATCGAGTACCGTGAAATTTCACTGGTATTGGTACCGACTGCTGAAATTTTGGTACCATGACAACACTAGTTCACACACCCAATGGGAGTCACGGATCCTCCATGAGAAGGAGCCAACCTCATCTTGCTTCAAAGCCAACCTCATCATTCATACAGATAATAACAATCTGATCTTACAGAGGTCCAAATCATAGATGAAAACTAACTTTCGACCAAGAGCCAAGAACCAAGCAACACAAAGAATGCAAGGAAACACCACTACATGCAAGTACATCTCCAGTATTGTGCTGAAAGTGCTGGTGTATTAATTAAATAATTTGGGTAATCCGATAGTAAATCGATGTAGACTCAAAGAAGGATAAATGGTTCTTAAGACATTGTAAACAGACTCCATAAATTTCATTTTCACTGTACTGATCATTTATTTCACATTCCGTCACTCTTCTCACCAACCTGTCTCATGTATATATGTGCTAGATTCGATTTATGTTTAGAATAGTAATAAAGTTTGTCTGTATTCAAAGATAATTTGACTGTGGTATATTTTGATAAATAATCTCATCCATGTTTCTAAAAGATTTAACTTCAAACTGTACCTAAATACGTGCAATTTTATTTTCAACATTTATTTTCAAAATTGTGAGAGGATACAACGAGGCATTGTATTACAATTTTAATAGATGAGAATTGTATTCAGACAAATAATCTAGTAATTTTTCATTTATCTAATTTATAACTGTTGTTGAATGCGACAAATTCCATTATACATTTCATTACCTAATAATGTAGAATAAGGACATTTAATTTAGTTCATAGATCACGTATTTCAAGACCCTAAATTCCCTTGCATATGATGGCGTGAGAATGAGGGCAATTTAACGGTTCCCGTCTAAATTTTGCATACCAAATACCCTACATCCTCGGCATCCGTGGAAGACTTCACAATTTTTGTATCTTTTTTTTGTTTACTTCCAGATGTTCCAGAATTTTTGCTGTTCTTTAACTTTCCATCACGACCTGCAGCAAAATGCGCTGCAATAGTGGGGTTTCCCCTCTTATGTTTCCTCTAGTGTACATGAGCACATATACATGAACTTGAGGGACTGTCAATATTTTACATTGATGTGTAAAAATGGGTAAATAGTTTAGTGTATGTTCTTTTCTCACTGTACTCCCAGAAATATTTGTCAGAGAATTAATTTTCCTGTGTTGAATTGTTGTTGGGATACATCCTATGATGTTTGTTGTCTGGTGTGTTCAACCACATGCACACTCATCAAAATCTGTTAGAACGATGCTTATGTGTTTACATGACTACATTAAGCCTTGTTCTCCAGGAGAAACCCAGGTGTGTTAAACCGCTTTATCTTAATCCCTTAAGCAGCTTATATGACGTTTCAGAATGCTGCTTTCTACAAAAACCCTGGAATAGACAGTTTTCTTAAGTGTGTGTAAACATGGTCAGTGATTCCAAACACCATTGGTTCTCGCATATCAGAAAATGTAATTATGTGAACTCTGACGGAGGGGACGATTGTCAGTGAACAAAGCTTTCACTTCAGAAAACTTTGAATATAGCATGCAAGTCATATGGACTACTTTCATTGATGTCCTTTTTGGAGTTTGCTAGTCTGCTTGTTAGACCAAAATTTGCGCAACCAATAGTTTGAAGCAGGACTATCTGTTTTTGGACCAATGGAACACTGGGAGGAGTGTTAAGGAAGCCCATTTGAAAACCGTATTAAAAATGATTTTTGCACTTCCGTTTTGGTGTCGAAGTTGCACACTTCACCTTGTACTGTGAGATTGCATGTTTAGCAATGCGTTGGACAAGCATTCACATTTGTGTTTTGTTTGCTTGTCAAGACTATATTTCTGGCCTGATGTTTAAAGTCCACATCTGAAGTCTTTCCTCCATATCTCTTCTCTCTTTCATCAGAGAAAAGCTGTGTGCCTTCTGCTACTGTGGAGAGAAGAGTCTCTTGGGTCAGGGTGAGCTGAAGTTGTTTGGACCCACGCCCGGTTACGTCCCACTGCACATCCGGAACCGCCGCGGCAGCTCGGAGAAGGATGACGATTACCATGACGACGACAATGACTTGGACGACAATGACAACAACCGGAGCCTGGGGCATCGAGGGAGTAGCCTGAAAAAGTGAGTTATTACTGCTGATGTCTCTGTCACTGATTGTGACCGTAGTTGGAAAGAGTGTGAAAATTTTAAATTGAGTTTTGTTGCTTTTAGTCCATGTCTGTTAGATTGTCTACATCTTAGGCCATTGATACAGCCCTGCAAAGGCAAAATACAGCAACTATACATTTTCCAAAATTTTGTCTAAAATCATCTGTTTTATAATCTTTTTTTAGCTGAACAATCAAATATTTTAAGGGATTAGTTAATGTTTAGTGAAACTACAGTTTAGTGTTGTAGTTAATGTGTTTTTGCTTTTTCATGTGCTTGTGCAGTGGTTCTCGACTGGTTTTGCTTCACAACGCAGATTTTACATTAAGCATCAAGTGTCACAACACTACCAAAATTGTTTGTCATACAAGATACCGATTTCAGTTTGGCAATGTTTCTAAGCTGAAAAAACCTATTCTTCACCACAGAGTTGATTTGTCTATCAATTTCAAAATCAGAATCAACAATAAAAGACAGATTTCTCACTTGGTTCCTCACATAAGAAGATAAGGGCCAGATCATCGCAGCCACCTCTGCCAAAGATTATAATTTCAGTTTTCTTGTCATCTACCTGGAGCAAATTTCTGCTTATCCAGCATTTAACATCATCTATACATTCCATCAGAGATTGAGTTGACATCTTATCACCTGCCTTAAGCGGTAGCATTTGCGTATCATCCACTTAAAAGTGATATGAAATGGCATGCTTTCTGAAGAGTGGTATAATGTACAAAGAAAACAATAGCGGTCCTGAGACCGAACCTTGTGGGACCCCATGTAAAACCTGGATAGAGGGTGATGATAGATTTCCCAAATTAACTGAAAATCTCCTATGCTCCAAATAAGATGCTAACCATTTTAGCGCTTTTCCTTGAATAAGGACTCATTGTCTAAATGGTGTGACAAAATAGTGTCAAATGCAGCACTATGGTCTAATAGAACTAAGCCCATGCTATTTCTAGAATCAAGACCTGTACAATTATCATTTAAAACCCAAGTAAGGGCTGATTATGTGCTGTGACATGCTCTAAAACCTATTAGAAATTTGTCCAATACTTTATTCTGCTTAAAAACTATCCTTTTCAAAATGTTAGATAAGAACAGCAACAACAGGCTGCAAGTTATTTAAATCCAAGGGGTTTAATTTGCTCTTTAAGTGTGCGGTTGTTCTGCCCCTGCTTAAAGCTTAACGGTACATCACCATTCATTAGACTACAGTTTATGATAGATTGTATAGTTAGTACCCATCAACTCAATAAACTGTTTGGGAGGGATCACATCTCTTGAAGAAGAAGTGGCTTTCAACGCATCCACAACGTGTACAATGCAGGACAGTGAGACCTGTCGAACTCCTCAAAACTCCCAGCTACAGTTGGCATACAGTTTGTGATCGGCTTAGAAGATCATATTCCAAGAATCTTAGCTGTAAAAAAAGCGAAGACATTTTTCACAAGTCTCTATTGATGGATCAATAATATTCAAAAATTGCTAAAATAATGGAAGTTTGAGTTGATTTTGATGCATAGCCTTAGACTCAACAACAAAATATATGGGAAGTGTTTCTCAATGTTTAATTCGCTACCCTAACTACAGTTGAAGTCGGAAGGTTACATGCACTTAGGTTAAAGTCATTAAAAGTCATTTTTTAACCACTTCACAGATTTAATATTAGCAAACTATAGTTTTGGCAAGTTGTTTATGACATCTACTTTGTGCATGACACAAGCATTTTTACCAACAATTGTTTACAGACAGATTGTTTCACTTTTAATTGACTATATCACAATTCCAGTGGATTCGAAATTTACATTAAGTTAACTGTGCCTTTAACTCTTTCCCCGCCAAACACGGAATTTTCCGGGTTTTATGAAAAAATGCTTCCCCGCCAAACACAGAATTTTCCGGGTATCCGTGTTTTAGGTGGTATACGGTAAGGAAGACCCGCGCGCATGTTTTGAAAGAGTACGCAACTCTTTGATCAAAGAAACAGACTGCGATCGTCTCAAACGTGAAGTGGAACACCATACTAATACTAAAGCACTTGTTGGATAAAAATGCCTTTTTCTCAGCTTTTTGTCCGAAATGTTGTTTTTGTCAAAACCTACCTCTGTTCAAGTGGCAATAAAAAAAGAACAGATGAAGATAAAATAAAATCGTTTTTTTTTTTGCCTAAAAGCAGAGGCTCAGATCTTTATTTTGATATATAGTATCTTCATATATTCATGGAAGAAAATAGTCTGCGGGCCATTAAAATTTAGCGAAAATCGTCAAAAACCCTGGCGGTGGCTGGCAACTTTTTTTAAAAACGCTGGCGGGGAAAGAGTTAAGCAGCTTGGAAACTTCCAGAAAAAGATGTCAAGCCTTTAGACAATTAGCTTCCGATAGGAGATGTACTGAATTGGAGGTGTACCTGTGGATGTATTTTAAGGCCTATTTTCAAACTCTTTGCTTGAAATCATGGGAAAATCAAAAGAAAGCAGTCAAGATTGTGGACCTCCACAAGTCTGGTTCATACTTGGAAGCAATTTCCAAATGCCTGAAGGTACCACATTCATCTGTACAAACAATAGTACGCAAGTATAAACTCCATGGGACCACACAGCCATCATACCACTCAGGAAGGAGACACATTTTCGAGTGAAATGTGCAAATCAATTCCAGAACAACAGCAAAGGATCTTGTGAAGATGCTTGAGGAAACAGGTAGACAAGTATCTATATCCACAGTAAAACAAGTAATATATCGATATAACATGAAAGGCTGCAGAGCAAGGAAGAAGCCACTGCTCCAAAACTGCCATAAAAAAGCCAGACTACATTTTGCAAGTGCACATGAGGACAAAGATTTTTGAAGAAATGTCCTCTGGTCATATGAAACAAAATGACCATAATAACCATCATTATTTTTGGAAGAAAAAGGGTGAGGCTTGCAAGCCGAAGAACACCATCCCAACCGTGAAGCATGGGGGTGGCAGCATCATGTTTTGGGGGGCTATGCTGCAGGAGGGACTGGCGCACTTCACAAAATAGATGACATCATGAGGAAGAAAAATTATGTGGATATATTGAAGCAACATCTCAAGAAATCAGCCAGGAAGTTAAAGCTCGGTCGCAAAGCTTCCAAATGGACAATGACCCCAAGCATACCTCAAGTTGTGGCAAAAATGGCTTGAGGACAACAAAGTCAAGGTATTGGAGTTACCATCGCAAAGCCCTGACCTCAATCCGATAGAACATTTGTGGACAGAACTGAAAAAGCGTGTGCGAGCAAGGAGGCCTACAAACCTGACTCAGTTACTCCAGTTCTGTCTGGAGTAATGGGACAAATTTCCAGCAAATATTAACAAAGTGTATGTAAACTTCTGACTCTGTGGGGATGTGATGAAAGAAATAAAAGCTGAAAGAAATAATTCTGTCTACTATTATTCTGACATTTCACATTCTTAAAATAAAGTAGTGATCCTAATTGACCTAAGACAGGGAATGTTTTCTACAATTAAATGTCAGGAATTGTGAAAAACTGAGTTTAAATGTTTTTGGCTAAGGTGTACGTAAACTTCGGACTTCAACTGGATGTACAATTATACTAGGCTGTCCACTAAAATACCTGTAACCCATTTTTGGGTCACGACCCACAAGATTAAATCCACTGTGCTAGTGTACTCTTAAAAGTTGACAAAGAAGGAATACACCTTTAAAATTTCCAATCTATCTCTTCCTGGAAAATGCAACAAACATATTGGTTCATCTGGCTGCATATGCATAAGTGGAATGGTGAAAGTGCAGGAAGTTGTGGTGATTTTGGTGTTAATGGAGGTGGTTTGTTGTGGTTCTTGAGTGTTTGATTCACATGGCTTTAAGCTGAGATGTGTAATGAGGTTGTGTTGAGGTGAGAGCTGAGAGGTGTTCACAGGTTCTTGCTGTGGGGTCTAAAAGTGCCCTGTTTAACAAGCAATGGCCCCCGCAGACCTTAAAACAATGCTGAGTGCTGTGCTGGCCACTATCTAATTAGAATGTCTCGTGTAGTTGCTTCACATAATTAAACATAATGGAGCTGGAAACCATGTTCATCTTCAATGATAAGGACCGGGATTTCACAATCCTACTTAACTAAATACTCTTTTAGCTATCCCCTGGTCTAAATAATTTCATTATTTACTCACCCTCATATCATTCCAAACCAAACTTGAATGGTTCAAATATCATAGAACACAATACAAATATACTAAAATGTAGTCTGTATTTCACCAGCACCATTGTTGGGCGTAATCAAATTACAACGTAATTAGTTACTGTAATATAATTACTTTTTTAGTTAAAAAGGTGTGTACTTTATTACATTTAAAATGTTTGTAATAAGGTTACAGTTGCTGTCTTTCAGTTAATTTTATAAATTTTAAGTATAGTATAGGATTATGGTTATTTCTAATATATTATTTATGTAGAACTGATGAATTATGGCCTCATAATGAGTCATTGTGAAGTAGAAATGTGAGGTGAGTGTATGACTTGTGTGTAACAATGAACAAGGATGAAATATAAAAATTATTTTGAATTTGTTGAGCAGAAAAGTGTTTTGGAGAGTTAATGTTATGCGATTAATTTTTCAATTAAGTAATTAGTATAGTAATCTCACGACAATTTCAGGTAAATAATT
Organism: Xyrauchen texanus; assembly: GCF_025860055.1. Lineage (NCBI taxonomy): Eukaryota > Metazoa > Chordata > Actinopteri > Cypriniformes > Catostomidae > Xyrauchen > Xyrauchen texanus. Next base: position 30,942,384 of record NC_068316.1, on the reverse strand, counting down.
TCTAATTTGTACAAATTTTAAGTAACCTACCCAACACTGTCCAGCAGTATATTCCAAGTCGTCTGATGCTATATGATAGCTTTGTGTGAGGAACATCTGAATCAGAAAAACGTTCCTCTCCATCATTGGTTTTAAATGTTTTTCACATAGACTACATTCACACAGCAGCTGTGTTGGCCCAAATCATTATGTTTTTATTTTTTTATTTTTACTTATCATATGGGGGAAAAAAATATGATACATATCTGATTTTTCCAATATGCCTTAAAGATGTATTATGTAAGATTCAGAAACCCTTGTTATTAATGACACCTGTGGTTGTTAAGTGAACTGCAGCCAGCTACCTGTTGCTCGTGCTCACGATTGTGCACACACTCCAGAGACTGAATGTGATTCACTGGCAGTGTATCAATTTAATAGACGTTATTTTGAATTTGTTAAGCGAAAAAAATAACTTTTCTGTGGGATGTTTAGAAAGTAACTTAAAAGAAAATTATTAGTAATTTGATTACTTTTATGACAAAGTAATCAGTAATGTCATTATAATATACAAGTTATTAGTAATCTGTAACGATTACTTTTGTGTACCTTACCCAACACTACCCTTTAGTATTAACAGTTAGATCTGATTCAATGTGATTTTTACATATGTCAACATTCATCATTTGCACACTTGATTTAGTAATATTACATTCTTGAGCTATGAATCACACCATGACTCCAAATGACTTCACTCATAAATACTACACTAGCCATCTTTTTCCATCACTTGCTGATATGTTATTAGATAAAAAATTCAAATAATGGCTAATTAAACTCTTAATTTACTTAATCCTTCATATTAAGTTTGTTATATGCATGTGGGTTAGTTTAGGAGCATCAACTCTTCAGACTGGGATCTGATATGAGCTACGTTTACAATGTTAATTAAAAAATTTGGATTTGGGCAAAAATAAATAATCAGATTTGGGCCACATTCAGGTGTGAACAAATGCATATTTTCAAATATGTCTCAAGGCAGGTTTGATGCTGGCTATTTCAAATAGTTCTCATTTGAATATGATGCGCTAAGTTTGAATATGGAAGCGTGAATGTGATTTGAGAGCTACGGTGGAGGGGAGTATTTTAAGAGGAATAGTCCAGATTCGATACAAGTTAAGTTTAATCAACAGATTTGTGTCTTAGTGTGAATTACCACAGAAATATATTTCGACTCATCCCACCTTTTTCTTTAAAAAAAAAAAAAAAAGCAAATATCGAGGAAATCCACTAAGGCACTTACAGTGGAAGTGAATGGGGCCAGTTTTTGGAGGGTTAAAAGGCAGGAAGTGAAGCTTATTCATTTCAAAAAGCACTTCCATTAATTGCTCTATTAAAACTTGTGTATTGTTTGAGCTGTAAATTTGTTTAAATTGAAATTTTTACAGTGGTTTTAGGGTTTGTTACATTACACCGTCATGGCAACGAAGTTGTAAAATTGGATATAACTTTACTCAGAAATGGTTAGTATGCAGTTTTGTCACAATAAAGTTAGCATGTACATTGTTTCCCTCTTGTGAATATACCCTTTCATTTCCATTGTAAGTGCCTCACTGTGACGCAGATTTTTGCTTTTTTAAAGAAAAGGAGGGACAAGGAAATTTTTGTTAGTTAATATTATGCCACAAATACTGTCGATTGAGCTTAACTTTTATTGAACATGGAAAAAAGGGCATAAGGACATCTTTTATTGTGCTTTAAGTGCTGCTTTTTGTCATTTTTGCAGCTTGACAGCTCCAGTTCCTATCCACTTTGGTTGTATGGAAAAGAGCCACATGAACATGCTCTAAAATAACTAAGAAAAAAAGTCAGACAGGTTTGTAACAATGTTAGAGTGAGTAAAATACAGAATTTTCATTTTTGGATGAACTATAACTTCAAATTAGCACAAACATTCCTTGCTTGAGGTTTGAACAAAAGCAGCATAACTGCATTTCTTAAATCGTTCTGAAATGACTATAGCTTTGACTGAACAGAAACCGATTTTGTGCAGCTCAGAAGTTCTGGGTCAAACAGAACTTGTGTTCTCTTCCATTGTGTTTTCTGATGGAGTGGGATGAAGAGTGCTCTGACCCAAATTTACGCTGGGAATTGCTAATGAACCCAATGCCACAATTCAATTTGGGTCAATTAATTCGGTGCCAAAATGGCCTGATGATAGTTACTAGATGGAGGTTAAAGGAGAAATCCATCAGGGATAACTCCACCAGCAGACCGTATACTCAAGGACCACGTGACCTGTTGTTGTCAAAAGTTCCCATCTGCAGCAACCCTCTGGCTCATTGGATGAATACCTAATTTGCTCTGCTCCTCTCAACCAATCAGGGTCCTCCGTGAGGAGTTATGATGTAATGCTCTCTGTGCAGTGTCTGGCAGCCTGCCAACAGGCGGTGGATTGTTGTGTTGGAGGAGTATGATTGGTCGGTGTGAGCTGGAACTGTGCCAGTTATTGACAAGGCAGTAAGGAGTGAAAACAATAACAGCTTGAAAGAGTGAATGAGGACCACTACATATCATTTAAGGTGGAGAGTGCAAAGGTGCACTCCACTCTTCACATTACTCATACTGGATAGAGCAGCTGGTAGAGCATCAGACTCTTAATCTGAGGGTCCAAGGTTCAAGTCCCTGTTGATAGGCACTCAGTTTACAGTGAGCTCAATCTGGCTTTGTTCCCTTCTAAATTAATGTTCTAAAATGTATAGTTAATATATTAATATTTAAATATTTATTTTATTTTAAAAAGTACAAAACATTTTCATGGTTCTGCCTGTACTATTTATTTTTGTAATAAAGTTCAGCATTATTTAACTTTAAATGTTGTTTTTTAATTCAGTATCAATTTTAAAAACTATCGGCCGATTAATCAGTTATCGGCCCAACGTAGTTATCGGTATCGGCAAAATCATATATCGGTCGTCCTCTATTTAAAATACACTCCTTTATAAATATATTTTTGTTTTATCTTTCATAACATCACTTCGTTTGAATATCTTAAACGGAATTTAACATTAGTGTCATTTATGACTACTAATGAATGCGTAAGCTCGTTATTATGTCGCAAGTAAATGAGTCATAAGTTTCCCTATGTTCAGTGGATGAACACCCTTGCTAGTGCCGAATTCATGTTCATGGTATACTGATTCACAGCACAGGGACATGGAGCACATCAATAAAATTAAAAACTACATAAGTGTATAAAACTGGCCATGAACCAAGCTAACAGCTCTCAGTTGTATCACAAGATGACAAACTTTGATTTGAAAAAGTATTTGATAATCGGACAAAAAGATGAAGGTACAAGACTGTGTACTAATTTATTGAGGGAGTTGACTACAATCTCATGAAACATTGAAGAAAAGCAGAACATGAATGGGATATTTACTTCCGGAATCAGAGTGTTGTGATCTATAGATGTGGCAAACACTCAAGAGTTGATTCTAGTCGAGTTTTATCTTAGCATGTTGCTAAGCTAATTACTTAATAGCTGTACTTTTCAGTACTGAATGAATTACATTTTGAATCAACATTTCTCTTGACTCATTCGTCATCTTGGACATTTTTTATTTTATATTTTAACTGCGACTGCTGCAGTACATTTTGATATATGCAGTACATATTTCGCTACCCTGTTTCGCTAACAGCATTTTTCCCCCCTGAAGTTTTTTGCTTGAAAAACAGTCATTGTTTGTCATGACCAGTTTCTCTCTGACCCTTAGAATTAAATAGAGTTTGATGGTTTATACTAATCTGCCTTTCAGACTTTATGTATTTGTTTGGATTGGATAATATCTTCATGCCAGTTCTTTTAAAAACAATACTGTAACTTAATCATTTTCATGACATTCGATTCCATTAATGGTTCTGGATGCAGATGCAGTAGAATGCTGATAGATCAACTAGTGGCATGAGTTTGGAGTGGGACTACCTTTTTGTTTCACCAATGGTGTTCTGGAAACCTTTTCGAAGGCTTTGCAATTTCGTTTGGTAGCACTACTAAAAGAGATGTCAGTGGAATTGTTAAAGGAATGTTCCAGGTTCTCAATACAAGTTAAGCTGAATCAACAGTATTTGTGGCATAATTTTGATTACAACAAAAATGTATTTAGACTTGTCCATCCTGTTCTTTAATAAAAGCAAGGTTACAGTAAAGCACATACAATGGAAGTGAACCAATTCTGTAAACATTAAAATACTCACTGTTTCAAAAGTATTGCCATAAGACGTAAACAAAATGTTTGTTAACATGATTGAAGTGTGATGTTCAAATTAAAATAAACCAAGGATGTTAATGGAATTGTTCATGTAAATCAGAACCAGACTACTTTCGATTCCCATCCCTTTTTTCCCCTCCTACTATGATGTAAACCTTCAGAAAGAGGAAGTAGCACATTAAGTGGGTTATTTATATTTATGCAGATCTTCAGGACAGAGGAGGGATTGCATACAGTAGTCTTTCATCCCATCCCCGCTGCAGCCCACTCATGGCTGGCCCTCTCCAAACCAGGTCCCTTTTTAAATGTTAATTCCTTTTTTCCGCTTCTCTGGGTCTCAGTGGCTCTCTCTCTCTCTCAGAGCCACATCCAAGAAACCAGTCATTCCAGGCCCCCCACCCCTTTCCGGCACTCTCCTTCTCTTTCATACTTTGCCTCTAAACAGCCAGTCCTTGTTGCTGGAGCCAAGTGCGATAACCCCGTACCTCGTTGTTTCAGGCAGGGCTTCGTGGGTGTTTTAGTCGCACCATAGGCCTGCTTGAAACATGATTAGAAAGCTGTCGTCTACAAGTAAATTGCCAAGTGTTTGTAATTTGAGAGAGGAGCAGGCAGCGTAGCTGAAATATTCTTTTGTGGTTTGTTTATTCTCTTATTCACTTCCTCCCTCAGGGTCAGCTCACCAGACAGCGGCCTGCACTCAACTTCAGCTCCCGGTAGTACAGACCCCGCTGCTGAGGAGCTCGGCCGCAAGTTCTGGGATGAACTCTGCCAAATCGGCCTTCCCGATGAAGTTAACGTTGAATCTTTGTTTGACCCCACTGGTTAGTATCCATGCTCTAGAGTCTGATTGGCTGTCGTAGCTGTTGTTTTTGAGTGGCTGATTGTGTTTACTGTTGCACCTGCAGGGCAGTGCTGCTCTCACCTGCGCTGTGCAGCGTGGTCACAGGGTGTATGCCATGGGGAGGGACAGTCGCTGCTGTACGTGGACAAAGCAATTGACTCAGGGAGCACAGAGGTAAGTGACAGACATTGTCTTTGAGCTCTAATTGGTGTGTTTGTATTCGCAAAATAGTTGTTGTCATCTTTTACCCCTTTTCTACTGACATGGTGCCAATCTGACCCCATTCCGCACATTTCAGACAAAAGACACGTACAACCGTTTTCCAGAATTGGTGTGTTTGGGGTTTTAGTGTAAACTAAAAGATTACAAGTTTAACTAAATGAAATAGTTACTCACTAGTTGGCTGGTAACTTTATTAGAAACATATCATGGTTTAAATAGAATTGTAAGAGCAACGTTCTGACCTGTGTTGATGTGAGTGACTTGAGCGTTTAACAGTCTACAAATACAAGAGAGCCCCATATATCTGGAATTACATCTTGTAGGGCCTTACATTACAATTACCTCACATACCATTGACATATAATGCAACAAGGGGTGCTGAAGTCAACTGAATATTAAGGCTTTCATCATCATTTATATATTTATATTGCCAGTTATCAAAAACAACATTTTCAGCCATACCACAAATTAAAAATATAAAAATATAAACTATGCTTTTGATCTCAAAATATGTTTCATTGATACACTCAGCTTATTTTGTATCTGTAATGTAATTGTAGCCGAATGTGTATCAAAAATGTTCATGCTATATAGAATTTATTGATATTTTTTAAATATTGATCGATTTAATCTTAATACTTTAGCAACACTCCTGAGCAGAGGTTTGTCAAGCACCAGCACCATTTCGATGGTAAAGAGCTATTAGTGGTGTTAAGTAGGCTCATGTGTGTTATGTTTCAGCATATCTGTATATTTGAATGCTATGAAGATTTAAGTTATAATGTTCACTGGGACCTATTTATGTAAAGGAAAGACAAACGCACTCATTTTTTATTTAAATATTCAGAGTTAATCATGAATGGGGTTATTATTGGCAATAGAAGAGACTGGAGAGGTTTTGTCAGTCCCCGTTCTCTAAAATATTTTCTAATTAGGAGCCAAGCAGTTCACAACTGCTACAGCCATTTCTCTTGTGCGACTCGACTAATTAACACAATGCAATGTGGCAGAGAGGCGTGCTGAACACAGGCAGGAAAAGCACATTAGGAGTAATTAATACATTTTTACATCGGCCTATTCTCTTCACCTGGGATCTGATTCTCAAGGATATACAGATTGCATCTATGTACTGGTAAAATATGTTGATTATAGTCCAGTAAATCTGTAAAAAACCCAGAAGCCCGAGTAGAAGCTTAGGAAGTGCTGTCAATGAAATTAAAGTGATTGTGGTTCTTGCTGTTTGAGATGAGTAATATTTCAGAGGACTGTATTGTCTCTCTTCTGCACTCTCTAATCTGATTTGTTTGACACAATATTTTACCAAGAAGGAAGTTTCAAAATAAGCTAACTTTAAAAAAAAAAAAAACAATGCTTTTCTTTTGTGGGTAAAAAAAGTTATTTAATATGCATGAATTAAAATGGGGAAGACTCCAACAAGATCAGAATACCAATAGTAATACCAAAATAAGAATCAAAATGTTACAAGGAATGCCATACTTGTATTTGCTTGAAAGTTCACAAAGACGCCATCATGTCTCCTCATCCAACTCCTTGATGACAAAAATCCTCAGTGCCCCCCAGTAGACATAATTGTAACTGCGAGATTTGGAGAGAGATGAAGATGTAAAGAACAGGATCAGGTTTTACCCATGCTGTGTTAGAATTTGAACGTTAGACACATCAAACATTTTATTCTCTGGCAAGGTATTTTGCATAAATTCAAGCTTTATTATCAATTGCATGGAAATACAGCATGCATCAGTTATTGCTGGCAATGAAATGTGTTTTTGCATGCTGGAGGGGATAACAAAAAAAGGAAAGATGCAGAGTATCACATTAAAATAGTTGCACTGCTGCTTGGCTGTTTTGCAGTCTTATCGTTTGCAGGTAGAGTCTGTTCTCTAATCCACTGGACTTTGATGAATGCCACAGTACAGTTCGCCAGACAGTAGGGAAGGGAACAGTTTTTGATTGGGGTGACTGGGGCTTTGAAGATAGACGTGGCCTTCTTAAGACATCTATCTGAGTTGATATCTTGAATATTTGGGTGCTCGCCGCCAGTAAGGATATTCTCAGTGCTGTTCCTGTTGAAGGTGGCCTATATTTGCTAAAGAAAAACAAACTTATTTGGCCTACTGTGAAAGAATCAGTGCTGACACGCCACTTCTGACGCTTTTATGTTGGTGTGGTTAAGTCTGGGTTCTCTGTAATCTGCTATAATTTACCATTGCTTTACTCTAGCAGCATAGGTTCCACGCAGAAGTATAAATCGACATTTAAGCGCCATTTAGGGTCATGTAGATAAACAGTATCCCATAGTACTTCTGAAATCACAGCGTAAATGCATTCCACATACTAAATGACCAAGACACAAACCAGCTGACAGAGTCCACAGTCATCTGGCACCTTATTGCATCTTTCATCACTAGCCTGCTCCTTTTGGAGTTCTGCCATCATGCCTTTTTGTTTAGAGAATTTAAATGAGGGAACACTGCTCTACTTTATAATGGTGTCCTTTGTGTTTTGGCACCAATAAAGTATCAGCTGTAGCTTTTCCCCCCCAATGAAGGATGTGTCTAAAAAGATGGATTCATTTGTTTAATACATTATTTGAGGCAAACATGGAAGAGCTACTCAACACCCATTCAGCTCTGAGATTATACAACGGGATGTTCAGAGTGATTCAGAAAAAGGGCATAATACTGTAGGCAGAGGCTGCTGTCAGCCCCAGAGGAGTCACCGCCTGGGCGATAATTGCTTAAAGCTTGGTGTTAAAAGGTATTTGCAGATTGTTGCATTTGGGCCTTAGGCCAATGGTTTTTAAAGCATGAAAGACTGCTGACTAGAGAGATTTTTTAGTTTAAGGCCCTTTTCTCAGTCCCTGCCGTCCTCTATTATTCAAAGTGTGAGTGTTTTTCCATGGTGGTGATTGAAATGTCTGGCCAGTTTTTATCTTTGCCCTTATTTTGAATGGCATTTGCCTTGATCCTGAATGCTTTACTGGATGTATTAGAACCAATAAAACGGGTAACGACCAAAGGGTCCTCTGAGAGGAGCACTTCATTATGGTGGCCTTGCCTGTGGGGGTTTACAATTTTGTAGCACAAATTCAGCATAAGATTACTACAATAGTGATGTGATTAACAGAGTAAAATTACAAAGGATTTTTCGCACCAACATTATTCAAATAGAGTGTGAAAAGAAGCTCATTCACATGCTTTAGTGCAAAACACACTGAAGGTCAACAGTTTGGACACTTATCATTCTTTACACTTACTTAAGGACAGGAATTTTATAGTGACCAAAAAATCGCCGTTCCATGTACGATCTGAAACTTAATTGTCCTTTTTCTCCGCCACCGTACAGCAATTCCAAATAAACTTGTTCAGGTTGTTCACAAGTAACATTTATCTTTAACAACACTATCAAATTCAGTAGCAGGCACGACAAAGCTGCTACAACATGGGCCGCCATCTTAATTGTTTATCACATGACACAGCACAGTACCATCATCGTTTTCAGATTTCCCCCTGTCCAAACTATAACGCAAACACGGCATTTTCAAATGTGTCCACTTGAGAGAGTATTTTCGAAAAGCTCCATTTACGCTGTCAAAAACACTGTCTCAGACCCAAATAATATGATATGTAGTGGTGGTGGCATTGTGGGCTAAAGCACAGAACTGGTAAGCAGAAGGTTGTCTGTTCGATTCCCACAGTCACCACCATTGTGTCCATGAGCAAGTCACTTAACTCCAGGTCGCTCCGGGGCAATAAAAGCATCTGCCAAATGCATAAATGTAAATGTAATGTGAACAGAGGCCAACGGGAGCATAGAGATGGTGGAGGAAATTATCTCTGTTTTGGTGCAAGCAGTCAAACCATGTGTTAAAGCACCCTTAAATGTAATGTCTTTTTTTTTTAGTGCTGTGCATACTGTAAGCGCCTTGGAGCCTCTATTAAGTGCTGTGAAGAGAGCTGTGGGCGCTCTTATCATTACCCCTGTGCAGCTGCTGCCGGAACCTTCCAGGACATAAAGAGATACACCCTCCTCTGCCCCGACCACATACAACAAGCCCTCGTACGATGTGAGTTGCGCACACACACACACAGATGTTTCTAATGAGTACATGAGAAATTGATGGGGCTTAGTATGAAGTGATATAGCGGACAAAATGTATTAAATATAGGTGAAAGGGACTGTTGACATTTAAATTAGTATTTCATGTTGTATTTCATTTCAATTTTCATTTCAAGGCGTAATTCGTTCTTTATTACATGTTTTTTATTTTATATAAAATAATTTTGTGCCTTATGCTCTCATTTCATTGTATTTTTATTTGTTTAATTAAACATTTCATTAAATATTTACAGTAATTATTTCATTATGTATTTAATTACATTTAGTCTAAATTGTGATACATGTAATGCTGAAATGGTTACAGAATAGATGTCTTTTTACAGTTGAAGATGTATTATATTTGAACTCTCTTATTATTTCATTGGGTCTTTTTCTCTCTTTAGCGAAAGATGCCGCAAAGTGTGTGGCATGTGGCAATGCCGGAGATGTGTTAGACCAGCTGTTCTGCTGTACGTGTGGTCATCATTACCATGGCATCTGTCTGGACATCACAGTCACACCACTCAAGCGAGCAGGCTGGCAGTGCCCTGAATGTAAAGTCTGCCTCACATGCAAGTGAGTATCCAGATCACCTGTACATTAGTTTCTCATCACTGATCCTGTTTGCAGAATTCCACATGATTTGAATGCATATAATTCTGAAAATTATGTCATCTATACATACAGTGGCAAGAAAGATTATGTGAACCCTAGCTGGTTTTCTGCATTAATTGGTCATAAAATGTGATCTCATCTTCATCAAAGTCACAGTATAGACAAACAACAATGTGCTTAAGTTTACAACACACAAACAATTTCTTTATTGAACACGTCACATTAAACATTCACAGTGCTGTGGAAAATGTAAGTAAACCCTTGGATTTAAAAACAGGCCGATCATCCTTTGGCAGCAGTAACCTCAACCAAGCGTTCCCGGTAGCTGCGGATTAGACCTGCACAACATTCAGAAAGAATTTTGGAGCATTCTTCCGTAAAGAACTGCTTCAGCTCAGATATATTTTTATATGTCTGTGCGAATGGCTCTCTTGAGATCATTCCACAGCATCTCTATTGGGCTAAGTTCTGAGCTCTGACGGGGCCACTCCAAAATGTTGATTTTCTTTTTTGGAAAGCCATTCTGAAGTGGATTTAATTAAATGTCCTGCTGCATCACCCAACTTCTACTGAGCCACGCTGACATTTTCACGTTGGATATTTTGATAAACTTGTGAATTCATTGTTCCTTCGAACATGGCAAACTGTCCAGGCAGCAAAGCAGCCCCAAATCATGATGCTCCCTCCACCGTACTTCACTGTTGGGATGACATTTTCATGTTTGTATGCGGTGCCCTTTTATACACCATAAGTAGTGCTGTTTGTTCTTCCCAAACAATCCAACCTTAATTTCATCAGTCCAAAAAATATTTTCCCAGCAGCATTGTGGAGTGTCAAGGTGGTCTTTGGCAAACTTCAGGCATGCAGGTATGTTTTTGTTAGAAAGCAGCAGCTTCCTTTGTGGTGTCCTGTCATGGACACCATGCCTGTTTTATTTTTCCTTATAGTAGACTTGTGATATTAACCAGTTGCAATGATTCCTTTAAGTTTTTAGCTGTCACTCTAGGTTACTTTTTTACCTCATTGAGCATTCTGTGGTGTGCTTTTTGAGTCATCTTGGCTGGACGGTCACTTCTAGGGAGAGTAGCCACAGTACAACCGTGGCCAAAAGTATTGGCAGTAACATACATTTTGAGTTTTGCAAAGTTTGCTGCTTCTGTATTGCTCGTGGATCATTGGGAGAAGTTGCTCTTGCAGGATGTTTTGATCCCATTCTTTATTCATAGCAGTGTTTTTGGGCAGAATTGTGAGAGAGCCTCTCCCTTGGATGAAAAGCAACCCCACACATGGATGGTCTCAGGATGCTTCACTGTTGGCATGACACAGGACTCATGGTAGCATTCACCTAGGGGGCTTCATCAGTCTGTCCTTGATGTTTTTCTTGGAGAGAATTGGCTTCTTTGCTGCCCTTCTTGACACCAGGCCATTGTCCAAAAGTCTTTGCCTCACTGTGTGTGCAGATGCACTCACACCAACCTGCTGCCAATATTGAGCAAGCTCTGCCCTGGTGGTGACACGATTCCATAGCTGACTCCTCAAGAGGAAACGGTCCTGGCGCTTGCTGGACACTCTGGGACGTCCTGAAGCCTACTTCACTGCAGTTGAAACTCTCTCCTTGAAGTTCTTGATGATTCGGTAAATGGTTCTTTCAGGTGCAATATTCTTTGCAGCAATTTCCTTGCATGTGAGGCCATTTTGATGCAAAGCAATGATGGCTGCATTTCTTTCATTAGAGGTAACCATTGCTAACACGAATACAATGATTGAAAGCACTACTTCCCTCCATTTGTAGCAATCAGTCTGCTCTTATAATCCAGTCAGAATGATAGAGTGATTTCACCTGACTAGTACTCGTTCACACTTTCCCAGGTGCTGCTGATATGATTAGTGAAATTATGTTGGCTGGTCATTTTGTGCCAGGACCAAAAAACAGTGAAATTTGGGTTTTTGTGATAAAGTAAATTATTTTGGCCAATGAAGCTTTTTGCAATTATTTAAAATGCATCTGATCACTCTGCACAATAATCTAGAAACAATGTGAATCAACACCACAACAACTGAAGCGAACACAAAATTTATGTCACTGCCAATACTTTTGGCCACGGCTGTACTAAATCGTCTCCATTTATAGCCAATTTGTCTAACTGTGGACAGATGAATATCGAAGCTCTTCGAGATAACTTTGTAACCCTTTTATAGCTATATGCAAAGAAACAATTCTTGATCATAGGTCTTCTGAAATCTCTTAGCTAGGTATGGTACACGCCAGTAGATGCATCTTGTAAATGGCTTAAAGAGTGCTTTTTAAAAGTTAAAGTCGCTCTAACCCACACATCCAATCTCATTTCATTAATTGGAGGCCAGGTTTGCCAGCCCCTGACACATTTCAGGCATGTTTCTGAAGTCCCTGAAAACTGCAGTTGTCAAGCCCCTTCTAAAAAAGCAAACTGGATAACTACATTATATTAAACAACTACAGACCAGTCTCAAATCTTCCTTTAATAGGCATTATCATTAAAAAGGTTTTCAATCATCTGAACAAATTCTTAAACTCAAATAGCTACTTGGAAAAATTCCAGTCTGGTTTCCGAACGCATCACAGCACAGAGATATGGCGCTCATAATGATACTTAATGATATTTGCCTAAATACTGGTTCAGGCAAAATATCAGTGCTGGTAATATCTTAGTGATGCCTTTGACAGTGTTGACCCTAACATTCTCCTAGACAGATTGGAAAACTGGGTAGGTCTCTCTGGGATGGTCCTCAGCTGGTTCAGGTCATATCTAGATAGGAGGGTTACTATGTGAACATAGGGAACTATTAATCTGAGTGGACATCCATGACTTGTGGAGTCCCACAAGGCTCAATTCTTGCACCGCTCCTGTTCAACTTGTATAAGCTCCCACTAGGCCAAATTATGAAAGAGAACCAAACTGCATGTCATAGCTATGCAGATGATACCCAGACAATACCTAGCCCTATCGCCAAATGACTGCAGTCCCATAGACTCTATGTGCCTGTGCATTGATGAAATTACAAGTTGAATGTGTTGAAACTTCCTTCAGTTAAACAATGACAAGACAGAGGTCACTGTGTTTGGCAACAAAGGTGAAATTCCCAAGGTGAACAGGTGAACACATACCTTGACTCCAAGAGTCTAAAGACAAAAGATCAAGTAAGGAATCTTGGTGTCATTTTGGAGTCACACCTTAGTTTCAGTAGTCTCAACTAAATCAGCCTACAATCATCTCAGAAATATAGCAAGAATGATATGTTTTGTATGCAGTCAAGACTTAGAGAAACTTGTTCATGCATTTTTCACCAGTAGGGTGGACTACTGCAATGCACTCCTCACCGACCTTCCCAAAAACACCATTAGACAGCTGCAGCTCATTCAAAATGCTGCTGCCAGGATTCTCACCCAAACCAAAAAATCTGAACGTATTTATCCAGTCCTGATATCTTTACACTGGCTTCCAGTTCCATTTAGAATTGATTTTAAAGTACTATTACTAATTTATAAATCACTGAATGACATAGGACCTAAATACATTGCAGATATGCTTGTTGAATATAAACCTAACAGACCTCTAAATCATTAGGATCAAGTCAGTTAGAAATACCATGGATTCACTCAAAACAAGGTGAGACTGCATTTGCTATTATGCCACTCGCAGATGGAACCAGCTTCCAGAAGAGATCAGATGTGCTCCAACAGTAGCCACATTCAAGTCCAGACTGAAGACAGATCTGTTTTTCTGTGCATTTATTCACTCATTCGCTCTTTGAATTGCCATTGTGTTTGAAATATGCTATATAAATAAACTTGCCTTGCATTGCAGCCGGACAGCAATGATGCGTGTAAAACAATAAACATCCACTGTATAATGCAAGGATGTTGCAAAGTATTTTATTAAAGCATCTCTAATGTTACAGTCTTCTTGGTATGATTTCCATGTGTTGTGGAGTTTCTCATTTGTAGGCCGCATTGGATAAAATCATCTGCTAAATTAATAAATGTAAATGTAATATTTAAAATCTGTGGTGTTAAACATTCTGGCACAAGTTGTTAGAGGGATGTTAATGAACCGTCTCTGAATCATTGACTCTGCAGGAATATTTCCCTGTTGTTATGAAATATTCTCTGATATTTTCTGCTTGTTTCCTCCTCTTAAACTCCTCAGAAAAACACACACATTAAAGGCATGTAACACCAGAGGAAATGGATCTCTGTGAATTAGTTGCAGGGAGATGAAAAAACAGCTCTGAATGAAATTCCCTAAGGGAGGTTGTGTCTTCGTCCACTGCTCAGATACTGTAACACTCAATACCATCATATTATTTAACCTGATACTTGTTAAAGCAAAACAACCATTAAGCTGAGCTTGACAAAGGTAACATGGAACTGAAGGAAAACAAATACAGTGTTCCTATTAATTAACAATTAATTTTCAGTTATGTCTCGACTCACACAGACTCTGTATACTTTTGCTTTTGGCAGATAGTATGTGCACCTTGGTGTAAATAGTAACACATATGTGGGTAAATGTGTGGACTTCTAGAAAGTAAAGACTCGCAAAACATTTTTCACACTCTTACTAGTTATTTGACATAAAAGGTACTTTAAAAAGTATGTTTTAATGTGACATTCATATATACCAAATGGTAAAAAAATTAAAACAAATAAGAGTTTTGGTGAAAATCAACCCCTGTGGCATGAAATGGCCCAAATTTGGTAAACATAAAAACAGAGTATATAACAATATTTTAACATAAAAATATTACTTGCATTTTCTATTTTTAATTATGGGATTTTAGCCTTTTAATTCAGGATAAAGTCACAAGATGGATGCAAACTTGAGGTATCCAGAACATAATTTTTGAGCATGTGCACATCCCTACAGGTCTCTTCGCCAACATCGGATTTGCATTTTGTCATAGTGTCTTTGTGCACTAAGGGGGTTGAAATGGCTGCACCAGGGTGCAAATGGCCACTCCATATATACAGTGGCAAG
Source organism: Xyrauchen texanus (assembly GCF_025860055.1). Taxonomy (NCBI): domain Eukaryota; kingdom Metazoa; phylum Chordata; class Actinopteri; order Cypriniformes; family Catostomidae; genus Xyrauchen; species Xyrauchen texanus. The sequence continues at coordinate 30,927,319 of NC_068316.1, read as the reverse complement.
AAAAAGTATGTAAACCCTTTGGAATTAGCTGGATTAATTGGTCATAAAATGTGATCTCATCTTCAAAGTCAGAAGTATAGACCTACACAATGTGCTTAAGCTAACAACACACACAAAATTATCTTTTAAAGTCTTTATTTAACATATCCCATTAAACATTCACAGTGCTGTGGAAAAAGTGAGCAAATCCCTAAGCTCAACAAATGTCAACAGAAGCTAATTATAGTAAGGCATTGACTATTTCAAATAAATCTTTTTGTAAACATCCAAAAAATTATGACCACCTGCCTAATATGCTTTTGGTTCTTTACGTGTCACTAAAACAGCACCAACCCGCCAAGGCTGTGAATTTGGAGGCCAGAGCAACACTTTGAACTCTTGATCATGTTCCTCAAACCATTCCCAAATAATGTGTGCAGTGTGGCAGGGTACATTATCCTGCTGAAAGAGGCCACTGCCATCAGGAATACCATTGTCATGAAGGGGTGTACCTGGTCTGCAACAATGTTTAGGTAAGTGGCACGTGTCAAATTGACGTCCAAATGAATGGCCGGACCCAGAGCTTTCCAGCAGAACATTGCCCAGTGCATCACACTCCCTCCACCAGTTTGTCGTCTTCCCATGGTGCATCCTGGTGCCATCTCTTCCTCAGGTTAACGGCACACACGTACACGGCTGTCCATGTGATGTAAAAGAAATGCGACTCATCGGACAAGACAACCATATTCCACTGCTCCAAGGTCCAGTTCCGACGCTCACGTGCCCATTATAGGCACTTTTGACGGGGGACAGGGTTCATCATGGGCACTCTGACTGGTCTGCGTCTATGCAGCCCCATACGCAGCAGAATGTGTTTTGACACAATCCTCCCTTAACCATCGTTACAATTTTCAGTGACGTGTGCCACAGTAGACCTTGTGCATCGATGAGTCCTGTGAGCCCAACACCCTGTCACCAGTTTTTAGTTTGTCACACCTCGGAACACTGTCTGTAGATACTCACCACTGCTGACCAGGACCACCCCACAAGCTTTGCCGTTTCAGAGATTCTCTGACCCAGTCATTTGACCATAACAATTTGGACCTTGTCAAAGTCGCTCAGGTCTTTACTCTTGCCCATTTCTCCTGCATTCAACAGGCTGACTATTATCATCTAATTTACCCAGACCTTGACATTTGGACTTGTTAGAAGATGATCAATGTTATTCACTTCACCTGTGAGTGGTCATAATTTTTTGGCTCATCTGTGTGTTTGTGTATATGTGTGTGTGTGTGTATGTATGTATGTATATATATATATATATATATATATATATATATATATATATATATTAGGAAATGTAAATTCTCCACTGTGATGTGCTCAGCGGGGGTTGAGATAGTAAAGCTCAGTGTTGGAGAGAGAGAACTTGCGTCATTCTTGACATGTTGCTGAAAATGACTGTAGTTTCTCGGCACAGCTGTAACTATCTGATGACATTTTCATTTAATGTGGATTTGCATTGCCTGAAAAAAAAAATATGGCTGGAAATAGTTCAGGCTCACTTCCACTCAACTCTATAAATACATTTACGTTGTCGATTTACCACATATTTAAGCTCACAGAAGCAACGGTGAAGGTGTTATTGCTCATGTGGATAGTGTAATGGGGCATTTGTTTGACTATGAGGTAGGGCTATTGGGCTGTGACGGGGGCATATTGCAGTTACTAGTGGCTACTAGTGGGGTTTTATAATACTGAAAATCTAGGGCTGGGTGATTGGATATTTTGTCAATATTTGCCATATGTGGACATCTCGGTTTACATATTTGCTCTGAAATGGCTTAAAATGGTGATTTTATTTATTTATCATTTATTTTTTTATATCATTTTCATTCATAAGCACCAATATAACAATACATAGTATAGTTTCTGTTTAACAGTCAAACGCTCAACCTTTCAAAGTATACTCCTTTGACCACGGTCCTGTAAGGGCATGGTCAATGGTTGCATTGTCAGATGTGATATGTGTGTGTGTCTAGAAATATTGGGTCAGTATTTGGAAACTTTGCGCATGATAAAATTGACCTCAAACGCACTGTGCACGAGACGAAATTTCTGCTTGTTATTAAATCTGAGACACTGGAATTATCTGTTTAAATGCCTTCATACTTGCAAGTTATGAGACAATTTGTGGATTTGTGTGCTGTGTATTTATATGCTTATTTAGAGTATTGCGTTAGCAACATGCTAACGTTAGTGTGTGTAGAATCCGTTGAGGAGCACTATTTGTGTGACCACACAGAGTTACTGCATTCCAGAGGTTCCATTTCATTTAGGATGCTGTCTTAAAGTCGATTAATTTTATACCGCTGTGTAGTAGCCAACTGTGGGGTTTGCATTTATTGTTCTGCGTTGTTGTGTCTGTGTCGTTTTGCGAGTACACTGCCAAAATCCTGGTGTATCTAGGGAACAAAATGCCTTCATTTATGAAATAATTATACATTTTATAAACAAACGTAAGCCACATAATTTGTAGATTTAAAAGAATGTGGCACTACATCATATACACTGATCAGCCACAACATTAAAGCCACCTGCCTAATATTGTAGAAAGAGGTCAACAGAGAATGGTCAGACTGGTTTGAACTGACCAAAGTCTACGGTAACTCAGATAACCACTCTGTACAATTGTGGTGAGAAGAATATCATATTCAGAATGCTATTCTGAGATGCGGGTTGGTACTCTTTTGGTGGCATGAGGGGGACCTACACCATATTAGGCAGGTGGTTTTAATGTTGTGGCTAATCAGTGTATCTTTTTATAATGCCGGGGGATGGTTTCTGGTTACGGAGGAAACCAATCACAGCTGTTGTGGACCAATCAACACATTGTTACATTTTTGGAGAGGTGCATGTCAGGCTAAGAGGTAGGTTTGATGCAGATGTATAAATCGACCTTTAGAAGGTAGTTGCCCATGTATGCAGTCAACAGCATGGCAACTCAGCAGGCAGCTCGTTAGAGACCAAAATAATTGAATTTCCCGTTATCCGTGACTAGTTGACACAGACCCAAAGAAGCGAATGGTGGTAGTATGCAAAAACCGTGCTTTCTATATGCTGTCCTTAATCTGTCTGTCTCGTTTATTTGTAGGAACCCAGGAGACGACAGCCAGTTGCTGGTGTGTGACATGTGTGATAAATGCTATCATACCTTCTGTTTGCAGCCTGTCATGGACTCCGTTCCCACCAATGGCTGGAGGTGCAAGGTGAGCTTGTGTTTGTGGATAGACAAAAAACAAAGAACATCTTTTGTGGTGTGGGGAATGGGAATTGCACAGCGTATAAAGTTGGGAATCGAAAACCAGTGAATGCTTAAAGGAATCTGTATTCAATTAATTTTCATGATATTCAGTTAGTGAGTGTTGTGCCCAAGACGGAGAACTTGAATTAAAAAATATATATCTAATTGACTTGCTTCAATGAATCTCAAACAAACTCTTGAGTGTCTTGAAAAGATTTGATGTCATGAGCCCTACAAACTTTGGCAAATCCAACAACTATCTCAGAATTGATAAAGAACTTATAAAAACAATTTATGAGCACACAACTAAAAACCTGTGAAACCTGACTCTAGTAAGTTCAGTACAGATATACAATCAGATTGGAACATGCCATTTAGAGAAAGCTCTTATCAAATGGTCCGTGAATGGTCCACAGGCGTGCTTTCTGAATTTGACTCTAGAGAATACACCGCTCAGGCTTCTAAATTGAGTTAACCAAATTGTTAATCAATCGTGCATATCCTTTATATCTAAAATAATCAAAGAACTGAACCAAATCCTACACAGAGACCTTTTGTGGAGGCGGTGAAGAAGCTGTCATCCAGGAGTCTGTAAACAAGGCTTTCAGTCTGCATTTGGATATCAGAACAGATACTCATTCCTCTTCACTGGCCTCAAATGCTGCTCCAGATGAGCATCAAGTGCCTTTTATTTTTCAGTGCTTTGCTAGTTTTAAGTACCAGTGGAGGCAGATTTTAAGTGTTTGTGGAGCAATAATTATTGCAGAATTCTATCCAAATTGATTTAAGCAATTGAGAGAGACCGCAATGTTTGCAGAATGCAATTGTTGTTCAAGTGCCATTAAGCTGGGTTTACATCCAAGTATTCTTTTTGTGCATTTTGGAATATCGCATAAAAAATGCTGGATGAAACACTTAATTGAGAATAAAATCTCAAAAATGTGCATATAAATACTCTTCGGATTGGCTAACATCATGCAGCCCCTCAAATTCAGCCATATTTGAAACTTAGTCTGAAGAGAAGCTCCTCAACATTATAAAACTAAATTTCAGGGGTGACACAAAATGCACATCCAACACATTGCATCAGAATATATTAAATTGTTCATCTCAAGTATAACTGTTAACACTCACACCCTGTCTACACCGGACACGCCAGTCAATAGAACCTATTAAAATAATGAGAATGTCTACCATGGAAGCGTCAGTAAACAGATGGCACTTTCAATTTTGCACTGCACATGCTGCCGCTACTACTGCCAACAACACAGATATACAGTTTAGAACGTTTGTCTAAGTTTGTGTAAGGTGTAGACAGCCTCAAGCCGTTGCGTTGCGTCTAGGGCTGCACGATTATTACAAATGGGTCTTATAAGAGCAGACGCGATAACAATAATAATATATGCCATATAATTTATGATGGCTACACTTCCAAAACACACTTAGAATAGTTCAGCAGAATTATTTTATTGCTATTTTGTACAAATCAAATTCACATAGGCCTAATTACTAACATGACAAAACAAAACTGTTATTACATTAATAAATTGTACACAGAAATCGAGCAATACGACAAACTCTTCCATTACAATGACTGCCGTCACTCACTGCAGGTTTGCACTGATTGAGATCTCATTTCGTCACGAGCTCAGTGACGCTCCGCACAATGTTCTGTACTCTCGCAAATGCTCTCATTAAAAACAAAGCTGTCTAATTAGCATAATACATCAATTATTTACACCGCGTCTGTTCCGCGTTTTAGTTTTGTCATGTTTCTCATTTTCAGTGTATTTATCAACTACGTTCAAAGCGAGCGATGCAATATGCAATGAATCCAAAATAATTACTAAGTGTGTTTCACTCTTGTTCTACAGCTTCTTTTCAAGTGTCAGGTGATTATTCTTCAGTATTCATTTTCGTGTGCTGCGCGAACAGATCAAGAACATATAGCAAGCATCTGGACATTCAGACTGGTTAAAGCTTGCAGGATTAGAATCATTAGGATCAGATGTCATTACAAATAGGATGAAGGACTAATCTAAGCTGCTCTGATTGGCCATTGCCATTTCATTGCTCAACGGACATGTTACTGATTGGTCAGAATATTTAACTGCTGCAAAAACTCATTGTAAATAGAAACCATTGACGCAAAAGGAGCAGACTTAAATTGAACGCTATAATCGTACATTTTCAGATTACATAATTGTGGCAGCCGTAATCGTAATCGCGATTAGTTTTTCGATTAATTGTGCAGCCCTAGTTGCGTCGCATCAACGGACATGTCCGGTGTAAACAGGGTCCCCTTTGGTGTTCAGGAATAGTTGGTAGGATAGTAGGAACACAGTAGGCTTTGTTTGTCATTCTTTCTATGTATATGACTGGACGCACCAGTGGGTGGGACCAAAGGTGTGATGATTTGAAGTAGGCATTAATGTTTTTGAGCTGTAGAGGCGGTCATGAATTTACCAGGCATTTTGCAGCTTGGTTTAAATAAATGCTTTTATTGCATTGGGGAGTTTTGAGTTCTGAAATTTACCGTATGTTTTTATTCCTCATGACATGACCCCCATTAAGGTTACTAACGGAACACCGGTTCTCTGATAATTTTTGTTCGGTATCTTACTGTGAGAATTGCCTCTGGCGTAACCAATCATGAAAGTACTAATAACACCACGTCTCTCAGTTGATAGACCAGTCACCGCTAAGGGAGTCACACCTCCCTCACATAAGGACATTCTTCATTCTCGTTCTCTTTCCTGTAAAGATAATTGGAAGCTATCACAATCTGGGGTTGCAAGGGAGTAGTTGTTAAACTGTTCATCAGACTAGCCATCAGGTACGTCATAGAGCGTGACTGCTCTTTTCTGGGCACATTCACTGTAAGGCTAAGTCTGGTTTCTCACAAGGTTTTTTATTCTCCATTGACCAACATCTTATGGAGTTTAGAGTTCCTTCCCACGGTTACCATTGTCTTGTTCACTGTGGGCCTAAAGACAAATAAGTTATAAAGCATTTATTTTCTTATATGAAAGCATTTACTTTCATTTAATGATGACTTTAAGACACCACACACATTTCATAATTTTCTGTAAAGCCGCATTGAAACTGTGTGTGTTTTGAAAAGCGCCATACAAATAAAAATGACTTGAACTAAAATATTCATTGGAAATAAAGTAGGATCTGACTTGATTATATTAAATGGGTTTATTTTTAGGAATTTTATCTTATGACTTTATTAAATCATGGTCAGTTTGAAGCTGATATTGAAATGATATTATTGAAGCTATGATATTATTGGTTGGTCTTATTTTTTCTTCGCCTAAATTGTCTATGTTTGCAAGTTATGCCATAGTTATGCCAACAGAAAAGTTGTTTCAGAGACAGAGAAAGTTATGTTCAACCAAAATCCCAATAATAACCAGAACATTTTTTAGAATTGGTGCATAACGCAGGACTTAAGGATAAACAAGCGCGAAACACACCAGGGACTCATATTTTGAAAATAAGAAATTCTGAAATCAGCATAGATTTTTGCAGATAACCAATAGTTCCAAAAAGCAACTATCAGCACTGATTAATTGGTAAAACCGATATATTGGCAGGATATGAGCAGGAACATTTGTTTTCCATTTTAATTTAATGTGTTCTGATGGTTTTACAGTAATGACACTTATTTTATTTTTTGTCCAGATCTATTAAATTATTCAAAATATAACAAATGCAGTTCACACAAACCAATAGCTTAAATACACCTCTACTATGATGAACATGTTTTCAATTACTAGTTCAATTAGTTCAAAGTCTTTTTGATATTTTTTCTGGGGCTTAAAGTCAAAAATGTCATATGGCTTTTCCATTCGGAGACAGTAGAAACAATAAATCAAAGTCTCATTAAAAGCTGAATTTCCTGATAAAAGAAATGTTGGCAGAAGCGGTGCTGAATAATCTTTTATTAAAAAAAAAAAGCAGTGAAAAAAGTATTTGTCCACCACTTCAAAGACTTGTGGTGTAACCAGCATGCAGGAAGCCAATTTGTTTTCATGTGACAAAAATCATAAAAGAGAGAAGACCCTCAAGACTGTTTATAAAGTAAAAAAATACATTATTTTTCCATATCTTGTGAACAAATATTGTGACACTTTTTTTTTTTTGGACTGACATTTATTTTTGATAAAATCTTTTTTTAAATATTTGTGTATTTTGACATTTTGATCAATTCTATTCTAACTTTTAATTGAAATGAATGTTTAGGTTTTGTGCACTCGTGTATTGAAGGTGCAAGGACAGTGTTGTAATAAATTGTACTTTATGGTTAAACCGCATGACATTTTTCAAGTCATTGAATAATTGTATTTATTATTATTTTTTAGAAATGTATACAACAGAATTAAACATTACATTTTAACTACATTTTTTAAAACATTTCTCATTTTTATCAACTTGGACAACCTTCGTAATTGAACCATAAACACGCATTTAATGATGATGTACTGAATTGAGGGCTGTGTTTTGCAGAACTGTCGGTCGTGTGCTCAGTGTGGACTGAGATCCAGTGGTCAGTGGTCTTCTAATGGTTTGCTGTGTGAAGGATGCCAGCAGCAGCAGAATTCAGCTCTGCTCTGCCTCGTTTGTGGACAGAGTCAAGATACAGACGGCCCTACAGACACTAACTCCTGCAGCATATGCAAAAGGTAAGAACCGATTCAAACTGAACCTTGACAATTATGTCTTATTCCTGAGATATGTGGCCAAGTAAATGTTAGTGCTGCATAATGCTGCCAAATTATTTGTTCTACGGTACTGCCCATACAGCCTCTGTTTACATCTAATATTAACATCCATCACTGGTGATCCAACCACAAGTTGTCATTTGAGACAAATGCGTGAGCTCACATGATGTTTGTTGCTGCACATTGACTTGCAGCCATGTACCACCAGATCCATAGAGGCGTGCAGTGTTCACTGTTCCGTTCTTTACAAATTATCTCCAAACAAATTAAAAATCATCCAATGCATAACAGGTTATTTCTTTATTAGGGTATTTATCACATTTTGGTCAATCCCATCTTTAGTGTTAACCCCTTCAGCTCTGCTGCATATTTTGGTTGCCTCCTGACATTTTTTAGACCCAAATTTAAAAGCTTACCTCACACAAAAACAGTGGACTAGTTGCAAAATGTTGGTGTCATTGTGCAGAAAACTTCCCAAACAATCTTAAGATGAAAACGTTTTTTTGGTTTAATCCTGTCTTTAAAAGCCTGTGATTCAGGCTTTGTTTGCTCCATGTCCGGTAGGTTCGCAGAGTGCAGGAGGTTAATTGTGTATAGAACTACTAAAACAAAGAAATAAACAAGTATATTTATTACAAATATTATTCTTAACTGTGCTGGTATGATAGTTTAATATTGTAATTTATTTGAAGGTTATCCATTATCTTTTTTTAATTTTGCAAAAACTATTGCTTGTTTTATCAAGATTGCTATTGTTGTTTTGTCCAAAAGTTTGGAATAATGTACAGATTTTGCTGTTCTTGAAGGAAATTGGTACATTTATTCACCAAAGTGGAATTCAACTGATTACAAAATATAGTCAGGACATTACTGATGTAAAAACAGCACCATCACTTTTAGAATAAAGTCATTTTTGATCAAATCTAGACAGCAGCATCACTCCAACACCTTATCCTTGAGTTATCATGATAAATGGCTAATTTCTCTAGAAACTCATCAGTCAATCATTGATTTGAGGAATGAAGGCTATAAAATGCTTGAAATTGCCAAAAAACTGAAGATTTCATACAAAGTAGTACACTACAGTCTTCAAAGACAAAGGACAACTGGCTCTAACAAGGACAGAAAGAGATGTGGAAGACCAGATGTACAACTAAACAAGAGGATAAGAACATCAGAGTCTCTAGTTTGAGAAATAGACGCCTCACATGTACTCAGCTGACAGCTTCATTGAATTCTACCCGCTCAACACCAGTTTCATGTACAACAGTAAAGAGAAGACTCAGGGGTGCAGCCTTATGGGTAAATTGCAAATAAAAGTCAAAACTTTTGAAACAGAAAAACAAAAAGAAAATGTTAGAGTGGTCAGAGAAACACAGACATTGGACAACAGATAATTGGAAAAGAGTGTTATGGATCTAAACCCCATTGATCTTTTGTGGGATCAGCTAGACTGTAAGGTGCGTGAGAAGTGCCCGACAAGACAGTCATATCTATGGCAAGTGCAACAGGAAGTGTGGGGTGAAATGTCACCTGAGTATCTGAACAAACAGATTGAATGTCAAAGATCTGCAAAGCTGTCATTGCTGCAGTGGAGGATTTTTTGATGAGAACTCTTTGAAGAAGTTTAAGAAGTTCTGAAATACAAATTCTAATTAAAATAATATTTTTTCAATTGTAATTTTTCACATTATTAATGTCCTGACTATACATTGTGATCAGGGATCAGGATTTTGGCCATCAGTATATTTACCTTTTCCAAATAATTATTTTAGCAGTTTTTGTCAGCTTAAGCTCTGTACTGACAATCAACTGATATGCAGACAGACTCCAGTTTAAACGCTGGTCCATCATCTCTGATTAAAGAAATCTCTTGATTTATTTTCACTAATTTTTGTGTCTGTCTTATCTGTGGATTTGTTTCATCAACATCCTGTGCGCAACTTATGCCTCCTACACACTACATGACGTTCAAAGACGTCGGATCTTGGTACCATTCATATTACACAACTATCTCTCTTGTCATGGAAGTCGTAGCGTTTTCAAATTACACAAGGAATCGGCGACAGGGGTGAACACATTACAAAATATTTCACTATTGACGAATCTCCGACTCTGTCTGGACTCCAAATTACTCTTCACAATGGAGTACACGCAAGAAGTGATACGAGATACGAAAACAAATGCATGATCTTATGTTATGCATTTCAGAATATGATGTGTATGTTTTTAATCATATATTTTATTGGTTACAATATGAAAAAGGTCCAGATATTTAACATTCTAGATATTTCGCTGACGCTCAAATCGCATCTTTGATAGTTCATACATTGCAGTCGTCGCTCACGGGGGTGAGCTCTGATTTGCCTAGGATTTCAGGCTTTTGTCGGCGATCTCCACAAAACTGTCAACGAGCAAAAATCGTGTTGTAAACTCGGCATTAGAGAAAATTCACAAAGATAATTTGATAATTTGACTAATGTGTCCTACTTTGTTGAACAGGACACATTAGTGTTTACATTGATTTACACCTGTATTTTGCACCAGGTGAGGTATTAATGTAAACTCAGTCGGTCTTATGTGAATGTAAACAGCTTTGATTTGCATCAAAATATCAGATCTGTCCATTCAACCTTGTATTGTAAATACACATAGTTAGGATTACATTAACCCTCCTATTCTGATAAAGTGGGGCTGCAAGTACAGGTGTAACTTCTTCTTTTTTTTTTTTTTAAAGAAAGGAGAACATTTCTTCCCTGAAGTAAAAAAAACAAAAAATGCTTGATTTCAGTATTTAGTTGCATAGGAAAATCAGCCAATTTATGTAACTTCACTACAGTAAAAACCTAGTTCAATAATGTACAAAATATGAGAATGAGGGCAGATTGCTGCCATCGTGTCAAAATGAAAGTCATGTTATGACAATAATAACACCTATTGTGTAGTAATTCAAAATGTTAGTTATGCATTTAGATATATGATCAATCATTTAGAAATGATCAACAGTAATAAACAGCAATGGACTGTAAAAATGTTATTAGTGTTTAAAACAGAAGACTCAGACTTTGTTCTTGTGTGTTTGTGTGTTCTTTCTGTGTTCTGCCTTCTAACTGTGTTAGTCTCACCAATTTATTTCTGTGTGTGTGCTGCATTGTGGGTGTGTTCTGGTCTTACCCCCTCATTTATGTGTATTCTGCAGTATGGCTGATTTATTGATTTTATTTGACAAAATTGTAAAAAAATAAAATAAAAAAAAAATGCTCTGTTATAGTGTTACCAGATCATTATTGTGTTTTTTTTTCTGCATTTTGGCTTATATATTGTAGTTGACAAATAATAAAGCTAAGTTTTTTTGTCTTTCCCATTCATTTCCTATGGTCAGTCAATTTTGATTGCTAACACCAAAGGTGTTGCTTTTTTTTATGCCAACTTACACTTATCGAATCAAGTAAATTTTTTCAATGGCTAGTGGAGTAAAAGTCACAAAGTCTTGTACCGCTCAAATAAATGAAGCCATTTTACGACATTCTTCCATGTAACACAAAATGAGAAGGAGTTTGAGTAAATAGTGACAATTTTATTTTCAGGTGAAATGTCCCTTTAAGAATTGGATAAGATAGATTGTCAAGAGTTGATTGTGTTATCCTGTCTGTCTCAGATGGGTTCATGTGAACTGTGAGAGGCAGGAGGGCGGTGACCCTGATGCCCAGGTGCAGGACGGGTACACCTGCAGTGTGTGTAAGCAGGTGGAGGAGGAGACGCAGCACCATAAGCCCGTCAGCAGGCAGGAGGCGTTGCTCACTAAATCAGAGCCAGTGGAGGGTAAGTACATGTCTCTCAACACTGGCACAAAGCTGATGAATGTGTTTGCCCTGCAGTTGGCATCATTACGGAGTTCCTCCAGTCAGTGCTTTTGCATGGATGGCTTTGCAGGAAAATCTCTCAAATATAGTACTGCAAAACAATGACGCAATGTAGATTTGGCTGGTATGACAGTATATACTGTGCAATGGTAGAACCTTTAAAGATTTTGCAATAGGGTTTTAAGTATTTAGACTTGTGAGTGATGAACCCCAATACAAATAGTGGACCGGGTCCCGACACAGGCTACACAGAAGCATAATACTTATGTAATTGCAGTGGCAAGAAAAAGTATGTGAACCCTTTGGAATTAGTAGGTTTTCTGCATTAATTGGTCATACAAATGTGGTCTCATCTTCATCAAAGTCACAAGTATACACAAGCACAATTGGCTTAAGCTAAAAACACCCAAACAGTTCTATTTTCATGTCTTTAAAGAACACATCCCATTAAACATTCACAGTGCTGTTGAAAAAGTAAGTAAACCCTTGGATATATTTGTATTCATTTGGCAAAAATAATAACTGGTTGATCCTCCTTTGGCCATAGTAACCTCAACCAAATGTTCAAGCTGCAGATTAAACATGCACAATGTTCAGAATGTTTAGACCATTCTTCCGTACAGAACTGCTTCAACTCTGCTATATTCTTAGGATATCTGGTGTGAACGGCTCTCTTGTGGTCATTCCACAGCATCTCTGTTGGATTCTTTCTCGTCCAGTAAAATGCACCAACGATATTCATGACTCATCTTGTGTTTGCAGGGGCATATACATATGTCATACAAATATTTGTCCAGTCAAATTGTCTGTAGAATGAGACCACCCCTCTCTCAAATACCACCTACCTCTGACTACCAATAACAAGTAGCAAATCATGGTTTTATAGGATATGGATTAAACTAAAGACTATGCAAAAACAAGCCCCTCAATGTGCCCTACTCCAACTTTCTGTTGGAGTGAGTATGTTAACACAAGAAAGGAAATGACATTCGTCAAGCCATTTCATATTCTCTAACAGTCTCATATCTTGGTAGACAGAGTCTAGATGGCTGGAGGTCTAGAAAGCTCTTTGGAACTACCAATAAAGAACAATGCATCCACTACTAGCTTCCTGTTATAACAATCCCTGCTGGTGAACTCTCATCAGAATCCTGAAAGCTAAAAGCAAATCGTATTTTCTTTGAGTCCATTATCACCAGGCATAATGACTTTGGACCCTTTCTCTAACCTGATGGCAAAGAGATAAATTTTCAGTGTGCATTTATGGCGATTCTATCCCCCAACTGCACTTTATTACTGATGTTTTTTTTCCCTGTGGGTCAATGGTGCGGAGGTGATGTATGTTGGCATGTGGTTGGCAGTAAAAGAGCTCAATGAGACCAGGCTGGCTGTAAGGCCTCTTTGTAAAGCCAGCCGTGCCAGCAGCAATACACTGGGCCGCTGCCAACTGCTAAAGGAAGCAATCATGCCATTGTCGGCCCCCAAGAGAGAGACCACTATAATCATGATAGAGACGCCCACCTGTTAGTCACACACACACACTTCCTGATAAACACACACACTGATGTTCTTGAAGACACACATGAACGCACACTAGTGAATCTCAAGAAACTTGTCAAGGCATTTCACCCCAAAAAAATTGAAATAATAACAAATTTGATTTAAATGTTGTTATTGTGCAAACAAATAAAAAAAAAATTCTGTAATAAATCGGTTGTGTTTCTGAGCATGAGCCTTAATCCTGAAGTTGTCCGTTTAAAGCTGTTTAAAGCTATTTCCTAGCTTTGGTAATATATTAGTAATATGAACAATCATGGAGCGTTGTTGTATGTAAACAATGACTGACGGATTCACTTTACATCACCAACTGGCTCATATTACACACAAAAATATCTTTTGCCACCACTTGCTGGCTAACATATGTAATTCAAAAATTAAGACTGTAACTCCTAACAGATCTGCACTGCTCATACACTTGAGTTTAGAACAGCACTAACACAAGCGGAGTGATACACACAGTGAAGTGTCTGAGTACTGATGGTGTCAGACCATCATTGCCCATGGAATGTCTCTCGTCTAATCAGATTCGAGGACCGGAACTAACTGTGGTGTGTGTGTGTGTGTGTGTGTGTGTGTGTGTGTGTGTGTGTGTGTGTGTGTGTGTGTGTATGTGTGTGTATGTGTGTGTGTGTATGTATATATATATATATATATATATATATATATATATACACACACATATATATACACACACACACACACACACACACTCACTCACTCACTCACCGAGCACTTTATTAGGAACACCTGTACACCTACTGTACTTATTCATGTGATTATTTAATCAGCCAATCGTGTGGCAGAAGTGCAGTACATAAAATCATTCAGATACGGGTCAGGAGCTTCAGTTTATGTTCACATCAACCATCAGAATGCTGAGCTTAAAATCTTCAGGATGCTCTAGAGACTGTTGCATATGAAAATCCCAGAAGATCAGCCGTTTCAGAAATACTCAAACCAGCCCATCTGACACCAACAATCATGCCACAGTCAAAATCACTGAGATCACACCTTTTCCCCATTCTGATGGTTGATGTGAACATAAACTGAAGGTCCTGACCCATATCTGCCTAATTTTATGCATTGCACTGCTGCCATATGATTGACTGATTAGATAATCTCATGAATATGTAGGTGTAAAGGTGTTTCTAATAAAGTGCTCAGTAAGTGTAGATACAGTAATGGTAGTATTTATTGTACTGCTGTGATTTCTGCTGAAAAAAAAATGTGTTTAGACGGTTTGATTTTCATTACTGCATTGCAATAATGACAATCTAATGAGCAACATCATGAATAATAAAGAGAATTACAAACAAAAGAAAAATGCATGGACACTTTATAGTAATTGGTCCTAAAAACAGGCTTCATTTTCTTAAAATATAATTACTCCTTTTCTTTTGATTTAACGATCAAATATAACCTGGACATGTTTTTTTGGGTGGATTCTCTCATAACAAAGGCAAGTAATTACATATGCTCTCCATCATATACGGTTGAATGTTAGAGGGGGTATTTTCCCAAGGGTGTGGTAAAACGACTCCATCCTTCAGAAGGTTTCTCTTGTCATGGACGATTGTTGCTGTCGGTTAGTCAGCCTGACACTGCTGAAAAGAACCACAGTCACACTTACTCACGTGACCCAGTGCACAAACAACAAATCACCTGTGCTCGTGCACAGATGGCTAATGGTGCCGACTGCATGACGGATTTGATGTCAGTTTCTTTATGATGTATGGAAGTGTTAAAGTATTAGGCTGCAGGGTAGAGCCAGATGTAAGCACAATGGGCATACAAACGCCTTTAAATGTATTTGCTTTGCGCTTAAGCACTGATCAGAGCCTCCAGGTGACACAGTCAGGTAACCCGATAACCAGTAATACGTTTTTGAAACCAGGGTTGGGAATAGAGAAACAATTTGTTTGCGTACCAGTTCCATTTGAAATAACATACTATGTGCTCATACTCATGACGTACGGTCCTGATAAAGGAACTTGAACGTCTGCATTCTTCTGAAAATGTGGGCACGCAACACAGTATTAAAATATTTTGACAGTGTTCCAGCACCACGGCAAAATATCTGAGTTGTGAGCTTGCAGTCTGAATTTAATGTGATGACATAGAAATACAAATACCTGCAAAATTATACAAGGACAATAAATAGACAAAACGTATTTCTTTTGCATTTCCCTTGTTGGTTGCTCTTAAAAATAAACATACACTCCAACAAGTGTAGTCCAATGCACAAACAAATAACTCTTAGAAGCCATTTTTTTAAGATTCTTGAATCGGTATCAAACTATTGCAAAATTGTAAATTAACTTAAAGGGATAGTTCACCCAAAAATGAAAATTGTCTCATCATTTACTCATCCCATCTCAGATGTGTATGACTTTCTTTCGTCTGCAGAACACTGCAATTTCTCAGCTCTTTTGGTCCTTGCAATACTAGTGACTAGTGAATGGGTGCTCAAATTTTGAAGCTCCAAAAATCTCATAAATCAGCATAAAATAATCCATAAGACTCCAGTGGTTACATTTATTTCTTCAGAAGTTATATGAAAGGCCTAGGTGAGAAATAGATCAATATTTAAATATTCATTAACTATGCTGTATTTACTATAAATTCTCCTCCCTGCTTAGTCAATCTCCACTTTAACCTCACATTCTTCATGAATATGCCCCCTATTGGACAGAATTTCTAGCAGAAATTGACTTCAAAACATTGATCTGATTCTCACCCACACCTATCATAGCACTTCTGAAGATATGGATAAACCTTCAGAGTCGTATGGAATACTTTTATGCTGCTTTTATTTGCTTTTTGGAGTATCACAATTTTGGCACCCATTCGCTTGCATTGTGAGGACCTACAAAGCTGAAATATTCTTCTAAAATCCTCCTTTGTGTTCAGGAGATG
Source organism: Xyrauchen texanus (assembly GCF_025860055.1). Taxonomy (NCBI): domain Eukaryota; kingdom Metazoa; phylum Chordata; class Actinopteri; order Cypriniformes; family Catostomidae; genus Xyrauchen; species Xyrauchen texanus. The sequence continues at coordinate 30,910,967 of NC_068316.1, read as the reverse complement.
AAAGAAAGTCATCCACATCTGGGATGGCATGAGGGTGAATAAATGATGAGAGAATTTTGCAGTGGACTGTCTCTTTAAGGACCACCTTCTGGATGAATCTTACAAAATTTGAAACATCCTCATTTTGACACCCTGTACGTATGTGCCAAATGTCCTAATGATCAGCCATTTGTAATTGAAGTTATTGTTTTTTTAGTTATAGTGCCCCTAACTTGTGTCAAAGTTTACCAAGTTTTCATATTGATATCAAGAAGAGAATCAAACATCCACTGCTTATTATTGTACCATGATGATTCTGATAGATCGCTGACTGTTGCTTTGATATGTGACGTGTTTCTAGCTTACTGCATTTATAGGCAACATTTGGGAAGGGATAATTTTGACCCTGCAGCTCTTGCCTGGTTACTCACTGAAGCGAAGTAGGGTTGAGCATCAGTACCTGGATGGAAAACCTCCTGGGAAAACTAAGGTTGCTGCTGGAATAGGTGTTAGTGAGGCCAGCATGGGGTGCTCACTCTGCGGTCTGTGTGGGTCCTAATGTCCCAGTATAGTGATGGGTACGCTATACTATAAAAAAAATAAAGAAGCACAGTCTTTCGGATGAGATGTTAAACCGAGGTCCTGACTCAGTTGTCATTAAGAATCCAAGGGCAATACTCTTAAAGTGTAAGGGTGGAACCACGGTGTCCTGGCCAAATCTGCCCTTTGGACTTTATCCATCATGGCTTCCTAATAATCACCTATATATGAATTGGCTACATTACGGTACTCTCCTCTCCACCAATAGCTAGTGTGTGGTGGGAGTTTCTGGTGCACTATGGCTGCTGTCGCATCATCCAGGTGGATGCTACACACTGGTGGTGGTTGAAGAGATTCCCCTTATACTATGTAGAGGGCTTTGAGTGTCTAGAAAAGTGCTATTTAAATGTAATGAATTCATATTATTTCTGTGAGAAGTGAAATTTCACAATTAGGCCTCAAATGTCTGTCCTAATGCTGGTATTGCTCAGAGGTGACGCACAACCCAGTTTACATGCACTGTATAAGTGTTGTACTCTTTACTCCCGTAAACATACGGCTCACTCAGTAAGCAGCTTTCTCCACAGCAACGAAATTTCCCCACGCGACGCTTGTGTAAATAACAGTGGTAAATAAACATGGTCATTGTCATGTATGCACTTGTAGCTCAACTACCCAAAAACTCACCGTGGCTCGATTATAACAGTATGTAATTGAGTGTTATTTCTTCAAAAGTATTAAAATATTAATTAATGGTGTCATTATAAAGCCAAATTACTGTATGTATCTGAACCGGAATCGTTATATTTCTTATTTCTTGTTATATAATTCCTATGTCAAACCTTTTTGTCTTTGTGCTATGATCATCCAGCAGGCCTTCTCTGCTCTCTGCAGTGGGAATGTGTCATTATCCTGTTCTAATCTCTCTTGTCTGTCTGGTCAGACTGCAGTTATTGTGCATCAGTGCTTCGTGATCTCTGTGGCATTCCTCCATGTTTGAACTCAGCATTTCCACTGAGACACCCTGAGGCCTGTTTAAATTACGCCTCTATTGGGCAGCTCAGCTCTTAGTCTTCACATCTCTCACCCACCTCTGAATGACTGCACTGCAACTCAACAATTGATTATCACATCCAAGAGTTTTTGATGTTAAAATGCTTTCTCCTATCCCATCATGCAGAGACAACTATGAGGAAGCCATTTGTAGGATAATTTCCCCAGAGAAGTATAAATATTGTGGCATTTATAAATAATTCCACCAGCCCAACCAGCCTGACACTGCAACATTGGCTTGACCAATAGAGTGAGTTTGGGGCACTAGTAGACGTGGTACGTTCATTTGAAAAACAGGCTTTTTTAAAGCTGCGATTAATTGTGATTATGAAAAACCATTCAATTAGTTGCGATTAAATATTTTAATCTACTGTCAGCATTAGTTTTTATACTTTGAGACATATGTGATAAATGTGTGTGTGTGTGTGTGTTAACCATTTTTTGAGCTGTTTGTTGTGGTGTTCTGTGTAGCGCGCCAGTCTGGGGGAGGTACGATATTCTCTAGACCGTGACTTGTCCGCCTGGGTTAAAAATAGCTAGAAGCTCTCAACCAGTGAGGCTTTCATCTTCTGTACCATTAGTGGAGTGTAAGTGTGGAGACGTTATCAGGACGCCACAAGCAACGTCACTTCTCTTTAGCTCGTTGAATGATGGATGAATCTTTCGCCCCAGGTTAGGGTTACATTGAAGAACTTTTATTAGTTTGATATAGGGCTTACATTGCGAGCTTATTTAATGGGTCAAGGGAAATAGGATTTTTCTAGCTCTTTTTTAAAAATAGAAGCTCTTTTATAATGGAAGTTCAATGCACTATATCTAGGTAAACATACTCTAATTCAAAACTTCCTCAACAGGCCAACCACACGATTTGAAACTAAGCTTCAAAAACAGCTCATTCAGAATTCGGCATGTTTTTCATGACACATCCATTAGCTCAGTATCATATGACCGCCCACATTTACACATGAACACCTATTTAGTATTCAGCAACTTTGGACCTGATGAGGACGGATTGAATTATACGGTACGGGATTAGTCAATCACAACAGATGTCTTTTACATAATTTACATATAAAAGTTATACAGTAGCAATTCTTTGTTAAATGTGCATAAAATTTGCTAAATTCCTAAACATGTTAGCCACTATATTAGACCCCATTTCTCCGAAATGTCACCAAACACAAATGCTCAAAATCCCAAAAAGGCAAAGAGTGCCTCAAAATCTTCTGATTTGCTAAACAATAGCATCCCACCATCAGATTATTTTTTCTTTTTACAGAGCCTAGGGCTATCACAGAGACAGGTGTTAGGTAGTAGGGATGTTTTATTCATGCTATTCCATAAAAAATCACTTGCACCACTTTTACAAGCAAATGTTAGATATAACTGAAAAATGTACACCTTCCTGATATGTCTTGTGTTCATTTTGGTTTTCAGTAGGTTTATATTCACACAACCTATAAATGTTATGCATTTAGTTTGTCATTGTACTTTTATTAGAACTGTATTTCGGTATTGAATAAATATGGAATACTGGAAATGTAAGGTGGATCGTTTCACTTGCTCCATTATTTTTGTTCAAGATTTGTTATTCTTGCATAAGTTTTATATATGAGTGATGAATTAAGAGCTGAGAGTATGGCCTGTGTCTGTTTATTTATTTTTGTGTGCCCTGCATGAAACCATCTCAGAAGTGTCTAACAAGAGCAGGGCTTGTAAATATGTTGTCATAGTGATGGCTGGCACAATGGGCCGCAGTGGTAGCTAGAGTATTCCAGTTTGCTGTGTGAAGCGTGAATGGATGGTGTTATACATAACAAAATAAAGATGTCATTACATCTGCCTGTGGGAAATTAATTTGCTGACCAATAACCCTCTGTTGATTGGGAGCGAATGATTAATTATGCTTTTATTTGTTGTTTAAAATGGAAAAACGTATTGTAATATCATAGCATATTATGTATATTAAATACAGTTGTGATTTTCTCACAGCTTAATATCTCTCAGGTTAGCAGTCGGTATCAATGGTTTGGTGTGGTTGTTCAGGCTTAAAGCTGGTATCCAGAAGGTTTCTGGTTCAATTTGCACAAGTAGCGAGCCATGAGCTATTACTTTTATGCCTTGGAGCAAGACGCTTAACCCTGGGTAGATTCAGGGGTATAAAGTGCAATTTTTTAACCATAACTTTGATATACCTTTAAATACAGAACGACTGTGAGCTCTGAGGTTGTTATCGATGGCATGAGCTTCTGTTAAGGCTATAAATCAGCGTTATTTCAACTACATTTAAAAAAAATTAAGTAACTTATTTAACAGCAAACTTCATGTTTAAGAATTACACACTACCAGTGTTGATGAAGAGAGGAAATCCACAAATCAGAAAATCATGGTAAACAAAGTGTGCCAAAAGAGCACTGCAGTGACATTCCACTCCCATGATTCACTGTGAATGATGCAATCAAGTCACTCTCTCTACTCTCTCAGATTACACATATATTTGTACATTATGTTGACATATACACATATTACAATATATTGCTTCTATATTTATAATCAACTTTTAATCAACTGTTATAGTTTTTGTGTCATTCGCAATGCTTCATGTGATTGTAGTTCATGCCATAATGAAAACTTCAAATCATAGTTTGTAATGTTGTAATTAACATGGATCTGGCTGGTTTGGTTCATGTCTTAGAACTCTTTTATGAAGGATTTTATGAATACCCTATGGACAATTGCAATGACCTGAAATTCCCTAGAAGCAAATTCTACCTGCCCTGTTTCATGCAGATAAGGATTCTAGATTGTAAACTGTTTTATTATTTGAAACCGTTTGAAGGGAAATAAAATATGTTTGATGGCCAAACACACATTTATCTCCATTTTGTTATTTAGGAAAACTTGTTGTGTTTGATCAGAATACTTAGAAAATGATTTGTTCCACAGTAGATTCCATGTGCAACTGTGAAATTGTCTTTGCTATTTCCTACGTAGATGTCTTCATTGCTGTTAAGGAAGTTAATGAGTCTAAGGAGGAAGTGACATTGGAGCCAGAGGCCACTGCTAGTCTACTTTCTTCAGTTCCACAAGAGTTTCTGTCATGTAAGTCTTTCCAAAGACTGACATTTGTTTGGTGTCATATGTCATTATCATTGTGTTCTGCAGCCACATATTCCTTACATCCATGTGTCTCTTGCAGCTGCTGAGCCTGCCCAAGAGATCCAGGTTACAGTCACACTGACAGAGGGTCCAGAGTCTCCGGCGTGCTCCTCCACTCTAGAATGTGTACCCTCCCTTTCTTTTCAGGTCTCTACTACTACTGAAGACCACAATGAGGAACACAGTCTCATTGATGGTTTGGAAATGAGGAAGGAAACAGTGGACATACTGCCTAAACCTACAGAAGATAAACCTAAAGCTGACGTTTCAAAAGCTCTTCCTGCTTTGCCAACCAAAGAAACATCCCCCAAGCTTTCTCCAGCCCAAGAGGAGGAACCCATGAACATTTGTCCCTCAGACCCCTCCAGAATAAAGGATAAAGTCACAGCAAATGTCCCAAAAGCTCCAAATGTTGTTGAGGATATCGAGCAGGGACAGAAGCAAGACCAGCAAGAAGACGACGAAGAGGAGGAGGAGGTGGAAGAACCTGAGCTCACTTGTGTTTTACATGAGTCTGAAGGTGTCCCACTGGTTCAAGAGCACAGTCCTACAGTGGATATGGACACTACACCTGCCAGTGACCACAGCCTCTCTGGCTTCTGCTCTCCCATTGAGGATAAGGGCCTGATCTTGGAGCATTCTCCGGGATTGTCCTCTGAGGGTTTAACCAAGTTGACCCAGTCCCCATTCTCTACTGAGGGCTCGCCCAGGGAGACGTCTCAAAGCCAGACGCCAACCTATGGCCTGAACCTTGCCGGATATAGCCTAAGTGTGTCCAACACCACCTTCATTCCACTCACTCCTAAAATAGGTATGGGCAAACCCGCCATCTTGAAGAGGAAGTTCTCTCCAGGCAGGCCAAGGGTAAAGCAGGTAAGCCTTTTGGATTTTTACCCTTGTTTCTTGCTGCATGTTGAAGGCTCCTGATTTTGCCATGGTCTTTTTAGGACACCAATTCAGTCTGTGATCCACAATTTTCAGCTACACAGTAATTACTCCTTTCCTCTCCGTGTCCCTCAGTTACATTGATTAGTGCCAGAGCGGAGCATGTATTAATTAACATGGAAAGGCTCTTACTGCGTCTCTCTGGCTCTGTCTCGCTCTTGTTCTCTCTCTTTCTCTCCTGGCCTTCTATGCCCCCCCTCCACCGCCCTTTTCAAATACATCACTCACAATATCCCAAGAGAGAGGGGGCTGGGAGTTGGCCCTGGAGCCAGGGGTTTATGCTAGTGGAACATAAAAGAGTCTTTTTGGAGGTGTGTAATTCGGATAACTGCTCACTGAGCTGGAAAGCACAGCACAAACCCATTTCCCCTTTGAGTTTTGGAAGAGAGAGGATGCTGAGAACTTCTTTTTTTAGGGCCTTCTAAGCTGTCAGAAATATAAATTAAACCTGGCATTGCTGTGTCTTTGTGCCCAGTAGAGTGAACTTCAGACTACAATTAATCCACGCATTCTTGCAAAACAAAGGTTAGAGTGTGTTTTTCCCGTTCTGTATTTGAAAACATTTAGCTGTTATTCATTTTGGCATGTCACTTTGGGCATCTTTGATCTGATTGAAACCATTGTACTTAAAAGGGATTTTAGCCATTTTGCTAGCTTCAAACACATGCCTTCGCTCCAAACACCCTGCAAACCAGCAAAACCAAACACCCAAATTATTGACAGGCGAAAACTGTTTCTGGTTTACTTTTTCGATTAGCTAAACTGTCAATATACCTATTTGATTGACATATGTAAGGTAGTAGAGAAATGTAATGTTTTCTATACCAAAATACGCTTACAGCACCTTTAACCTCAGTATTCAGTAGTTACCTCCAAATATCTGTGGTATACCAGATGTTCTGTTACTCAGATTCCTAGCTGTAAATGTCATCACTTGGCAAGTTTCTCTTTAAACAGTTGCCCCTCCATTTTAGTAGTTTACCTGAAAGAACAGACAACTAACAGTCCGCTAAAGCGCCCCTTGTGACCGCACTGAGAATGCAGTATGCACTTGCATTGCACCGTATCTTGGGCTCTGACAAATTTCTGAACATAATTTTGTGTGAAATACAGCTTAAAAGGGTTTGCGTTCAAGTGCTTGTTTAAAGTTGCGTAATGTTTGAAGTCTAGTAATGAGAGCACTTTGCACTTATGTTCCTGTTGAATGCTTGTATGGTTTTATATTTGTTTGTTTCTTTGCCTCTGGTTCGTTCTCTCTAGAGTATTCTCCATCTGGACACAGTGTAATTTGAAGGGTGTGCAACTGTCATTGGTTCCAACTGAGATTTCCGTTTTTGGGTGTATGAATGTGTTCATGAATGTGCACGCCACTGTGCCATTGTGTGTGTTCCTACGAGAGAGAGAGAGAGAGAGAGAGAGAGAGAGAGCTTCATGTGTTTTGTTGTGTAGTTGAGGTTCTATCATTTAAAATGTTCGTTAAGTAACCCCTGCTGAAGGTTGAGGCATACTTTTGCAGTTTGTATTTGCTAGACGCTTCATTAGAAGTCCTCTTGAGAGGTGCTCAAGTTTTTTTTATTTGAAAATTTGTATAAGCTGGGTTATGGTTTTGAGTATTCAACTATGGCTTATCAAAGTGTCTCTTGGGTGCCTACACAAAGCTAAGCTACTAAAGTATTTATTTGTTTGTTTGTTTCATTGTTTCCCTTTTTGACAATTGTCAGGACTGGATAGTCCAAGAAAATACTACTTTCTCTATGATAAAATAATAATAATAATAATATAATAAGAATGTGTTTAATTTATATATTGCCTTTTCCGAGCTCAAGGACACTACAATCTCAAATTAGTACAGTTTAAATGAGAGAGGAATAAATAGACAATAGGAAATGTAACAATAACACAGGACTACATGAATCAACATCAGGCAAAGAGCAGGAAACTATCAGCAAGTTTGTGTTTTCATGAGTAGTAAAGAATACGGGATCAACAATTTGTAGCAGAAGTACAATGAGAACAGCTATATTTTAAGACGTGACTTGAAAGCAGAGATAGAGATGTAGTGTTGAAGCGGCTCTGAGGGAGTGAATTGAGGGAGCAATGACAGTGAATGAACTACCACCCATAGTGGAGCGACAGAAACGTGGTACAATAAGTAAACCTGAATCAGATGCCCTAAGAGTGCGTGCAGGGGTATAAGGATGGAAAAGCTCACAAAGATATGTAGGGTCAAGACCATTAAACGCTTTATAGGTCAGGATGAGGATTATGTTCTATATACAGGATGAAACCGATAGCCAGTGTAGTTTATATAGAATGGCAGTGATATGTGAAGACCGTAAAGTGAAGTTGGATCTCTAGCTGAGTTTTTTAATATACTGTACTCTTTTTTTTTTTTTTTTTTAAACTGATTAAAAGGGCATTGTGGTAATCAATACTTGTGGTGATAAGCGTGGACTAGAGTCTCTGCATCCTTATGATTAATGATGTGGCATGGTTATGTACATGATAAAATGCAGCTTCTGCAATTGAACTGATGTGTGCTGCAAATGTGAAAGCTGGATCAAGAGTAACACCATGGTTGTTTACCGTTCGGATGTGACTATTTCTTCATCAATGTCAATGCATATATCAGACTTACAAGATACAGAGGGTTGGGAGCTAATTTTAAGCATTAAATCAGATTTGGCAGAATTTTATTTGAGAAAGTTGAGGGTTATCTAGTGTTTTATGTCAGATATACAGGCTACTAATGGAGGCAGCGGCAAGAATGAGTCCGAGCATGTAGTGACGTAAATCTGTGTACCGTTAGCATAACAATGATAACCCAGACCATGACAACAGGTAATATGACCAAGAGGAAGCATGTAAATTATGAACAGAATAGGGCCTGTTACATATCCCTGAGGGACACCGTGAGTGAGGGAAGCTGTGGAGGACTTTAGATTCGTAAGGAAATTAATTCTTCATTTCACCGAAGTCAAAGAGCGATGAAGGGGGAGAGCAGGGATAAAACACTTGTGGGTCTTTGCTCATATATTCAGACAAGTTATCTGTACACATGTCAATTATATTTACATCATCAATTCGGATTCAATTAAACTGGAAATGCACATACAACGATGTTATTCATAACACCCAGCTATATAAAGGTCTTGATTGTTACACACAGTTAAAAAAAAAACACTATAATATGAATATATATTATATATTTAATGTGTATATTCTAATCTGAATCAATAAACAACACATCATAAGATCATGAAGCACAGACTTTATTCCCACCACCAGACTACAATGTGAACATATTAATCTAATTCACTAATATGCCTCGGTTGCTTTGTGTGTATTCTTTATGAGTTTAAAGCAGCTCTTACATTCATACAGATGGGATCATCACAGATGTTTTGTAATATTGTGACCAATATCAGTGAAGAAAACAACAAACATTTGTAACTTCTGAATGAGAGATGTTTACGGTGATGTACCGAGAGGTGTGTGCACTTGCCGATCTCACATCAGAGATGAATCGTGGATAAAATATAATTACATGTCCGCAAAAGTCACATTTGGCAATATTTGTGCTGACCTCAGAAATGTATACATCTTTCATGGGACTTGGCATGGATCAAAAGTGTTTTTTGAGGTTTTTCTTTACATTTTTGGGATGTTTTTCAATTCCCTGCCATTGCTTCCTCCCGCTGATGGTCACAAATATGGTGGCTAGGGGGAAAAAGTGATGTCACAGAAATAGCAGAAAGTGTAGATAAGAGTAAAGAGTGGAAAACTGTATCAAAACCAGAACTGAGGTCTAAGAGAATCAAAATACTAAGGGGCACCAGAGTTAACAAGAAGAAACCCAAACTGAAATTGCTTGGCCGTCGATTTACAATTTAACCCTTCATTGCGCCAAACATCATTATACACCCCAGGTCAGGTCTCTTATGTCATTTCCATAGATATGATATTCATAGTCTTTAATAAAAAAAAAAATATGTTATCATTAACATTGGTAGTAAACTTGTATACATGTAGATATGAAATAATCATAAATATATGATTTATGTGAACGCAAATATATGTTGTGACACTAACTGGTAATTTAGCAGTTATTTATACATATATATAATTACATGCATACGCTACTACACACACATGCATGCATGCATACATACATACATGTATATATATTGGCATTTTGTCTGTTTTTGTTACACTATTCATAAGAGAAAGGATGATTAGTACAATAAATGTGTGGGTATAACTCCAAAACATGGATGAATGAATGAACGGTACATTTATATATCGCTTTTCGGACACTACACTCAAAGCGCTATACACAGTGAACAGGGGACTCTCCTCAACCACCGCCAGTGTACATCATCCACCTGCATGATGCGACGGCTGCCATAGTGCACCAGTACTAGAGACTGCCAGAGAGGAGAGAGTACAGTTGAGTAGAGGATGAGGTAAAGAGGGTGGAATGAGGTCCTGGGTCACTAAAGACACAAGGTATACATAAGGGTTAAGGCGTCACCATTTTTAGTTCCATGTATTTTTTTTGTTTTCTCAATCTCATTACAAAGGATTCTCATTTCAATATTTGTATTTTTTGGTTTGTTTCACATTTCTATTCACAGGCATGTTGGCATGATGAGCTAATGTTTTATTTACTTATGTATTTTTTAATTTCATTATAACACTTTTTGTGTTAGCGAATGGTCTTTTGTTTCCAACAGTTTCAGTAACTTAAACTAAAAGTTTGGGACAAATCCGTACATGACCGCAAAAAAGAAGAAACAACAAGCAAACAAAAGAGCAACCATCCCACGGCTGTTATTTATTATTTATAATGTTTCACTTTGTAAAACCAAAAAGGCCTTGCAGTAAATTTGTTATGAATTGTAATTACACAGACTAACACTTATTAGCTTGTTAAACAGGCTAAATGCTCCCCATGACGCTTTACGAAATTCTCTGTGTTTATCTCAATGGCTGCTCGTTTTCATGCTGACATAATCACACTTGTTTTGTATACACAAATAAACAAGGTTGTTGCCATGGAGACAGATTAACGCTTTTATTCCCATAATTCTTTCCCATTATCGTTAGAGATTTTAGCACACTTCCCTCTAATGGTGGGACTTACACAGGTTGTTGTACTATTTGCTTGATGTTCATAGGCCTATAATGTCAATGCATCAGCTAGGACACAAACATTTCATGTAACACTCATGTTTCAGGTATTTTGTCCCAAACTTTTTAAAATCCCAACTTGTTTGGCTTGATTTTGTTTATTTGTCTTGATGTATTGCCTTCATTTGACATGCTTGCTATCTTTTATTTTTGCTGGCTGTCACATTTATGTTGCTGCATTTTGTGGCCCCTCATCTTCCCCTCACCACCTATCTACTTCTTCCCCTCCCGTCTCCTCTTCGCCACTCTGTCTCAGGGTGCATGGAGTTATCGTAGCGCAGTGAGCTCGCCCTCCTGGTCTCCAGAGCGAATGGATGCCTGGGACAGCCCTAAGTCCAGGCCGCTACATGGGCTGCCTATCTGGACTGTGAGATTGGTAAATGATGGGGTAGTGAAGTGGGGTTTGGGCTCTGGGTGTGGGTCATAAAACATCTAATGGTTAGGTTTTGTAGGTAAGCTCAAAAATGATACAGAACTTATGGTGGTATGGGCATGAGTACTTGAAAGTGATGGCAATGATTAGTCATTATGTTGCATTACTTTCTTTTCAACTTAAAAAGATTTAATACCGATCAAAATCCAGTAACAACTATACAAAAACATGCCCAAATGGGCCTCAGACTCGTCCTAACCTGGTGCGATTTATCTGTCCACACTGAAAATGAAAATATGGCACAACATGGCACACTAACAGTTAGTCATATCATATTTAATGTCCAAAATACAGTAACAAAATTTTAGACCAATGAGATTTCAGAGTGAGTGTGGCGACCCAGAGTGACATGGCAAAAATAGAAACCAAGCGATCAAAAAAATATCCTGTAGCTTGTCGCGCTTTTGGCTGGTTAAGACAAAAACTCACATTTACATGGAAGAGTGTTGATGAAAATATGACAAGAAAAAAAATATTGCAATATTAACAATTAACAATTTATTTATATTTATTTTTTAGGAAAGAAAAATCGAGCAAGAATTTATTAAAATAATCCAGTCATAATATTTTGGGTAATATCCTGTTTGAGCTGCATGATCTATAAGAGCTAAACACCTGGACAATTAACTTTTACTAATGGGTTAATTACTAATTAATTACTCAACCACATCCTATATATGTGACATTAATCAGCTACAGTTTATCCACAAAATAAATGTTATGTTACAACTTGGATCTGCACAGACAATGCAACAAGCAAATGATATATACCAATTAAGTCAGAGTAAAATGAACTAAAATTAAAGAAATTGAGATGATGAAATATTAAAGGAATATTCTGGGTTCAATACAAGTTAAGATCAATTGACAGCATATGTCGCATAATGTTGATTACCACAAAAATAAATTTCGACTTGTCTCCTTTTCTTTATAAATAGTAATAATCGAGGTTACAGTGAGACTCTTACAACGGAAATTAATGGGGCCAATTTTTGGAGAGTTTCAAAACACAGAAATGTGAAGATTTAATTTTATAAAAGCACTTACATTTATTCTACTGTTAAAGCTTGTGTCTTATTTGAGCTGTAAAGTTGTTTAAATTGTAATTTTTACGGGTGTTTTAGGGTTTGTGTTTATGGCGATATGTCGTTATGGCAACGTAGTTGTAAAATTGGACAACATTATACAGAAATGTTTAGTAAGCGATTGTGTCAAACTAAAATCATGTTAACACAATGTTTACGTCTTGTGGCTATACTTATTTTTTTCTCCCCAATTTCGAATGCCCAATTCCCAATGTGCTCTAAGTCCTCGTGGTGGGGGAGGATGAATCTCAGTTGCCTCCACATCTGAGACCGTCAATCAATGCATCTTATCATGTGGCTTGTTGAGTGTTACTGTGGAGACGTAGTGTGTGTGGAGGCTTCACGCTATTCTCCGCGGCATCAACGCACAACTCGCCACATGCGCCACTTAGAGCGAACCATATTATAGTGACCACGAGGAGGTTTCCCCATGTAACTCTACCCTTCCTAGCAACTGGGCCAATTTGGTTGCTTAGGAGACCTGGCTTGAGTCACTCAGCACACCCTGGATTCAAACTCGTGACTCCAGGGGTGGTAGTCAGTGTCAACACTTGCTGAGATACCCAGGCCCCTTGTGGCTGTACTTTTAAAACAGAGTATTTTAACATTTACGAATTGGCCCCATTAACGTCCATTGTCAGTGACTAGCCCAGATGTTTGCTTCTTTTTTTTAAATAAGAGGAGGGATGAGTCAAAATAATGTTTTTGGCACAAACAATGCCACAAATGCTGTGGATTGATCTTAATTTGTATTTAACCCGGGATATTCCTTCAACTAACTTCCTTTGCCACATAAATGGCTTTTCTTGTCTGCTAATTTAACTAAGGAAGATGAACAAGGAAAATTAGCCAATAATATCATAGACTAACATGTTTCACCTCCTCACAATCCTTGTCACAGTGGATAAAATGAGGTCCTACCCACCATTATGTTCTACTGAATATTCAGTTTCACATTTACAAAATCAGATCACATTACGAATGTCAAATATGTTGTGAATGTCATTTCATGTTGTTTTTCAAGTTAAGTTAATAGTTTTAATGTTCACCGTCATTTGTGTAATCCATCTTTGTTCACAAATCAATGCATGAGTCCACATGCATAAGACACCAGTTTGTTGCAGTTCCATCCTTTCCATTCCTGGAATATCTCACCAAAATTGCCCTTGTTTAAAATTTTAGAGGAGAGCCTTCCTCAACCTTCGTCTATTTTTTCCCTCTCCATAATTAATTTCTGCACAAATTAGACTCAGACTGTAAATGCGACGGAGTGCGCCATGCTTCCTTAGGCAATCTCTCTAAATTAAGTTGACGTCTGCTGTCTGAGTAGAGCCGCTCAGCTACAGTAAGGTAATTACCTGGGAGGAAGTGGGAATTGGGCCAAAGCTTCAGCCTCCATGCAAATGCAACATGACACCTTCAGTAGCAGGACGAGTTGGCAGAAGTCTGGGCTGAAATGCGATCTGAGTCAGTGTAGTGTTCAGGGAGCAGGGTGGGCTCTGAGGGTCAGGCTTTGGGATGGATGGATGGCTTTGTATCACAAACACAGATGCAGTGCCTTGTGAAGATGGGATTATAGGTGGTTTTAGTTAATGACTTCCCTAAAAAGCAGAAGCGTGTCTTCATTTTGCGATTTAAATCAGAAAAGCCTTTTGCTGATGTTCAGTATAAACTGCGAAAGGAACCATCGTTTTTATTTAACAGCCATTGTTGGCAAGTGAATTCAAAATGTTTAATGCAACTAAAGCAGTACGAATATAGTTAAAATACTCAAATAGTGTTCCCCACACTATATGTTTTAAATGAACACAAGGAAGAATTATATTTTAATTTATATGCAGAGTAATAAACAGCAATGTTTATCTATATATGGGTGTTTCTTCAACTATGGTCACTTTCATATATGTATAACAGACCCAGACTTTGAATATTAAACTATGAAAATAAGTTATAAAAATACAAATTACTACATGATTAAAACCATAATCTTAAAAAAAGATTAAAAAAATTAGTTCTATCAATTTTCAGAGAATTACGACTGTCCCACAGTTGTGGTGTAATTTCCTCCACACCAAACAATTTTGCCCACAATTAAGTTTTGACAAAAGTTAGTGCTATTGGTAACCAAGTCAACCAAAGTGTCAGTGAAGGAAATGCTTGAGATGCAATATGTATATATGTGATGTTTGAAGAAAACAAAGAAAAATCAAGGTAAATATCACATGTATCAGAATATTTTTACTGGCCAACATTTCCAGTCAAGCTTTAATTTTGTCAAATTATACAAAAAAGTGTGAAAATATTGTTTAACTGTGTTTTTGGGATGCATAATATATTAGCTATGAAAGTAGCTTTAGCAAGAGAAAGGAGTTGGCTAATTTATTTAAAAAATGGGTCCCTCTTTAAATAAGGTGTCATTAACTACTATGTACTTAAGCATTTTATATAATGTACTTACTGTGTTCATATGTGTTGTTGCATTGTACTTACATTTAAAGTACCTGAATTCAGTTACATCTGTAGTTACACTGTTAACCTTACTCCCAACCCTAAACCTAACCTCTAAACCCTAACCACTACCCCTTCTCCTAAACCTACCTGTACCTCAACCTCAGTAGCAGCAAATGTGATTCTTGAGAATTTTGCTGAACAGCATGTAGTTACACCATAAGTAAATTGTATTGTATGTAATTTAATGTTAGAACATAAAAGTTAAAGCCACCTTATATAAAGTTGGACACAAAAAAGGTTAAAAATGTTAGCAAGGAGATGAGGAGTCGGATATTTAATAAAAAAAAAAAAAAAACTTTAGAAATGTAATTTCATCAGCGTCATCTCCAGCACCGAATTCTATTAAACACAATACAGAATTTGATGACACTATGATGGGAATTCTCTTGAGATTAAGAAAAAATTAATACAAATTACATACATTTTTGGGATTCATGTGCATACACTGTTGAACATTGTTGGCAGACAAATAAAAAATGTAATTAAATATTGAAAGTACGAAAAAAGTTTTAGTGAGACTTTACTTTCTCCAAATGCATAGTGCTAAAAGTGCCGAAGCTGATGAAACACCCATATATTTTCTAAAAAAACATTTTAAACAATGTAGAACAATTTAGTGATAATGCAAAAAAAAGTTTCCATCTCCATTTTGTGTGTGTGTGTGTGTGTGTGTGATTTCTGCACCACTAATGTCACCAAACAGAATTGCAAGAACAGTGGTTGTTTTCAAAGAGGTTCCATTAACATTTCCCCTGTCTGACATTGTTTAAACTGGAAAAATTAACCTATGAAGTACTTATTTATAGTTGTCTCTGAATATTAAGATGGAATTGGAGCAAATATTTTAACATGAAAAAATGTCACACTTCAGCTTTTAATCAGAGATGCTATTAAAACTCAAGGACACAAGGAGCTGGCACAAAACAGGCCTACTGGCACGGTCTTTAGGAAATTAAATGGCCAGATAAAAAGCACATTAAAATCACCACAAAGTAATTGTATATTGCCAGCAAAATTATATTGAATGTATGATTGATATATATATATATATATATATATACCCAGACCTATTAACAACTGAAAAACTTCTGTGAGGAAGTTGGTGGCCTAAGAGAAGTCCATAATGGATCAATAGTAAACAAATAAGAATGGTGATATAACATTTCTCTTAATGATTCAAACATGTACTGTTATTATGTCTTGTGAACATTTGCTTGGTTATATACATTCCCACACAATTTTCCTGAAGTGTGCCTTCAAAAATTATCTGTTTATTTTCCAAGGGTCGTGGATCTGGCTTCCCTGGAAGGAGGCGACCCAGAGGAGCTAACCTGTCTGGCAGAGGAGGCAGAGGCCGCTCAAGGCTAAAGATGGAGAGCAGCCCCATGGTAACCCCTGGGGTATGTAGCCCCCCTTACACCCAACCTCTACATGCATGAATAAAACAATATTCAGATGTGCTTAGTGCTCACATTAAAGCCGCTCAGCAGAACTTCAGCGGCAGAGCTCGGGCCAAATGGCCTTTTCAAAATAGCAAACACTCACATTTTCTCCCAACACAAGTGACTTGTAATGAGGGAGATTGAGCCGGAGGGTACTTGGCTTTCCACTGTGATAAAATACGCAATTTTATTTTCAGCAGCCTTCTAGTTGCGCACGTAATGAACATGTCGGCTAAACTTAGTGAGCTCGGTTCTAGTCTTATTAGAATCCAATAGCACACTTAACACAGAGCACATGTTTTTTTGTAATGTAATAACAATGTTTTTTTGCTGTTTTTTTCTCAGCATTCTTCTAGTTTACACATACGACACATACCCATACACAAAGAGAACACATATTTGCAGCGAAAAGCCTTTAAATAATAAAGTCCATTCATATTGACCCCTGGTGTTTGGCTATCTGTTTAATTATGAGGTTGTCCAGATCTGTCCATTTCAGTTGCTTGAGAGCAGTGGCACACACAAGGGTGTTAAGCCTCCAGAAGCAACCTTGAAGTCATTATACAGTGCAATAATACATTAGAAATGGATTGTTTTGATCTTAGCTGATGTAAACAGGTGTCATGTGTTGTTTTACAGGTGAGCATCATGGATACACCATATGTGGTTAAAGAAGAGGAGGAGAACTCCATGCACAACACTGTAGTGATGTTCTCCACCTCTGACTCCTTCACACTCAAACAAGTGAGTTTTTTATGTTTAATAAACACGACTAGAAAACAGGTGAAAAAATCCAGTGCACTTGCATTGAAGTAGGGACTCAACATATCTAGAGATCAGAATATCATAGAGACTAATGGGGGTGAGCTCTTTTGTCTTGAGCTAGTAAGGAACAATTTAGCAGTGCTTTGGCAGCCACCAAAAACACCCTAGCAACTGCATAGTAACCACATAGAACACCCTAGCAACTGCTTAACAACCTCCTGGAAAAACTTAGCATCTGCATAGCAACCACCCAGAATACCCTAGCAACTGTTTACCAACCACTCGGAACACCTTAGCAACTGCATAGCAACCACTAAGAACACCCAAGCAATTGCATAGTAACCACCAATAACACCCTACCAACTATTTAACAAGCAGACTAGAAACTGCATTGCAACCACCCAGAACACCCTTGCAACTACCTGGAACACCCTAACATCTGCATAGCAATTACCCAGAATACCTTAGCAACTGCATAGCAACCAGCCAGAACACCCTAGCAACTGCTTTGAACTTCCCAGAACACCTTAGCAATTACATAGCAACCACCTAGGACACCCTAGCAACAGGTTATGAAACACCCTAGCAACCACCCGTAACACCCTTGCAACTGAATAGCAGCCACCCAGAACACCCCAGAAATGGCTTAGCAAACACCCTAGCAAATTCCTAGAATATCCTAATAACTGCATAGCAACCACCAGAAATGCCCCAGCAATGGCATTGCTACCACCTGGAACACCCTAGCATCTGCATGGCAACCACATAGTATACCCGAACAGCTGTATAGCAACCACCTGGAACACCCTAGGAACTGTATAGATACTACCCAGAACACCCTAGCAATTTCATAGCATCCACCTAGAACACTCTAGCAACTGCTAATCAAACACCCTAGCAACTGCATTGCAACCACCCAGAACACCTGAGAAACTGCATAAAAACCACCCAGAATGCCCTACCATTTGCATAGCAACCACCCAGAATACTCTAGCAACTGCATAGAAACCACCTCGAAACAACCTAGCATCCACCCAGAAAACCCTAGCAACTGCATAGCAACCACCCAAAACACTGTAGCAACTACATGGCATCCATCCAAAACACCCTAGCAACTGCTATGAATACACCAGAATCAACTACCCAGAACATCCCAGCGACTGGTTAACAAACACCCTAGCAACTGCATAGCAATAACCTAGAACACACTAAAAACTGCATATCAACCACCAGAAATGCCCTAGCAACGGCACTGTAACCACCTGGAACACCCTAATATCTGCATAGCAACCACCCAGAACATCCTAGCAACTCGATAGTAACAAACTACTCATACACCTTTGCATATCAACACCATGGCATTGTTTTGCATGAGTGAATGTACCCAGGAAATTTTGGAATTCAGGAAATTTAAAAATCTAGTTGGATATGCAACTTATTTGTTTAGTTGGTATCTAACTTCCTGTTTGCATCTCTTGTCTTTTTTTTTTTTTTTAAGTAGTGGAGGGGTGGTGTTGCCTCACACCATCACCTCTTGGTAAAAATACTTTCTGTGCTCCCACATGTATATTTAATAGGATAATACTGTGCTTATGAGAAGCCTTTGGCATTGTTATATATGTGAATTGTTCTTTTTATATGGGTCGGTATGAGAATTAACATCACGGATGGGTGTCTGAGCACTCTTTCTTTATCTCTGTTTGTAGGACATGTGTGTTGTGTGTGGTAGCTTCGGTCTGGGTGCTGAGGGCAGACTGCTGGCGTGTTCCCAGTGTGGCCAATGTTATCACCCCTTCTGTGTCAACATCAAGGTAAGAAACCTCCCTTAAGTCACAGCTGACCTATTTAACTGTTCCATTCGTGAGACATAATGGTGTGAATTATGAGCAGACTTTATCTGCAGTGAAGTTTAATGGTGTGTGAGATAAGCATGACAGGTCAGTGTGTGAGAGGACCTGGATGAAAGCAGCCCGAGGGTAATGTGTTCAAAGTTAAGAGGATTATGAAGAACACTATAAAGACACTGTCTTATGTTGATAGACTGTAGAGATATTTATCAACCAAAGACAGCAGTGACGGATGAAGTATACATCAGGGTGCTTTCAGTGTCTCTAGTGTGCAGTATGACAAGTGACACTGAAGAGTTCCTGTTCTTCATTTAAAATCAGATCCATTAATGCAATAAGCCACAAGAGGCTGTGCATTATTGATTTTTCCAAGGTTAAAGTGAAGTGTTTAATTTCTGCATCACTACTAAAGAGAACTGCAAAGATAAGGATTGTTTCAAAGGGGTTTCCCCAAACACTCTCCCTGTCTACCATTGGTTGGTCTAATGGACAACATATAGTCACCATTGTTTGATCTACAAGTTGAATGTTGAACTGCTCAAACATTTTATGTAGTGCCACAGTGTTGACATTTTTCAGGAAGTCAGGAAGCTTATTGCTTTTATAAAACTGTACATGCAGCAGTACTGTGTTAAAAGACATGAATGTTCGAGGAACAATTACAAATTGTTAATGATCAAAATTAACAATTATTCTGCCATGTAGTATAGTGTATAATTCTAACTATAGGCTGGTTAACGGTTACCAAACAATGCAACAGCTTGGTATATTATTATAGAAATTTAAGTTGACGTGTTTATATTTACAGGTGTGTGTTTTAGCTATTACATAATGGCTTCAAACATGTCTCATCCAATCAGAATTTAGAGTTGGAAATATCCACTTTCAATAATAATTACTTCACCCGTTAAGCTCTGCTATCATTTTTCACACCCAAATTTAAAACCTCACCTTACACACATACAGTGGACTAATCTCATTTTACAACCCCCATTGTAATATATGTTTACAATCTTATGTTGAACACGTACAGTACACACATGCATTTTTATCCTGGCTTTGAAAGCCTGTGGTTCAAAAACCTCTTCAAAAGGTGTTAATTCATTTCACTAGATGGCAGGAAATGTTAGGAAAAAGTTTTCACAATCTGTCTAAATATACTGACCTGAAATACAGGTGGTGCAGCGCAACACAGCTGAGCACTCACTGTGTGCTTGTCCATAGGCATTCAGTCTATATTATGTTCTCCAAAAAATACCAACTGATTTGTCAAATATCTCGGCCTCTGAGTGGACTACAACCTTGATCTCTTTATGTGGTGTTGGAAAGCTGATGTCCTCAGGACTGCGATGAATATTCATCAATATTCAAGAACATATTTTACAAATTATTTGTTTAGGCTGTTTCTGCTGGACTGCATTTTTTGTTCTGGACATCTGAGACATAACTTTTGACTTTTTACCTAGCATATGCACAGACAAGTGTAAAATGGCTAATTTTGAATACAAATGGGTCCACAGATTTATGGGGTTAAACTACATTTTTGTGTTTTGTTTTGTTTTTATTATTATTATAATTTATGTATTTTTAGACAAATGTCACTACCTGGTGTTGTGCTCTCTTAAGTGCCTGTGAATGAGCTGTCTACTTTCACTCAGAGTAAGATTCATTAATCCATCTATCTGCGCAGACAAGTCAAAGTTGCTCTGCCAAACCCAGTGGAAAACAAATCACATATATTAGAAGGGAAAAGACCAGACAAAGTTGAAAAAATGTATTTCTATGTAAATGACGAGCAACATTCGTGTGAGACTACCAATGAGCGTGAAGACAGCAGAGTTCACGTTATCTGTCTCCTGGAAGACCGGAAAAGAGAGCAGGCAAGATGGAGGAGCAGTTTTATATCATTTTTCTGTAACCACATGGGGATTATTGGGATTTCCGTTGCACACTAAACCTCAGTGTCTGTGACTCATAGTAAGAAATATTTAATCATTCTGTAAATCGATAAAAATAAACTAACTGGCAGCCGATTAATGGGTTATCAGTCTTATCCACCACCTTGGTTAATCGTATCAACAAAATCCACTATCGGTCGACCTCTAATTCACAGTGCATCATGGGAGTGGGTGGTCGCTGCAGGATCATGTGTAGTGTAGTTCTTCACCAGGAATTCTGCTATTAAACACGATTAAAAAAAAATAACTACAGTTTACATGGACAGATGACCTCTGCAGAAGCACACACTATTGATTAACTACCTCAGTGCATACGGTAATAATCAATGAAAAAAACAATTACACTTTGGTAAAAATGAATGGGATTTTTAATTCCGGAACCAGACTGTTGTGCTCAGTTGTGTGAGGTTGGAGCGAGACTACCTGTTTGGCTGAGAAATGAAAGATGAGGGGAGTGTTTGGGAAACCTGTTTGGAAACTCTCATTGTTTTTCCAATTCTGCTCTGCCTCTAGTGGCGCAGAACTCACTTATAGCTGCTTTAGATTTGTGCACTGACTAGGTATTTTTACTTCATGAATGAGAGAATCATGTTAAAATTGTAACAAATACCTCTAAGCCGAGAAACATCTCACTGCACACGCGTGTTCTTGTTGATTTGATCCCTCTGGATTAATTCCTGCTCAATAAATAACCCTTTCTTACCCTTCGGTGTCTGAGCCGTGACCTCTGACCTCAGCTATGTGTGTGTTTCAGATCACTAAGGTGGTGTTGAGTAAGGGCTGGCGCTGTCTGGAGTGTACTGTGTGTGAGGCATGCGGGCAGGCCACTGATCCCGGCCGTTTACTGCTGTGTGATGACTGTGATATCAGCTATCACACATACTGCCTTGACCCGCCGCTGCAGAATGTACCTAAAGAAAGCTGGAAGTGCAAGTGGTACGTATATAAACACATACAACAAACACACATAAAAAACATGATTAACTTCATTTATGTATTGTTTTTACAACTGAAGACACGCCAAAGATCCCCAAAGGAAAATGTTGTCTGATTTAAAGTATAGCTGGTATGTCCCAAAAGTGTGTGTACACACACACACACATACAGACACTTTATGTTAGGCATCTTTAACTACTATGTGCTAACATTGAAGTACTTACAATACAATGCATTTATTGTGTAACTACATGTTGTTCTGCAAACTGCTGCTACTGAGGTTAAGCTACGGGTAGGTTAAGGAGCAGGGTTAGGGTTTATGTAAGGGTTGGGGTAGGGTTAGGTTTAGGATTAGGTTAACAATGTATCTAAAGATGTAATTAAATGCAGGTACTTGTAAATGTAAGTGGAATGCAACAACGTGTATGTACATAATAAGTACATTGTATCAAATGCTTAAGTACACAGTAATTAAAGACAATATGAAGTGAGTCATTTTTTGATTGTAGGGTCATAAATGACCTGCACATTTCATAATAGTTCACACATGTGGGACATTCTCTCAGTTTCTTGCTTCCTTGCGTGCTTCTCTGTTATCCTCATACAGTATCTCTCTCTGTGTCCCCCGCTATAATTTCTTGCTCTATCATCTCAAACTGCCTTGATCTTTAGCAGCTGTTTTCAAACTAGATGGCAAGGGATTTCCCACATATTTGCTTTAATATCACATGTAATCCCCTTTCAAACAGAGCTGGGTTTGCATTGCGTTGTGCTTCATTCAGTCGGAGCTTTACTTGGATTGAAGCCATTAAAATATTTATTTTTAGGGCAGCATAGTCAATATTAAGCCACATACAAACATGAGGTGTGTCTATTGACAGAAAGCCCACAACGTACATGTGAATCAATGGATCAAGGCTTTTATAATTTATATGTGTGTTTCCAGGATCAACTCTGAATATATCATTTTTGGGGAAGCTACAATCTATTCATCATGTAAAGTATAGATAAAGAAGTCAAACTGCTCTTTGGAAAAGTAGTTTCTAAAAGATACTAACTATCAGATGCTGTAAAGTGTTTTTGCAATCAGCAAGGTATCTGGCATAAAAACAATATAGATGTCAATTAAATTCACAGCATTAAACTTTAACGGATCAATTTACACAAATTTAGGGCTGTCAATCGATTAAAATGGTATACAGATTAATCGCATACATAAATATTTGCTTAGACGGCTTGTCTAAGGACACGTCAGTGTACACCAGCATCAGATGGATGCTTTGGGAGCATCTCAGTTATGGCATAAACGTACCGTTTTTGGTCGCTGTGTCAAGTTAAATGAAGTTTGAAACTTAGAAAACATGTCTTGTGATTGCTGTGTTCGGATTTGCGCTCCAAGCTGTGTTTAAATGCAAGAACGTGTTCTTGTGTTGTCTGCTCTCGGTAAGTGTGGTTTGTTCTCCGTATAAGCTGCATGTTGCCTATACATCGAGTTTCGCTTACTGCCCCCTGGAGAAAACAGGAGGTACTCCAAGATTGATTTGCATAGATATAAGGATATACAGTTAATCGCATTGAATTAACACATTAAATCGACAACCCTACACTAAATGCAACCAATAAAAAACAAATTTACATAACTGAGAAACATTTAATTCAATATTAAAATAAAAAATTATACAGGGACTTCAGAGCACCTCAACTGAATGAGTGAATTGTTAGTATTAACCGTCGGTTCAATACAATGTGAAAAAATATATACAATGTAAAAAAATTCTGGTTACTCCACTATATTTTGGAAAAAAATTTTTTATGAAAAAAACTATGATGTTTTGAAAACCGCTAAGCTAATTACATATTGCTAAAACACATATTTATGTTCTTAGCGCCATTACTTTTAGTTATGCTCTCCAACACATGTTTATATCAGTGTTAAACAGGGTTTTATCTCCTTCAGGTGTGTGTTGTGTACTCAGTGTGGATCAACGTCGCCCGGCCTGCGCTGTGAGTGGCAGAATAACTACACGCAGTGCGGCCCATGCGCAAGTCTCGCCGTGTGTCCGGTGTGTGCACGCAGCTACAGAGAGGAAGACCTCATCTTACAGTGCCAGCAGTGTGACAGGTGGGTGACACTCAATCATGTCGGATACTATAGTGGCAAAATGAAGAGCATCTTGGGAAATGATACAGCAGTACACATAAATACATACAGTACATAAACGTATTCATAGATCCATTGTATTTAACAGCATGAAGATTTTAGGTTCAGATAATCTCTCTTAGGTCTTGGAACATTAAGCCCGATTTTTCTGACAGAGCATACTCTGAACGAGCAGTATGCGCATGCGGCTTGAATTATTTGCACTAATTAGTGGGTCCACAAGATGGCAACACTCCCAGTTGAGCCGTTGTGCCACGAAGAACCACTAGATAAAGATGTAGTCACCGCTCAACCGGAGACAAATGCAAAAACATTTGTATAATTTGAGTTTGAAGGAATATAAAGACATCTTTATGTGTTTAAACTCTTGAAGATAAATAGTCCAGTATCTCATAGCAGTCGTAGTGCGTATGCGCCAGCCGCCAGTTGATCCCAACATCCTAAGCGTTCGCATCAAAACTAGTATTTTTGGGGCTTTTCGGTAAGAGGTAATACATTCTCAATCTGAAGAATTTATATGAATTAATTGATTAAATAGAAATATTTGACATAAACGGATGAGACAGTTATTTTTTTAAATGGTTAGAAAATATATCCCATCATAAAGATCGCCCATGAAAAAATTACCCTGAAAATCGAATCCAGGGGCAAGAAATGTCCCTGTAATGTTAAAGTTATTTTCTAAAACTACCCACAGGACTTGTCAACTACCTAAATGCAGGTGTTGATGGTAGAATATTTAAGTGTAGTTTATTTATTTTGTGACAGGTTTTCTTTGACTGACTGCTTGTAGCTCATTCATGATGTTTTTGATATGGTTTGGCGCGCAGGTGGGTTCATGCTTTATGTCAGGGTCTGAACTCTGAAGAAGAGGTGGAGAAAGCAGCAGATGATGGCTTTGACTGCTCCCTATGTAGATTGCACACCATGTCCACAGCAGGTAAGTCTTGAAATTGCATACATTTCTGAGTGTAAACTCTTGCGAAAGCATTTCAGAAATTGAGTTGTAATAAGTTGAGTTTTGTATGAGTTGTGTTTTCTGTAACAGATGGGCACAAGAGTGTTTTGGTCAATTAAACTTTGTTCCAGCCAAATGTGCTTCATTAAAAAAGCAGATGGCCTGAATATAATATCAAGCTGCAACCTGTTCATGTGCATCAAGTGGCAGTAAATGTAATCTGCCTTTTAATAGGTCCAATTGTCCGCTTATCAATACATAATTACGTAAATAACTGTGAATATGTATAAAGGATAACCCTTTATCAGTCCAGTTTCCTCCTTGTGTTACAGGTGGCACAGTGGCACAGCTCACAGACATCAGCGAACCTCCTTTAGTGGCAAAGGTTCTAACAAAAGTCAAGGAAAATGGTATTTATGATTTATTATTCGCACTAGATGATTTGTTTCCATGGAGTGGTTATGATGCTCACAGGGTTGTGTGCAGAATTGAGAATGCCTTTTACATTGAAATTCAGGGCTCACTTTATTTTAGGTGTCTTTAAAGGATTAGTTCACCCAAAAAGGAAAATTCAGTCATGTTTACTCACCCCTGTGTTGTTTTAACCCCATTTAACTTACTTTCTTTTTCTGAACACAAAGGGAGAAATTGTAAACAAATGATGTGCTCTGTGATGTCATACAATGGCAGTTTAGAGCTTTAAAATAATGCAAAAGTATCATTCAGAAGTCTAATAAATTATTCCATGAGACTCATAGAAATTCATATGGGGTTATAACAACACAGAGCTGAGTAAACAATGACTGAATTTTCATTTATGGGTGAATTATTCCTTTAACTATTATATACCCCTATACTAGAATGTTTTATTTAATCTATATCTATATTTCAATACATAGAATACATTAACTTTCATTTCATGGACCCTGGTGGAAGAGCACTTAATTTCCTAGAATGCTCTAATGTACACAATATATTATGTAGTTATAATATATTAATATAATATAAATGTAATGGTAGAAATATAATTATTTATTTATTTTGATGTAACATAATTATAAGTACAATGTAGACAATTTCTATAATTATATACACAATTTATTTTATATATAGATTCCCATTTTTATGTCAAATATAGATTTGTATTAAGACATTTTGTTGTGCTGCATGGCCTTTTTTGTAATTGTTATATTTATTTTAGTTGAGTGAAATCCTCTGTCATTCCAATTGTGGGTCATGGACAATTCAATAAAAATGTCACCAAAGGGAACCAATTCTTAATTTTGAGTTTTGTCCAACACTTCAGTGGTTGCTTATGTATCTACAGTGACAGACAGGGGCATATTGTCCATAGGTAACCCCACCGATAATCCAAACAAAGTACAAGTACAACCCCCCAAATATTTATGCCATGATCAGTGGAAATATGAAGATGATTCATTCTGCATGACCCAATCTGTGACCTTAGTGACATGTATAAGTTTGGAGGGACTCTTGTAGCCGTTAACGCTTGTGTGTGTGTGTGTGCTGTGTCAGACTTCCAGAGGACATACACTCAGGACGGAGTGTGTCTCACTGAATCAGGCTTGTGTCAGCTGCAGAGTCTCTGTGTTCAGACGGCCCGCCGCAGACGACCCAAACCCAAACTCAAGTTGAAGATCATTAATCAGAACAGTGTGGCTGTACTGCAGACGCCCCCCGACCAACAGATTGAGCTCTTCAGAGACGGAGACATGGACGACAGCAGGGGTAAACAGACTTGTGGGTTTGTGCTTAAAGGGTTATTTCACCCAAAAAATGAAAATGATCATCAAGGCACCCTCATGTGGTTCCAATACCATATAACTTTCTACTCCCAGCCTTATTTTTTTTAAAGAAATTATTCGAAAATCAAACAGAAAATGATTCCACTGGCCCTATCAATGGACAATGGGTAGTTCATGTGTTGTTATATATGTACCGTTGTATTCATGACCTCATATTAATTGACAACATGTAATATTATAATTTTTTTTTTCTTCAATTTGACATGCCCAATTCCCAATGTGCTTTTAAGTCCTCATGGTCGTGTAGTGATTCGTCTCAATCCGCATGGAGGAGGACGAATCCCATCTGCCCCTGCGTCTGAGACCGTCAACCCGCGAATCTTATCACGTGACTTGTTGAGCGCATTGCCACGGAGACATAGCACGTGTGGAGGCTTCACGCCATCCACCGCGGCATCCACGCACAACTCGAACCACATTATAGCATGAGGAGGTTACCCCGTGTGACTCTACCCTCCCTTGCAACCGGGCCAATTTGGTTGCTTAGGAGACCCAGCTGGAGTCACTCAGCACGCCCTGGATTCAAACTAGCAAACTCCAGGGGTGGTAGTCAGCGTCTTTTACCACTGAGCTACCCAGACCCCCTAATATTTGTATTTTTGAAAATGCATGTCACAGCACAGGACCATTTAAAATGAACTATTAACAGGTAAAAAGTGAAAAAACACTTTTTTGAAAATGTTTGGCAATTAATTCTTATTCTTGACTTATAGCCATTTAATTTTTTTAAATGGGTAAAAACGAAGGATAAAAATAGTGTAAATTATAAGCACTATAAATATAATATATATGTAATAGATTATAATAAAAAATATGATTAGATATTATATTGTCAATTTATATATATATATGAAGATATTAGTATGTATTTTAGATTTATTTATTATATAATAATTATTATATATATGAAAGTTCATGTTCACATCAACCATCAGAATGGGGAAAAAACTTGATGTCAGTGATTTCGACTGTGGCATGATTGTTGGTGCCAGATGGGCTGGTTTGAGTATTTCTGTAAACTGCTGATCTCCTGGGATTTTCACACACAGCAGTCTCTAGAATTTACTCAGAATGGTGCCAAAAACAAAAAACATCCAGTGAGCAACAATTCTGTGGATGGAAACTCCTTGTTGATGAGAGAGGTCAACAGCGAATGGTCAGAATGGTTTTGAACTGACAAAGTCTACAGTAACTCAGATAACCACTCTGTACAATTGTGTTGAGAAGAATATCATGTTCAGAATGCTATACTGGGATGCCCGTTGGCTCTGTTTTGGTGGCATGAGGAGGACCTACACAATATTAGGCAGGTGGTTTTAATGTTGTGGCTGATCGGTGTATGTGTGTGTAAATGTGTATATATTAAAATTTTCAATATATTAGCAAAATAGCATTGTACAGATGACAACCTTTATTAGTCATTAATTTCTCTCTAATTGCTGGTACTTTAAATAGTGTTACTGACATTCCATTATACATATATGTCAATTTTTACCTAAAACCTAAAATAAAAACATTAATGGACATGTCATATGTCAACTGCCCTAATACATATTCTGCAACTGATCCTTCAAGCTCCGCCCCCTTGGTTACATTTGCACGCTCTGACGTGAAAATGCTTTGCAGAACTCTCTATAGGAATGAAACTTCTCCCATGGGGAGATTGCCGTGAACAGCGCAGTTAAAAAAATCTTTAATAAATAGAAATTAATAATCTTCCTTGAGCTGGAATGAACAGTGTTATTTTAAAACATATTTATCTGAGGTTTATTGTAAAAGAACTCAGTAATTTGATTAAAACTGTGGATACAGTGAATCAGAATTGAGGCAAACGATTATTATACTGCTCATAACACACTCCCTTAAATATACTATTTACTATATAGATTCTCATTGGAGAAAAACAAGTGCTTTTTAGAGAAATGATAGACGACAACAGTTGCTAAGATAGGATTTGTCAGAAACGCTTTCGCTTTTCGTTAAGCCAGGCTTAGCGAAGGGTCAATTGTAAGAAATGTTTCATTTGTGAACATTAAGTGAAGCAATTTCTGCACCACAAGCGTCACCAAATGGAACTGTAAAGGTTAACATTTTCAAACTGTTTTCCTGAACACTCCCATCTTCCATTGGTTGGCCAAACAGATAATTCAGCCCCAATCTCACACCATTGGTAGAGCCAATGTTGCAATGGGCTAATCAAACAAATAGAGCACCACAGTGAATAAACTTAAGTAAAATAACCCTACAAATGGCTTATTCATATCTGACTCTGCATTTTAATCTGGCATAGTAATAAGTATTTAACATAAAAAACAAACAAATGAACTGCACCTTTAAATGGAATTCCGTAGCATTATATTGGCCATTCTTCTTTATATGTATCAGCAAAAAAATGTGGAAAGAAAAAATCTGTGAATTTCTTTACCACTAGACAATTTCTTAAACTAATTTAGTTGTTTAAAGTCTTCAGATTTGGCATTATTGTATGCCACTTGACTTTGACGGTAATGGTGATTTGGTGGTGACAGCCGATCATAGCTGATCATAACAGTGACAGAATGGCAGAATAGAGCCATTGTTGAAAATGTAGAGAGCAAAGTAGAGGGATTGTAGACAGAGAGAGAGGAAGGTGAGCCATAATGAATTTGAATTGGAGAGAGAAGAAAACAGCAGTCAGCACATTATACCTGCCTTGGCATTTGAGTGATGAGAGGCTGGGCTGCTCTAACTGAATTAATACTCAACCCCTCTATCAGAGCACGAGACTGGAGGAACGGGGCCAGAAATGTAACCCCTTCACTGCCAGAAAGAAGCACAAAACTCCATCGAGTTCTTCAGTCACCCTGAATAGTTTGTTTTGTGTTGTGATGCATTAAAACAGTTGGGTGTTTTGTATTTAACAGCATTAGAAAGCACATTAACCTCCAAATCACTGCTAGAGCACGTAGCTCTTTCCACAAATAGGATACAAATTGATGTCCCATTAGTACTTCTATTGCTAGAAAGGTACATATCCCCTCAATACTTTTTGCAACCTCTCTTTGCCAAGATAACAGCTCTGAGTCTTCTCCTATAATGCATAATGAGGTTGGAGTACACATGGCAAGGGATCTGAGACATTCCTCCAAACAGAATCTCTCCAGATCCTTCAAATTCTGAGGTGCCCATGGTGGCCTTGCCTCTTCAGTTCACCCCACAGGTTTTCTATGGGGTTCAGGTCAGGATTTGATGTGTGTTTTTGATAATTGTCTTGTTGGAAGATCCAACCAGGGCCCATTTTAAGCTTTCTGGCAGGCAGGTTGTGATTTTTTTATTTATTTTTTTTTTTTTTTTCATTTTCTGTTGGTAAAATCTGTTGGTATAATAATAATTGATAAATAATTGGTATTTGATAGAGTCCATGATACCATGTATCCAAACATGATGTCCCGGACCTTTGGCAAAAAAATAGCCCCACAATGTTAAAGATCCACCACCATATTTAACCGTGGCCATGAGGTACTTTTCCATATGCCTTCCTCTCTTTGTGCGCAAAACCCGGTGCGGTGTTTGCTGACAAAAAGTTCTATTTTTGTTTTATCTGACCATAGAACTCGGTCGCATTTGAAGTTCCAGTAGTGTCTGGCAAACTGAAGATGCTTGAATTTGTTGTTGGATGAGAGCAGAGGTCTGGAAACCCTCCCAAACAATGTCTGATTGGTAGTTTTGGAGACATTATGACCTCAAGACCCAACTAATAGTCATGGCTGAACAATTTCATTTTCCTAGTCACCCAGGTGTACTAAAAAATGTGAAATATGATTATCGTGGCAAACATGTTTTGGAGTAAAAATATTTATTTCTTTACTTCAATGAAATGTTAGATTTGTAAATAAATAGACATTTTTCACAGCCTTCTTTGCTCATATTTACCAAGGGTGCCAATATTTTTGACCACAACTGTAATGACATTCATAGAATTATTGTGTTTACTATTGCAAACTAGTATAACCAAGTTCTTGTAAGAAATGTTTTCAAGCAATCAGTTCCTTTAAATTATGGAAAATATATATGTTAGCAATGACTACAAATCAACTAAATAGCTAGCCCCTACTGAAAGCTTATTTTTTGATACATCTGAAACCCTCTTACCCATTCTGATGATCTAGCCCCTTCTCCGATAACAATGCTACAGCCAGTATATTCTACTTTGAAATGTCCATTCTGGGCCAAATTTTCTGTTTGTGTTTTGGCCTGTGTGGTCCCGCCCACTGCCATTTCCCAACAGTACTTCGACACCCCGGGTTGCCTGATTTTAAACAAGTTAGCGGGCAAACACAGAAGCCATGGATGCCAGCAATACATCTAGCTAATATTGACAGAGTTATAAAAAATCCACATGAGCAGGTTTATAATTTACAAACAATAAAAACATTGCAAATGTATACATCAGCTGATCATATTCCAGTGTAAGGCTCATCGCTTGCCATTGTCAGTTTGCTCGTTCCTGTTGCTTGTCCTCAACCTGGTAACCCACGTGAGCTTTGATTCTGGGGATGAGGGGGCAGGAGAGACGACTCTATTTGGAATTTGGACTGCAATACCCATTTTAAACACTTGATGACAATGTTACATATTGCTCCTTTAATAATTGTATTAATTTTTGTGGTCATTTGATTTATTTGTATTTATTGCTAGAAAATAATAAAATGACAATATAAGTGGTTTAAACTGCATTTAGACGTGTCCAAATTTTTGGTATCAAGGTTGCGAAAATCGCGAGTCTCATTTTAGTTTGGTCTCCAGACGATCAAAACTTTCTGAAAGTTAAGCTCATTCTTTCACTTGCACGTGGAAATGAATAGTTTGACTTCATTTTGTACCAGACATTTCTCAAAACAATCCTCTACTTCATTTTAGTGCACTCAATCTCTCCCAACTTTCAATATCTGTGTGTGATTTTTTTAAACAGATGGCACTGCACACAGATGTGAATTCTATTGTTATTAGAGGTGATTATTAATGTAATTTACTGTACCACATTATCTAGTGAGTAATTGCAAGCTGTGTTTTTGTGTTTTTAGGCACACATCTCTGTGCAAATTAGATCAGTGTTTCTCAACTGGTGGGTCACGACTCAAAAATGCATTTCTCGTCTCTTTCTGATAGGGTCACATACAGAGGGGAAAAACAATGCTAAATGCAAATTACAAAATACAACCATATAATCATGTTTAGTTTGGTGTAATCAGAATCTACAATGCTCTGTGTTGTTTGACCGCATTGCAGAGGGCGAACTGATGGACTGTGATGTGAAATCTGACTCCAGCCCAGAGCGCAAGCCCAGCGATGACCACCTGAAGGGGGCTGATGGCAGCGACAGCAACAAGAAGAGGAAGAGGAAGCCGTACAGACCGGGTGAGAGAGCTAGAGAGAAAGGTGTACTTATCAGAAAGGACAGCACCACTGAACTGTGAAATAGTGCGACTGCAAATTCTGGACATTAAATGGCATCCCACGGTGCTTTTGCTCCAAGCCAAGGAGAACTCCGGAAAGAACATTCTCTCTTAGAAGAAAGTAATCGCTTTAAAGAAATGTCCTTTAGAAGCACTGCCGCCCATTTAATTTATTATATTGACATATATGTACAGTATTTTCACTGCTATTTGTTAACTTCACCACTGCGAGCTGAATTCATCGTTAGGCTGTGTGTCTTCTCTAGATTAATTTTGATCTTAAAGACCCTCTTGTGCATGCATCACTCAATTGTTACTATTATTTTACTGGGTCATGAATAAGATGAATATGTAGTGGCTGCAAATGGCTGTTTGTAATGTATTGAATTGTGGTCTGACATGTGTTGTCTTTAAGGGAATATTCCAGGTTCAATACAAGTTAAGCTCAATCAACAACATTTGTGGCATAATGTTGATTGCCAAAATATTTGTTTCGACTCGTCCCTCCTTCTCTTTTGTGGTAATCAACATTATGCCACAAATGCTGGTGATTTAGATTAACTTGTATTAAACCTGAAATATTCCTTTAAAACCTCTTAAGTCTTTTGTTTGACTTCCTCTTCTGGAAGTGTTGCAGGCAGTGCAGCAATATTTAGATAAACTGGAATCCGTATTTGCTCTCCATAAATCAACTCTCGAGTCTCTCGTGGCGCTCTTTGGGTTTTTTTGGATTACTCTGTGTCCGTACGGTTGGCCGAGTTGGGAGGGAAGTTTTTGGGTCAGACTCAGTCGATGTGGCACAACTAGAAATAAACTTGCCTGAAATGGTTCCTCCAGGAGCGGGGCCAAGATGAATCACCTGTTCCTGACCCAAGGCTCATACGTCATCCTGAATTATGGAGATGAATGCCAAGATTTCACTGTCAGGGTCCAACATAATTAATACTTGACTGTATCTATCACCCTGTTTAAAGGTCCAACAGCTTTCACTGTGTTAACTGAAATAAGGTTTTGGTTCCCCATCTTGCTTTCAGGTATTGGTGGCTTTATGGTGCGTCAAAGGAGCAAAGCAGGGCAGGGGAAATGCAAGGCATCCCTCAGTCGGAAAGACTCCACAAGCTCACTTACAGAGAACTTTATGGGGAAACAGGAAGGTAAGCTCTGGATTTATCAGGTTTTAAAGGAATAGTTGGAAACAATTTCTATGAATCTGTATTTATAATGCATTATACGGCATTCATAATGTCTCATATTACACCTTATAATAAGTTATAACTTCTCATAAATAATTATAACTACAGTTATAATACATTATAAGACTCCCCCTATTCATAATACTTTAGAGTATAATATATTGTAACACAAGCAAAATCCAATTTTAACACAGCAGAAGTTATTAAAGTTAATGGTATAAGTGTTGTACAGTGTAAACAGTCTAAAGACTTTGACTTGATCATATTGTAAGTGGCCTTTGCCTGCTTTAATTACAAAAACAATATCATCTTATAAACGGCTATATCATAAACGTGTAACATACAATTCATTACAAGTCAAACTTATATTATGGAAGTTATTTATGATGTACAAACATTAAAGTTATTGAATAAAGTCCAGTATAGATTCAGTTTGATTTTTGAATACACACAAGAAGATTGGCTAAATGTGTGATGAACATGCATATTTTGTTTGTGATATATTCTAGTTTCTGAAATATTTGAACCTTGTAGCTTTACAAGTGTTTTTCATAATATCTCAAAATTGACATTGAATGTGTGTTATTTTGTATTTGGTGCATGTGTAATGTATATAACTCCCAGCATGACTGTTAATGTCTTGTAACCATATTTGTTTTATTTTTGTTGTATTCTAGTCCAGTTGTTCTCAACCAGGGGGCCGGGACCCCCCTTCAAAGGGGGCCTCAAGATGACTTAAAATGAATTTAAAATAAAACATTTTAAAATGCTAAAAATACATTAAGATGTATGCCCACACATTATAAACAGACTTTCTGAAACTTCTAGAATCAAAAATGATCCATGATTAATTATTCTAATCAGACGTGTCTAGTTTTGGGCGAGGGAGCCTTCAAATATTGTGTTGGACAGTGGGGGGCCATTAAGTCAAAAAGTTTGAGAACCTCTGCTCTAATCTGTCTTGGATACTACTATTCTGATGTTAATTTTAAGACGTCTCCTTAAAAGGAATCGCTTATGATGTATTATACCTCTTTTGTAAGTCGCTTTAGATAAACGTGTCTGTCAAATGAATAAATGTAAATGTCATTATTTATCATGATGTCATTCCAAACCTGTTCGATTTTCTTTGTGAAACACATAAGATATTTTAAAGCGTTTTCATGCAGCTCTTTTTCTTACTACAACAGTTCATAGTGACCACCTCTGTCAAGCTCCAAGGAAACATACTCTATAAAACTATGATGAAACTAGTCCATTAGTGTGTGCTATATTCCACATGTTTTGAATTAATATATCACTTTGGGTGAGAAATAGATTAAAATGTATGGTTTTTTTCCCGAAATATTAAAACGCACACAAGTTTGGAGCAACATCAGAGTGAGTAAATAATGACAGAACTTTCACTTTTTTGGGTGAGTTGTTGCATCTGTTTTAAAGTTCTGCTAATCTCATTACCAGGTTGGAATGAACCAGACACTCTTGTGGACGAGACTCCTCTGGCTGAACCTCTGGAGAAAGTCAAGAAGAGATACAGGAAGAAGAAAACCAAACTAGAGGAAGCCTTCCCCTCATACCTACAGGTCATTATCAACAAATATTCATTTAAATGTGTTGATTTACATGTTAACATATAATGTTTTATTGACACAAATAATGACTTGTGGCTGTTCTTTAGAAATACTGAATATTTGAATATTTATTCCAGTAATATGTCTAACCCCATTGACCTCTATTGTAAGTGAATTACTGTAAGCACGATTTGGACGATTCTTGTGAAAGATGTCAAGAAAATGTCCTGGTCATATTTAACCCCAAATCTATATGAAAGAAATCTTAAATTATATTTTGCACAAAGAAAATAAAGCCTACATTTACTGCATTGCGGTAATGAGAATTGGTGGGGAAAATGTGTGTCATAACAGA
Source organism: Xyrauchen texanus (assembly GCF_025860055.1). Lineage (NCBI taxonomy): Eukaryota > Metazoa > Chordata > Actinopteri > Cypriniformes > Catostomidae > Xyrauchen > Xyrauchen texanus. Next base: position 30,875,622 of record NC_068316.1, on the reverse strand, counting down.
GATGAGGACTCCAGACTCGACCTAAATGATTTCAGACTGGACTGTACACAAAAGACGGGATTATTTCAAAAACGACTCGAGTCTTTTTAACCCTAACTATGAATATCTTATAGGAGAATTTGTCTTTTTATTTGTGTGTTTTATTACATCTGCTTCACATTTCCCCGTGTGTCATGATGGATCAGAACCTTATTATATATTTCTGTATAAACCCCCAAAATGTTATAAAAGTCTCATCAACATGACGGCACCCGCCGTGCCATTTCTGCTCACACTTACAATTGGCTGTGCACTCAGAAGAAGAAAGGTTATAGTTCATTAGGATCACCGACACAGTCCAGAAGATGCGTCAGTTTAAACCTAGTGCTTTTATTCATATTTGAATCTCTCTCTCTGTCTCTCTCTCTCTGTCTCTCTCTGTCTCTCTCTCTCTCTCTCTCTCTGTCTGTCTGTCTGTGTGTGAGAGAGACAGAGACAGAGACAGAGAGAGAGAGAGAGAGAGAGATTTGTCCAGTATTTTAGCGACTTGCATTCAGCACGCGTACTGTTTTTGTGGACTTAAAACAGCTGGCTAGTTTTTGTTAAATTTATACCTAATGATATGGTATTACATTGCTTATGTCATATTGCATTGCTTGTGTGTGCGTTCTGATCATGTGAGAAACCGTGGTACCTTTATTACTAAAAAACAGTACAGGATAAGTCTGTGAAATCATAAAATAAAATGAAATCAAATATAATATAATAATTAAAGAAAATGTAAAATTAAAAAAGAATTCTCACAATGTAAAATACGAATGGCCCGAAAAATAGGCTTCATTTTCTACATAGCACCAGGACCTTTTCTTGTAAGGTTTTATGAGAATCACCGATTTGTGTTTGTTTTTGCAAATTTAGGAATAATTCAAAATAATTTTCTGTATAACTCCGATGATCTCCATAGAAGTTAAAGGAATATTCTTGGTTCAATACAAGTTATGTTCAGTCAACAGCATTTGTTGGCATATTGTTGATTACCACAAGAAAAAGTTAATATCGTCCCATGTAAATACATAGGGCCAGTCTATAAACATTAAAATAGTACAGCCACAAGACTTAAGCATTATTCGTATTAACATTATTACAGTATAGTATGATAAAATCACTTAGTTATAATCTTTTACTCTTAGTCATGATTTTTGAAGCCATGACGACACAACACTGTAAACGCAGAAATTTGATCACACTTAATTCATGTTAACATGTGTAGTGTTTGAGTCTTTTGGGTATACTTCTGTGTATTTTAATGTTTATAGACTGTTTATGGACCCCATTTACTTCCATTGTAAGTGACTTACTGGAACAATATTTTCAAGTCGAAAATATTCCTAGAATTGCATGTACCCATTAAACCTGGAACATTCCTTTTACCACAAGTTACTCCATAGGGACTCAACCTGTTATAAGTGTACTGTAATTCACTTGAGATTAAAGCATCTGCTAATTACTTAATTACAGGTTTGCCAGGATGTTTCTTCACATCAGAGTGAATGTGTTTGATGTGGGGGAATGAGGTGATGTGGTCAGGGCTTTAATGAGCATGTGCGGAGATAACAAGGCACTCTTGTAAAGAGCATCTCGTGCAGCGCTGAGAGTCAGTGATGCATTAACTGTAACAGATGTCACTTTATCTGCTGCTGCTCGTCAAACCTGAAATTAGACTTAAAGGTCATCACCAGAGGAATGACTTGAATCAATGATTTAAACCGCAGCACATTAGGTCTTTAATGTTTTAACACAGTTGGGAGCAGTCACATTTTTATGCTAATTAAAAATTTGTGCTTAAGAAAACCTGAATGGAAATGCTTGAAATGTGCATAAACTTTCAGAGTTTGCTTTAAAGTTTTGGTGGATTTTCTAGAGTTAAAATGTGCATTAAGGTGATGGTAACAATTTATTTGCAAAGCGATGAAGTGTTTTGCTAATTTGTACACGACACGTGTTTCCAATCAACATCACAACAAAGCAATTCTTCGAAAATAGCCCTTGACATTCGTAAGCGTTTAACTCACAGCTGGTCGTGAAAGTGGCTCCTCACAAGTTGCCAGAACAGTTTTAAACGCGGGCGCTCACAGGTATAAGTAGGCTCGCCATGTATGGGCATAGCAGCTATTTCAGCCTTCATTATACAAGATATTAAACTCATTCTGCTGCATCTCCTGGCAGCGTTTAATAAAACGAGGTAAATTTGCTCCAACACAGCAAAACTGACCCTTACTGAAGGAAGGAGGTCTTTCAGCTGCTCCATCATGACATGGTCAGGATCCCTCAAGGAAATGCAGAATGATTTGCGGGTAGAAAATGTGTTTAAAAAATGCGATACATTTGAATGGAAGTCATAGAAGTCAGAATTGATTCGTTCATGAATCGGAAATCGATATAACACAGTCAGTACTGACTGATTTATGCAAAAACACATTCAAGTCAATCTAATCCCAGGAATCATATCAATGGACCATTTTCACTGAATGTTTCCACCTAATTTAGCAGCATAAATCTAGCAAACTTTTTATATTTGCCATTTATAAATTATTTTGTGTAAATTTATTTGATTATACTTTGCATTATATTACCCCGGCATTAGTTAATACAAATATAATAATAATAAATACTAGTGACCACAGCTGCTGAGGGAGTGACAGTAAATGTGTCATCTTTCGGGCTTGCGTGTGATGTATTACGAGAGGCTGTGTTATTAACTAGTGTTTGTTTTTATGTTACAGGAGGCGTTCTTTGGGAAAGTACTGCTGGCTAAAAGCAAGCAGAACAAGCCAGCTCTGGAAACCCGGCTCGTTGAGGGAGAAACGAGGCATACAGATGGCAAATCACAGAGCAGCAGCTTTCTGGACCTGTTATCTGACCCGCTTCTGAGTGCCACAGCAAATCCAGTTCCACCTAAAGCAGGCCCTCTACGTATGTTCAGCTATACTTTAATATTGCTCCTGTAAAAATCAATCTGTCTACTTGTCTGTCTATCTCTCTGTCTGTCTTCCTGTCATATAATTTACAATATATAGTAATGTGTGTGTATACACTACTGTTTAAAAGTTTGGAAACACTAAGACATTGATGTTTCTCTTCACTACAGATGCGTTAAATTGCACAAAACATACCTTAAACATTATTAATGCTGCAAATTAATATTATTACTCTTTGAAATAACTGTTTTATATTTACATTTATTTTCAAATTAAATTTTTTCCTGTGACATCAAAGTTCCAAGAAAATAATGTGTCATGAAATCCTTAGGTGCAATATGTAAAAAAAATAATTTGCCAATGAGTGAACTGCTTGTAACGCAACTTTAAAAAATTAGTCCTTCTCAGACTTTTTAGGTTGCCTATTAAAGCCTGTAGACTGATTTTCATGTGAAGGGAGCGGGTCGCTTTTGCTGGGAAAATCCAAAGGATGTGACATTCAACAACAAACTGCAACACTAGATAACATTATCTTAGAGATGGAATCCAGAAAACGTTCAGCTCCCAACACAACACTGACCCCAACCAGGGTTTCCGTTGTCCGGTAATTACCGGACATTGGCCGGTAAAAAAAATTAAATGTCCGACAAAATTAAATCTCTCCGGTCAAATTGTCCGATTAAAATTGCCTAATAATCCCGTCCCCCTAACACAATCTGAATTTGAGAATAAGCCTAAAATGTATAAAGCAAAAATACACCGATCTCTTGCTATGTTATAAAGGAACAGGCTCTATCGTTTGAAAGTTATGAAACAACATCGCATGCTGCATTTCAAATAAAGCGCACGCCTAAAACGGCTGCAATATAGACCTAAACAACGAACGATTGAGTGAGACGTTTCAAATATGGCCAGGCCCAGGCAGACTAGCTTTAAAAGCTTTTTCAGAGGCCAGACGATGGTGAATCAGGAACATCTCATTATAGATAGATCAGTGCTTCTAATCCGCGCATTCGTGCAGTTTTTTTCTCTATCATCAAAACTGAATAGCCTATGTTCATCAGTGCATGGTTACAGTCTATATCAAGCAGGGACACGTTTGTGTGCATTTTATTTTGTGATTTCGCGGAATTAATCGAGAGTCTCCGCAACGGCGATAGATTGAAACAGCGTCGTCCTAGTGAAGATTGCGCAACTTCGCGCAGCGTGTCGTCCATGCAACTGATAGCAGCGGACACGGCGCTCAGCTTGATTTAAAAAACAACAGATTTTAGCGCTAGATCTCTTATTTAATAACGGACTAAATGAATGATCTGCTAGTTAACTGGAGATGTTTTATTTATTTGTATTAGGTACATCCGTGCCTCAATGTTTCAAAAAGTGAATGTGTGTGAAACCACAGTAAAATACAATTGCCGTTGATTGACGCCAATCGGACGTTCATGTTTTTTTTTTCGTCTATTTGAAAGTTAAGCTAATAATAATATGTTGCATTCTATACGGCCTGATTATGTCATTTTTTAAGTTACATAGACTGCCTCCAGTTTTCCTCAACTTGACTAATTAAGAGGCGATATATTTGACCGGCATATCATCAAAATGTCCGTAAAACGAAACCTCTGCCGGTCACTTTGACCTGCACCATTTTTTTCTAGCGGAAACTCTGACCCCAACACAAACTCAGAGTAAGCCAAAAAAAACAACAAAAAAACATTTATCTACTGAATCCCGTCTGGTTAATCAGGAATATGATCGTGGTCGAGTGAAAACTAGAGTGAACATCGGCAGGGCATTTGATTACTGGTGGAACCTTCGTTTGGTTTTCGGGGTCAAAGCTGACCCTGAATTGGCATTGTTATTGGACAGGTAATCTTAAATAACTGCAAAGCATGTGAAATATAGTGCCATAAGGATTGATCTGTGTCATTTTAGTTAACTTGATATTGCCTGCTAACGCTAACAAATTGCAAGCTACCTTGCTTAATAACTTTCAAATAATCTTCTCTTTGTACTAAAAGTCAGGTATACAGGATAAAATTAAGCAAATGCACTGTTTTCTTGATCGTAGTACAACATAAGACATACAAAACATACAATAGTGCAACAGTAAACTGTGTGGTATAGTTGGGTAGTATTTAGCTGTATGTGTGTATCAGTATGCGATGTTAGCTGATAAGATGTTTTAGTTTAGTCTCAAAGTTTGTAGTGAAACAATCATAACAGTGTCATTTTAATTATGGTACCTCATCTGTCAGCATGATTCTGGTGAATCACATTCAGTCTCTTTGTACGTTACATCATTTTTTAGGTCAATGCTCGCTCACTTGCGTCACTATGGAGTTTATCCAGTTTGTCTTGAAAGAAGTCAAACTGGATCTGACCAGGATAGAGAGGGGAATGCACAGCCCATATGCACAACAATCAGAAAACAAGTACAGAGCAGTGTTCCCCTAGGAATGTTTTATAGCAGAGGTGCCGTTTGTGCATCCGTGAGCCCGCAACACCGGACCTGTATTTACGTGTCGATTGGGGAATAGCTTAAAATGTCCTTTGTATCATTATAGATGTGTTATTCATGTTCGTCTTGTAATGTCAAATAATAAAATGCAGAAAATTACATGCACTATTTTTACTAAACATAAAAACAAATAGATAATATAAACCAGGTGTGACTGTAGCATCTCAATCTGAGGGGGGCTCAGCCCCCAATGACATTACATTTACATTTACATTTATGCATTTGGCAGACGCTTTTATCCAAAGCGACTTACAGTGCACTTATTACAGGGACAATCCCCCCGGAGCAACCTGGAGTTAAGGGCCTTGCTCAAGGGCCCAACAGTGGCATCTTGGTGGTGCTGGGGCTTGAACCCCCGACCTTCTGATCAGTAACCCTGAGCCTCAACCACTGAGCCAACACTGCCCCCACCACTGCCCCCCAGTGACACTATTAGCACTATAATAAACATTTATAAAGTTCTAAAAGTAACAGAAATCGCTTGAAGAATACAGACAAATCATACAAGTTATTATTGTGACTGTCTATTTATTGGCAGTATGTTTCATGTATCTTAATCATTCCAATTATTAACAAAAATGACAAATCAAATCAATCATTTCACAATTTCTATAACGTTATATCAAAAACCTCTTATTTAACTCTAGATGATAAGATTTGTTCACTGATTCATTATGTGACAGTATTGTAAATCACTCCTTAACCAGTATGTGGTAACAAATGAATGTCTTATGTTTTTTGAGGGAGTCATTAAACCGTTGATAAAGCACAGGTTCGTTCATGACCAAAACAAGTCTAATTATATTTGCATATCTACAAATCTACTGAGAATTCAGCAGAGGGTTTAAGCATCATAAGTGTTATCCCCACAAATGACAACAAAGCATAGCTATCAATGTGTGAACTGCTGTGCATGACTTTACAACAGTATGAGCTTAAAAATCATTTTAAGTGATTCTATTCCTGATGTTATTGTAACGAGATCAGCCACTTTCACTAATAACTCATCAAGCCAATTTCTGTTCTTGAACAAGATTACTGAAGTAAACGAAGGAGAGCCGCCTCCTCTCATTCAGTTGATCAACAGATCCTGATCCTCGCTCATTCAGTGAAGGGCCGTATACCTTCAGTTGGTCAAACCAATGATATGCTCCTTCACAGCCCGCACTCGAATGCTATTGGCTCACGCTATAGTCCGTCTTTACAGGGATGAGAACGTCAGTGAACGATAAATAGGAGTCAGTGTATGGAGGTGAACGAGAGCAATTAATTCAAGAATGAAACATCACTACTGCTGATGAGAATAACAAAATATTGAGTGATTAATGATTAGAAATTATTATTATTGATGGATGAATCAAAGTTTGAGGTGTTGAGCTGTTGTTAAAAATGTGTGAGAAGTGCCCTACAAGCCAATTACATATTTGGAAAGTGCTGCAGAAAGCATGTGATGAAACTTGAACAAGATCATAATAAACTGACTGCTAGAATGCCTGAGGTGTCAGTGCTGCAAGTGCACGATTCTTGGACGAACAGAACGTTTGAATTTATTTAAATAGAATAGTCATTTTTAACTTTATAAATGTCTTGACTGTAATTCCTGATCAATTTAAAGCATCTTCTGTGAATGAAATCAGAACTTTCTTTCACATGCATAAAAATATAATGTGTTTCCAAACTTTTGTAAGGTATTGTTTACATACATACATACATAAAGTGCTGCCCAAAGAGGTTCCTGTATCCACTGTGAATTGACTCTCTGTTTAAAAGATACACACGAACCTGTCATCTCACATTTTCCTGTGCAAATCTGCAGTGATTTCTGCAGGGAGGTATAATGTACATTATCGTTGTGTCTTTCTGTTCCCCTTTGCACACTCTGACTGCAACACACAACCCAACGGCATTGTGCAATCCTGCAAATATAACCCCAGCAGAGACTGCATTAGAGACCATCTGCACATCTATTCATGGATCTTAAGAAAGATGCACCGTACAATTGAAATTTTGCCCCTGTGTACTTATTCTGTGTTCTCTTCAGTCCTGATTTGCATACTCTTAAAGAGTTGTTCATTATTATCATTATTATTTACTCTAGCCTGTATGACATTTTCCATGGAACACAAAAGGCGTTTGCCGTGGTGACTGAAATTTGGTATTTTTATTACACAAAGTGATCATGTGGTTTCAGAAGACTTGGGATATAGTGCACAAGTAGTTTATTGTGTTTGTATAGTGGTTTTGTGACGGAGTCACTATTAACATTCATTATATGGCAAAAAGGTTTTTCTCATTTATTATTTAAAATGTATCCCAGAAATAGTCATACTGGTTTTCAAGGATATTAGGCTGAGTAAATCATAAATGAATTTTCATTTTGGGTGAACTTTTGCTTTGAAGGCTGAAGAGCTTGTTCAAACATCTCATTCTTTACCATTTCTCCTTCTACTCAGTTCTGTCAGCCCTCATTTACACCCAGCCTAGCAGATCCCGACCACAGCCAACATAAAATCTTTAAAAAAAAAAAACAATTTGCCAGCACTTTTCTGAATTCCCAGTCTCGGCTCTCTGGGAGTTTAGGAAGCTGGCAGTCGCAGCTCAGGGTTTAGATGGCTTGTGTGTGTTCGTTTGGTGAGCAATCACAAAGCTATTTGAAGGCTTTCAGGCCCACTTGTTTGTCCTTAGAGATTTTCATCTCCCATAGAGCAAAGCTTCTCTCTTTGTTCTCCAGAATCTGTTATTTAACCCCTTTATAGAGTTTTATTCTTGAAATATGTGTTTAATTTCTGGTATGTTAATATAAATGCATCTTTATACATTCAGTTCAATGCTATTGAGGCTTTGACTGCAGCAGTAGTCTAACACTGCAATTTCAGGTAGCATTAGAGGGGAGGCGATATTTCCAAAATCTTATATCACTGTATGAAGAATTGTATCTCAAGATAACGGCTCTTTTCTAAAACCTAGTGAGCTGCCTTGTTGCTTACATAGGCAGCTTCCTTCTAAGGCAACATCTTAACTGAAAACAAGTGACTAATTTGGAACAATCTACTATATATAGGCAACTCATACAAATGCTGTGTCATACTCCTCAGGCAAAGCACACAGGACACCTCAAGTCGATTCCAAAAGAGTTTGACGTTAGCATGTTGCAAAGCTAATGATGTGATCCTCTAATAAGCATACAGATATACAATACAACACAAACAATATTGGGTAAAGTTGTAAATTTTGAATTGGATTGTACTGTTTTATAAATACTTTTTAGAATTGAATGAATAAGTATTTTCATAATCAACATTTCTCATGCTTCGTCCACCATATTTGATGAATCTTTTAATTGCGCTCTTAACAATTTAGCAATTTCCTTGCATGTGAAGCATACATGCGTCGTACTGCCTTAGATTCTGACCAAAAGAAGGTATCCTGGATGGTATTTACTTTTTGAACAGACTTTGATGCCTCAAAATATTGTGTACAAAGGCAGCGTAGTAGGTTTTGGAAAATAAATGTCCATTTAATCCACAAAATGTGATACTTTACAAATTAAAGGTACTTGATGGGCCACTTGATCAGTTTTTTGGCCTCCATAGTACTTTTTTGCATGCTTCATCCTTAGCCTCTTGAGCTCTGCATCACTCTCCGGACCCGATGGACAGGGCTAGGTGTTTAACCCTCTGGGGTTGACGGACGTGTCGGCGCGTACTGCTGGATATTTTTGTCATTACAGCGGAAACGTCTAAAATTCTCCGTCATTTTGGGGCATTCAGATAGGTGTAAGACATCATTAGAGACTATAAAGGGTGTACTTTTATTTGTGTACACTCACAATAACAACAAAATCTTGTGCTTTTGTAAAATAAAGAAAATAAAAAGGGTGAGCTTTCAGCAGTCTCTGTGTTCACGAGCATATTTCTGAAACACGTCACAAAAATGAACTGAAACTCTGCGAATACTTATCACACAAACATGAAACATATGTCTAAAGAAAGCTTAAAATGTCTACTTTTACATAAAACAATTCAAATTTATGTGATGTATGTATCTGCAAGAGATTATTTCTTGAGTTTTGTTTTCTTTTGTTTCTTTTGTAACCCAGCTAACCAGTATAGCTATAATATAATATTATATTATATTATATTGTATTATATTATGCAAAAGTAAAATATTTCTGACTTATATTCTTCACTTTAACACATTATTTTAAGGCTTTCTGATAAACTCACAAGCCCTTATTTCTCATGAAGGAAGACTTTGAGCTTCTGTTACATGCATTTGATCATCTCCACAGAAATGGAGCGTCACCTCTGTCTCACTGCGTGAATATACCCACAATGACCACAGATATTTGACATTACATGGTCTTTATGTGAAACTGGAGTGCTTTGCGTTCACAAAACGAATCCATTTACACCTTGTTTACATTTTCGTGGAAGTTTGGTGCAAGCTTCTGTAGACGGCGTGCACATCAGAGCGCTTGAGAAGTGATTCATCTTCACACACTCTCAAGAGAGCTGCTCTTGTGACGTTGCATGGTGCGGTTCCATGAGATACTCGGAGTTCTGAATGAGACAAGTGCTTTATCCTCTGTTCAATGTTAAAGTTTACTTGCTAGTGGCTAATAACAGATGTTTTTGGTTGCATAGTGCGAAATTTACTCGCATATGTAGAGGGCTGCATGGCCTTTAAAGTAAACAAAAAATATAAAACAGCCAAATAACAAAATTAGATGACACATGGTGTAAAGTTACGTTAGCAGTGGTGCAGAAATTACTTTTAACATGGGGGCGATGAGGAAACATTTAGAAAATATATTTTAAGTGAATTTTACTAACAGAAACATGTGTTTTATGTAATACTATATAATGTTTGGGTGGGGGACAAAAAGTAAACAGGACTTACGGTGCTGCCGTTTTGACAAGCAATCCGGGATGCTTTCACTTAAAGTGTTCGTTCATGGCGGTTGTACGGCTGTGATAAGCCATTTCCAATTTGCATATCTTACACCGCACCACATCGTTGGGTTTCTGGCTAAAATACTCCCATGCTTTAGATCACCATGGGCAAGTTTTTTTAGCTGCAGTTTGTTCTTTGTGGAATCCATGCTTAAACCGGGTGATGCCATTTTAATTATTCCATTGCAATGCACCGACGCATGTTATGCAAATCGACTATTTCTGTAATCGATGATGGGAATTGTCCCAGCCCCACAAGTCAAATTTCAAATGAAGGCTCTCATTCTCAGAAATGCAAGTATGCAGAATTTTGTTGCAATACTTCACAGATTGAATGACTATAAAAAGAATTACAAAGTGAAATATTATCTCTGTAAGACAACAAAGAAAACATCTCATGTCTACACTGATCACTGCATCTGTAAGCTCCAGCAGCCACAAACTCTATATCTTACCTTAGGAGATTTCTTCTAAATCAACCATTTTATACTTGTCTGTGAGTATGCTTGAGTAACTAATCAAAAGTTATGTCTCTGATGTCCAGAACAAAATTTGCGGTCCAGCAGAAAAGCATGATAAACAAATCTTCTGCTAATTGTGTTCTCGACTACAGATGATGAAATATTGTACATGACAGGATCTTAGCTTTTCAGCATAAAAAATGAATTGAGCTTCTAGTCAACTCAGAGGCCAAAAGATTTGATAAAATAGTGGGGAAGGTGCATGACAAAATAGACTGAATGTAAATGGACGAGCACATGTTGAGTGCTCAGCTGCATTAGAGCGCCACCTGCCTTTCAGATCTGTATATTGTGATAGAAAAAATAAATACATTTTCCAAGTGTTTTCTGCCATCTAGTGGAAGGAATTAACACATCTTGCATGGAGATAGAACAAACAGAGCCTGAATCACAGGCTTTCAAAGACGTGATAAAAAAATGACATGTTCAACATAAGATTGTGCACATATACAAAATAATTTATGATTTAAAAAACAAAAATAATTAATTCAGTGGGTTTTCTGTAAAATGAATCCACCCAGCCCCAGGTAACTTTAAATAAAGTGCATTTGATGATTAGTTTGGTTGCTGAGGCTCAGAAACCCTTATCTTCTTGATCTTCAGCAAATGTGGAGGATCCTTTAGTGGAGCTGGTTCTGCATTCTGATGATGATCTGCTGGGAATGCTGTCCGATGACCTGGGCAAGCCAGGCTCTGATTCAGGTAGACTCAGTCCTGAGATCTGTCCCTGCTGTAGACTCCCCTCTGTCTTGACTCTGCAGATGCTCTAACAATCTTAGAAACATCTACTGCAATCACTGCATCCTACTTTTATTTGCTCACATTTGCATTCCACCTAGTTTGCTATGTTTCTTTTGTCTGTTTGCATCACCCTCTTTCTCGTTTTACATGATTATCTCATTCTGGTTTTTAATTATTTGGTTTTATCTGGTTTGGGTTTCTGTAGGTCTTGATTTATGCCCTTTCCAGGTGGACAGTTACCCCTCTCCATTCGGTAAGAGTCCAGTTGGCACAGCCCCTCTGGCTGTAGAAGTAGCGCTTTCCTCCTCTCTTGGCCCCCAGACGTTTTGTAGTGCCAGTTTCTGCATGTTCCCTTTCCTGACACACACACACACACACCTCTTTGGCTTTCTGCTTTTATCTTATTACTAACCCCAAACAAACAAACAGCATGCTTTACTGCACAGGACTCTTTAGTGACACTGAGGTAAGAACTAAACTAGCGGGGTGCTAGGTTTGTTCAATATGTATTAGTTGGCAACTGTAATTGTTTGCCAACTTTGACATGTAACTGAAGTGTGTTTGAAACATGTTGTACTGTCTGCAGTACTTTTCCCCTTATTTGTTGGGTAACCTGAGTGAAACGAAGAGATGAAAAATGTTTGGTTTAGATTAATTATATGTGTTCATTTGCTAGGCTTTTATTTGGCAAGGACACATTCTCTTCTCTCTGTGGGATGGTCTGTTGAAAAACTAGTAGTTTTTAAGTGCCAAGTATGAATGCAAGTGCCAAAGTGATAAAGTTAATGACTGCTTCTGGTTTCCTGCACCTTGCAATGACATGAAAACATGAAATATATATTTTGAGATATGTAGGGATAAAGTAGTCTTCCTTACATATGTTCTTTATTTCAAAGAATGTTCATTACAAGCAAAATGATTCTGGCTCGTCCCTCAATTTATACAAACAAAAGTGTTTACAGTAATGCACTTACAATGAAAGTATATGGGGCAAGGCAGTGTATCCAAATAAATGTTAATGTACACACTGCATTTGCATGTACAGCCACAAAGATATTAAGTGTTGTTTTCAGAGAAACAAAAAGAAAATATGGTTTATGCTTGAAACAAGAAAAAAATATTTCTCTCTCTCTCTCTCTCTCTCTCTCTCTCTCTCTCTCTCTCTCTCTCTCTCTCTCTCTCTCTCTCTCTCTCTCTATATATATATATATATATATTGTTTTTTTTAACCCATTGGCAAATATTTGCTTCTTGTTATAGGCATAAACGTTATTCATTTAATAAAATTTTTCTCTGAAAATATGACAAAATATCATGTCATTTTGGTTCTCAAGTAAATGTATTTTGTTTTATGAATGTTTAGAAACTTTTACTAGAAAACAATGAATTGCCCGAAAAAAACATTTGCAGTATAAACCCTGTAACTTTCCAGATATGTGCAAGGATTTTCGAAAGGTATTGTTTATTTAGGAAAATGATTCATAACCTAAAGAAAAATAGAAAAGGCAAATCAGATACATTTACAGCTAAAAAAAAACACTTGGTTTTGTGCTAAATTAAAATAAGCTCCTTAAAAACAGATATGTGCATTTCCGCTCTAAACACTCTAAAATCTCTTGTCCCATAGACTTCCATTGGAAATGCATTACTGTAAAAACTTGTTTTTAACCTTGAACTTTCCTTCGGTTTGACTTAGGTCATTGCCATTGGTTTAAATACAATGACATACTTTTCAAAGTATGGCAAAATGTCTGATCCTTTGATGTTGATGACAACATTTATTATGATTAATCATTGCATTTGCCTAGAGCTTTTTTGACATAGATTAAGCCCTCATCTATTCTAATGGGAAACCACTTGCAATGATGAAAGAATGTCTATTTTTCAAGGGACAAAACTCTTTCACACTCACTTGAGCTGGCAGCACAAATTAGGTTCCTGCTATTCTTGGAAAATCGAGTTAAAGGAGAGAATAAAGGAAAGCAAAAACAGTGTGGAGGGCTTATTTTATCATTACAGGAAAAAAATGCACCTCAATCTGCCATTGTTTTTCTCCTTATCTTGGCAAACGCTCAGCCCCAGTAGGAAATAAATTGCTTATCAGCTCTGATTTAGGTATCTAGAGAATGACAGCTCTGTGTTGCTGCAAAGGGCTTTTGTGTGTGTTTATTCAGTAGAGCTTTCAGATGAGTTTGAGACTAGCTGTTTAATCTTTCATCCTTCACAGCTGGTCTGGACATTGGCACCATTCCAGATGATCAGTCGGCTGCCCCTCATCCAAGCCCTGCTCAAGGGTCTCGACCACTGCAGGAGGAACCACTGGATGTCATATTGAGCCCTGAACTGGACAAGATGGTTTCTGATGGTGAGGATCACATGCAAATATCTAACTGACTGCATGTATTAAGTACTGTTTTATAGAATACTGCATTGGATATATGATTGGGGCCCGAGCACCGACTAAGAGTTTATTATTTGTTCCCCAAATGAATCGCATTTTTTGAGGGCCTTTAACATTCTTTAAAACTCGTGAAACTTTTCACACGCATCAGAAGGGGTGAAAATTTACATCTGATATGGGTTTCAGAATTAGGTGTGTCAAAATGGCTCAATAGCGCCACCTTCAAACTTTCAACGATGTGCGCTTTGAGCTACATTTCACCTACATGTACGAAAATCAGAACACGTGTAACATGCTAATACTTAATAAAAAAAAAAAAGTCTCTTGGACCCATGCCCTACACTCAACAGGAAGTCAGTCATTCTGATTTATCTTTTCAATTTTTGCTCAGTTTTAGCCATTTCCTGGCCTCGAACTTTAACAAACTCCTCCTAGAGATTTCATCAGATCTAAATCATATTTGGGTATTCTGATCTAAAGGCCTTAGTGATGCTAAATTGCTAAGCTTTTGAGTTTTCACTGCCCGGCATGGCCATGATGGTCTGACAAATGTTTGATGTTTCGCCATGAGAGGAAGTTGTTATAACTCATACATACAATATCCAATCTGCCCCAAACTTCATGTTTGATAATAGTCCCGGCCTGTATACATCTATGTGCCAATATTCAGTTATAGTCATAGCGCCACCTACTGGCAACAGAAAATTATATGTTTTACACTGGGATACACTCTTAACAACATTTGTGAAAAAAAATGCTAAAAAAAAAAAAATTGAGTGACATTCCCCTGGCACAGCAGCCCCAACGTGCACCAGGGTGCGAGGGCCCATTCATCGCTGCTTGCAGCTTTAATTTTATATGAAATTTATGATATCAGGCCTAATTTTAGTACTATGAAATGAATTTGGTTATGTTAGCAGTTTCTCTGTGAACTGGTGTTGTTTGCAAACTTCAATTAAACTAATTTTAAGTGCTTAGAAAAAAAACTGGTTTATCGCTGGGTGTGTTTGTGTTATGGCTGCCATCTAATTATTTTTCCTCATTTTCAGGGGCCATTCTTAGTAAGCTCTACAAAATTCCAGGTTTGTTCCCATTTAAAATATTTTGACTTTCAACTTTAAATTTACAAATATTTTATTGCTCATTTTAGGAGATTTCTTACTTTCCAGTAAATAAAAAAATATATATATATTAAAAAATTCTTAATGTTTCATCACTATTTGTAAAACATATCCATTATAATTACTAATACTACTCAATGTATTGCATGTATTATCATCTACATTCAGAGCTGGAGGGGAAGGATGTGGAGGATTTGTTCACAGCAGTGCTCAGTCCAAGCACCAGCCAGATGCCTCAGCTTCCTTATTCAAACAACACTGCCCCCAGTGCCCCAGGCACAGCAATGCCCCTCCAGAACCGAGGTATCAACACACTCTGCATTTCTCTTGGAACTCACAAAGATATGATTTTATTCTATGCTTATAACTTGAGTCTCATATATTGGCTACACAACAACTCGTTCTGAGAGCTCATATTTCTCCATTGTATCATTTTCAGGTAATGGTGGAATGTTCCCTCGTATGCCTATGATGAACGGCATGATGGGGCCAAACACCCACTTTCCTCCAAACCCCTTGTTGCCTGGAGCCGGTGCATCTGGCTCGTTCTCTCCCATTCACCGTATGCCATTTCCAGAAAATGAGAGGTGAGGGATTTCAACATATATAGTTTTGACTTATGGAAAAGAAACTTGGAAGATAACATGAAATCAAACTTAATCCTGTTTGCTTTCTTTAAGTATGTTTCTGCTGGCCATTCCAAAGATAAAAAAAGGCTTGTCTTTGTCATTTCTTTTAAAAATAACTAGTTTTCTTTTGGCTGATGTCACCAATCCCTTTGTTTAATATCCAGTTTCATTTAGAAATATTGTATATTACAGAAGTAAAATGGGTTGCAATCGTTGTTTCATGTTGACATGGCTTGACTTGTCACTACAGGGAAAAGGAATTTAGCCAGATGGGGGGTGATCTGATGGATCCCTGGACTTCTCCTGGATCCATGCCTGGATCGGTCCCTCCACCAGAGGCAGAGACTGACACAATGTCAAATGCTCAGAGGAGCACACTGAAATGGGAGAAAGAGGAAACTCTTGGTGAAATGGCTACCGTGGCTCCTGTACTTTACACCAATATGAACTTCCCCAACCTTCTAGATGAGTTTCCAGGTAAATGGATGTTGCTAACCACTTCAAATAGAATGTAAACTTGAAAAAGAATCTAGTTTAGAGCCCAACCATATAACCTTTTTCACAGATTGGTCAACTAGAGTGAAGCAAATTGCGAAGTTATGGAGGAAAGCCAGTTCTCAGGAAAGAGCGCCGTATGTGGTAAGATGCTCTTTTTTATTCATTATATGCTCCAAAACCTAGTAAGCTGTCTGCCTAGACAGCATTTTAAGACATCATGGCAGCATAATTATGCTTTAATACCCAATATTTGCATCTGCTATGTATTTTATGCTTATTATAGGTAGAGGTCGACCGATTAATCGGCCGGCCGATTAATCGGCCGATTTTTTACATAATCGGCATCGGCCAATATCCACGCATATCAAGCCGATTATTAGGCAGGCGCATCTGTGGGCAGCCTAGTGTTGTTGTGGAACACGTGTTCGACGCACACTGCCCCTAGAGTCATTTTCCAGCAGAGTGAACAGACCTCATCCAGTGCCTAAGGAAGGAGCTAAGTTCCTTGGAGAAAACAGTAAGGGTTAAATTTGTATAACTTTAGATTTAATTAAAAACTTTTGATACGTTACTGCCAACTTCAAGAAAAAACGTGACAAACGCGATAGTTGACATGACGTTCGGCTACTTTGGATATTGATAGCGTAGTTGAAGTTGCATTATCACAGCAGAAGGGTTGCTATCATGTCACAATAAGTAAGCAAGAATTTTGCAATTACAGACAGTGAATCTGAGACTTTTATTTGTTCTGTTTGTGTGTCTTATATTTGAGAGGGTTGTCACTCAATGCAGAGAAATAAGTTATAAAATATACCAACGCACTATAGGCTATTGAAGGACTGGCTTTGGTAAGCTCAGACGTTACCGGTTCTGCTGTCGGTACTGGAGAAATTAAGAAAATACATTCTTTATTGCTATAAAGAGAAAGTTATTTTATATCGCCAGCCATTTCTATGTATAATAATATGAAACCATTTGTCTGTGATGCAATTTAGCTATTCGCAGTCAGAGAGAGAGAGAGAGAGATCTCTCACGCGGTGCCACAGCGAGCACAAAACGAGCCCTGCTTAATGAGTGACAGAACCAAACATTCAAACGTAGCCTGGTTTAGATCTGTGATATTAGTCTGATTTTATTTTAGATTTCGCCTTCCAAAGATTATAAAAAGAATATTTATACATAAGCCGCATTCTGTCTAGCACAACTTCCTTCCCTTCACAGCGGTGCACTGACATTTCTCCCTAAAACTCAAACTTAACGTCAGAATCAGCACGATCGGTGATTGTTGTAAAATGCAGTCTAGCTACTGTTGCTAAATTGCGGGACGCGTTTAATAATAAAAAGAGCGCAAGAGATACCGTTCCCAAGGCGGCGTGTGCTCCGAAACACACCGCAAAGAGACAAGCAAAGTATAGGCTACTTTGGGTTTCATGTGCATCTAAACGATCAACTATACACAAAAATATGTCAAAACGACCGGCTTGGAGATTCACTTAAACACAGTTTATGTCTTAAATGGATGTAGTTATGGAAATAGTTGGGAGAAAATATGCTGCATCAGGAGCCTATTAGATCTGCACTCGGTCTTAAAGGGGAAGCATCCTAATAAACATGCTGACGATTGAGCCATTACTGCGAATCAAACAACAAAAGGCAAAGAGAAAATCACTTACAGCTCTTGAATGAATAACTTCTGCATTAATAAGGATTAATCTATCTATGATAAACTATGCAGTGTTATTTTACAATTGATTACTTTATTAGATTTCTTTTTAGAAAACACCTGAACAGTAATGTTAGTAGACCTTCCTGAAATAAAATTATATATATATATATATAACAAAAAGAACCGTTAAGAATACCGCTAAAGTACCGGATTGATAAGTAGTATCGGTAAGAGTAGTAATACCATTAAAACCTTAACGATACCCATCCCTAGTTATGCCTGTGCTTCTCTTGGATGCTCTGAATATTGGATTACGTGTCTGGATTGCCCCTTAATTAAAGCTGCATTTGGATCTCAACCTTCGTGTCTCGGAGCAGTTCGTAACACCTGCTTTGTTTATTTAATATATTTGTTATACATTATTTATACAATATGTTTTTACATTATACATTTTTAATTTAAGTGTACATGTGCGGATTGGTCAAGTGTTCAATAAATGTATTTGTTGAGAAATGTTGTCTGTCTTAAGTAATTATTTGTGTTACATTTTATCTTTCAAATAAAAGGTTCAAATAAGAGGTTAAAAACAAGCACATATCGGCCAAATATCGGCCAAAATAAATCGGCAGCATTAATCGGCCGACCCGGATTTCAAAAGATCGGCATCGGCCTGAAAAAAACAATATTGGTCGACCTCTAATTATAGGACTTTTGGAATCAACTGTGAGTCGACTTTCTTGTGTACTTCAGGAGAGGAGTGCTATTTGTGTGATTTTATCATTCCAACTCACTTCAATAATCCATTTTCATTTGTAAGCGCATTGATTTTGCTGCGTTTACGTCGAAAATGGAGAAACACTGCATGCCTTAGAAAACAGTGATTCACTAGGTTTTCAAATAGAGCTGTTTAATGTAGAACATGTTTTCATTTAACTGAAAATAACTTTTTTTATATTTATATGTGACAGTTCTGACTTTTTACTTGGCTCTACCCAACAGCAAAAGGCGCGAGACAACCGAGCTGCCCTTCGTATAAACAAAGTTCAGCTGTCCAACAATACAATGAAAAGACAGCAGCAGCAGCAGCCAGCTGATCCCTTTGATCCCAGCATTCCCATGGACACAGAGCTGCTATTCAAGGACCCGCTCAAGCACAAGGAGTCTGAGCATGAGCAAGAATGGAAGTTCAGACAGGTGATTGACAACCCAGGGGACGTTACATTGCACATGATAGACTGTGAGAATGTGTGGTGCAAAACTGGGTCTCAACTGCAGATTAAGGCTTTGGCATTAAAACATGGGTCCATCATCACATTATAATATTTATTCAGGTTGAACGTTTAATCAGAATTAATTAAATGCTTAATGACTGACAACTATTTGATGTCTGTTTTTAATAGTCGATTTTTTTTTTACTGTTTTTAAACAGACAATTGAGTCTAGGCCTTTATTACAAGATGTACAATACTGTGCACATTTTTTAGGCACTTAAGATGTTTCACAAAAGCATTTGTCTTAAGATGGTTATTTCTAGCTTTAGTGTGTCAATAGGAAATATAAATATTAGACTCCAAAACATTACTTTTGCAAATAGAAAAGATTAGAACAGAAGAACAGGGAGCCCCCCACACACTCAGTCTGAGATTACATAGAGACCGAAGCAATTGAGACAGCTTAAACAGAATAAGAAGCTTGGAACATCCTATCTGCCAACAACCAAGAAAATCTGTGTCCAGGTGTATCTAAGTGAATTGGTGCTGTTTTAAAGGCAAATGTGGACACAAGGTTAACAAGGTGCTGTAAGAATTTTTTTTTTTTTTATGGAATGGTACGTAGAAAAGAAAGATCCTTGAAAGATATTACTGAAATAATGTCATAAGAAGAGTTCATTTAAATATGCATGCCAGTTGTAATTGTGGCATTATTTTCAGTGTAATGGTAAAACTTTACAAAAAGGTTCCATTCCAATAAGGTAACATTAGTTTGCCTTTTCGCACATGAGTTTCTCCTGTACTATCAGATCCACCAGCATGAGTTCTTTAATGTACATTGTAATGTAAAAACTTACTTTACACTTCACAGCAGATACACTTGGAGCATAGAAGGTTCTAAAAACAGCCTTTCCACTTTCTCAGACCAAGAGGTGGTGAGAATGAATGACAGATGCATTTGGAGAAGGCTCAAGTGGACTGACTAGTTTATATATTCCAAATGGTTAACAACATTAGTTAACATGAACTAACAATGAGCAATACTTTTACAGAATGTATTAAGCTTTGTAATTGTTAATTTCAACATATAGTAATACATTTTTTAAATCAAAAGTTGTATTTGTTAACCTTATTTAATACACCATAAACGAAGAATGCACAATTGTTTTTTTTATTAACTAACATTAACAAAGATTAATAAATGCTTTAAAAAAAATATATTGTTCATTGTTAGTTCATGATACCGATGGAACATTATTGTAAAGTGTTATCAGTTTAATTTACCATTGCTGTTACTATTACTTACCATTGAAACTTTTTCTGAATCAGCTATAGATTGTTTAAGAAGCAGCACAAAAAGGTCCCACAAAGCCAGGCCATTAAATCTTTAAATGTTATGTGCAAGCATTCCATAGTTGCTGGATGTGGGGAAATAATTTTGAAGGATGCCAAGTTGAGGCACAGTTGTAATATACATCTGCCAAGAACAAGACATTTATGTTGTGTGAGATGGTATTCAGTACTTACAGAGAAGTTACTAAGAAGTAGCTGGGCTGTGGGTGACAATTGGGAGTATTCGTCCGGGCCCTGTGATGAGGAGGGAAAACTAAGGTACTCTTCATATAGCCCAATCATTAGGCCCAGGGAGAGGGGGCCCACCCTAAAAAAATTGTCCCAGGCACCATGAATTTTAGCAGTGGTCCTGTAAAGTTTATACAGCAGAATTGACAACCAATTTTGAACATTCAATATATATATATAGGAACAAAATTGTGGGAGATTTTTAAACAGCCATCATGAAATGAATCATTAATGGGTGTTTACCTCTTTTTTGTTTCCATTGTAGCAAATGAGACAAAAGAGCAAGCAACAGGCCAAGATTGAAGCCACTCAAAAGTTAGAGCAGGTTAAAAGTGAGCAGCAGCAGCTTCAGAAACAGCAACAACAGCAATTCAGTGGGCAGTCTGCTGAGGACAGCCCTAATAGTGGAAATCAGAGTCCAGTGACAACTGAGAACAGCTGTGGAGATAATGATTCTCCTTCGCAAGCATTGACCACCAAGGATGGCTTTGCAAGGACCCAAATCCCTGGAACGCCATTATCAGGTGTATCAACAGATGATGTGTTTCTGCGTCCCCAACTTCCACTCCCTTCAACCACGGCAAAGACCCCTACCCAAGACACCCAGTACCCACACGGGACCTCATCTCAGCCTCAGTCTCCTCAAATGTTTTCACCTGAATCTTCTGGTTCCCGCCCCTCTTCACCTTGGGATCCATATGGGAAAATGGTGGGAACACCCCAGCCTCCAACATCTGGGTCTAGCACGCCTCGCAGAAGCTCTGTGTCCGACATGCAAGAGAGAAGCCGACCCTCGCCTGCCCATGAATCTTTTGGGTCTCCAACATCTGCCAGCAATGACCCATATGCAAAGCCTCCAGACACACCTCGACCAGCAGACCCATTTGTGAAACCTATGGGTCCACCCAGACCTGGACCAGTATCAGAGCTGCATCAACAGCAACAAGGACGGCACTTGATCAGTAATGTCATCCCAGGAGACAAATTCTCCAGACCAGGCCAAAGATCAGAAGCATACCAACGCATGGCCCATAGCCGAATGGTTCTCTCTGATCCCTACTCTAGACCACTGTTAACACCTATTCCAGGAAGTAACGAGTCTGGGTCTGTGCCAGTGTTCAAAAAACCCATGCCTCCTTTCCACTCACAGCAAGACTCTTTCAATGCAGCACAGCAAGGCATGAGAAGGGGGTTCGATCAGCAGTTTGACCCTTTCGCACATCAGCCTCTTTCTTTTCATCCATCAATGGGAGATGGTTTTAGTAATGAGAGCAGAATGATGCGTCCACCACATGGGAGTCCTTTTGCCCAACAATTGCCCATGAGCAGGCATCCTCAGCGGGATCCATATTCACAAGCACCAGCTACACAGAGACCAGAATTCCCTCAACAGATGCCTGATCCATATGCACAGATGCCTGGGACCCCAAGACCCCATGATCCATATGCCCAGATGCCTGGTACCCCAAGACCACACTCTGATCCATACCCCATGCCAACATCCACACCTAGAACTGCAGAAATTGATCAGTTTGCTCAGTCGCAGTCTAACAGTCGCAGACAATCTCCTTCTCATGCCCTTGATCCATATGCACAGATGCCCGGTACACCAAGGCCTTCTCCTGGAGAGCGATATCCTAAATCCCCAGGTAGTCAGAGAACCCCAGATCCCTACTTGCAGCTTCCTGGAACTCCTAGGCCAATCAAAAATGACCCTTATGACCAGCCACCAGGAACACCAAAGCCAGTTCTTACCGATCCATATTCCCAGCCCCCAGGGACCCCACGTCCAGGGGCTGGCCCAGAGGCCTTCCCCAGGCCAAATCCTAGAGCAAACCTTATGCCTCACCAAACAGACCCATTTGCTAATAAAGCACAAAGCAGGATTCAGGATACATTTGCTTGTTCATCTGCTCGTGGTTCTCAAACTCCAAAACATCCGGGGATTTTAGATGAAGGTTTCTCCCTGCCACAGACGAACTCTAACCAGACACCTGTTCATGCACCGTTTGAACAAGCTCCACTAAACACATGCTTACAAACCGGGGAAAGATTGTCACATGATGTTTCAACAAATACAAGCAACACATTAAATTCATGTATCACAATGCAACCACCACTTGGAGATGCTGAAGAGAAAATTAAACAGGTTTGAATACTTTGTTGAAATATCCTTTTCCATTTGAGAGTTTTACCATTTCTCTTTTCCTCTTTACCCTTTTTTCTTAACCTCATTTCTGTATTTTTATATATTATTGATTGTATACTGTTATATTTCTTTTCTAGCGCCAAAGACTACGACAATTAATTATAAAACAGCAGCAGCAGAAAAGTGCCATCAGACAGGAAAAGGGACTCCAGGAGGCAACTGCAATTTCTGCATCTGGGACACCACAGCACTGGGAACAGGATGATTCTGGACCTCAAAATGATATGTTTGGCAGACCCCCTCCTCCATATCCAGGCACTATGAGATCACCAATGCAGGCAGGGCAGAGATTTCCTGGCACTTTCCTTGGCAATCAACGAGGGTCCTTGCCTGATGAACCCCAGTGCCCCCGACCACCATTTCCCATGGACATGAACAACATGGGTATGAGACTCCAAAGACAGAGGTGAGTGTTTTTCCATCTTCTCATCAATTATAATATCAAACAGGTAGTTTTAAATTTCTAATAGTTAATGTTCTTTTGAACCTCAACTCTTTTAGGTTTAGATTTCCTTCTGGTGCCCCAAGTCAAGAGCAGTTTCTCAGGCCCCCTCACCAAATCCAGAGTGGACAGTTGGTTGACAATGTTCCACCACTTATGCGAAGATCTCTTTCAGTTGACCTTGTAAGGTCAGTGGGTGGTAATTATCAAATAGGTCTTCCCCAGCATTTTCAACCACGTGGCCTTCCAATGCAGCAACACAGTATAATGGGCCAACCATTTATTGAGCTTCGACATAGAGCTCAAGAAAACAGAGTCAGACTACCTTTTGTTCCACCTAATGCTTTGGATCATCCTAATCATCCTCAGAGACCCCCTCATGGCTTTATGGGAGGCCAAAATATGACCTTTACTGGAAATCAAGGTCCCAGAATGATGGATCCGAGGTTGGGTCAGTCTCAGCATGGATCAGTTAGTCATTTGCAGACATCATCTAATATGGAGAGTCTGCATCACCTGTCAAATAGTTTAGTGAATACAGCACCACAACAGATTCCATTAGCAACACCACTTAGTCATCCAATCAGTGGTGATTCAGTTGCTCCCACTCAACCTGTTGTACTCCCTGTGACACCTTCTGGTCCAACAGAGGAGATCCCATTGCCTTGTGTTGATGGTATCGAGGAAAAGATAGATGCAGATGACTCTGCTGTGAAGGACCTTGATGATGTGGAGGTCAAGGACCTGGTTGACGAAGACCTGGACAACCTGAACCTTGATGCAGATGATGGAAAAGATTTAGACCTGGAAACAAATGACCTTCATCTTGATGATCTTCTGGAATATGGAAAGTTTGATCTTATTGCTTATGCAGATCCTGAGATGAACCTTGAGGACAAAAAAGACATGTTTAATGAGGAACTGGATTTGAGTGACCCAATAGAATATG
Source organism: Xyrauchen texanus (assembly GCF_025860055.1). Taxonomy (NCBI): domain Eukaryota; kingdom Metazoa; phylum Chordata; class Actinopteri; order Cypriniformes; family Catostomidae; genus Xyrauchen; species Xyrauchen texanus. The sequence goes on along the minus strand of NC_068316.1, from coordinate 30,851,223 downwards.
ATCATGGTGAGACCTCAGACCTTCAAAAGGCCCTGTCTGAAAAACGAAATGCCAGATGTGAAGGTATGTCATCAGCTCAAACTAAAGAAGAGGTTGAACAAAGTTCTAGTAATGTCAAACTAGAAAAGAGTCCATCAAAAGAAGCCCTTGATAATACTCACACTGAAAGAACTATCAAAACTGAGGGCCATCAAGGTCTAGTGGACAACCAGGAGTGTTCTCTTTTTAGTAGTAAAGATGTTCAAGATAACGTCTCTGGCCTTTTCATGGAGTCTTGTACAGGTGTACATCCTGGTACTTCTCCAGTGCTGCCAAGACTATTGTACAGGGAGAAACTGGAAGACACTAGGACTGGATCCATAGTTTCCAGTCTACCTGGTGACCCTACTGCCCAGACTAATCTAGTCCCAAGCGTCCAGTTAAACATGGGTATGGTGATACTGAAAGGACAACCCCAAGACCATGGCCAAAACCCTGTAGTGACAATGGGGCATGGGAATGACCCATCACTTACTCAAGAGGCACTTTTAGGAAACCCAAATATGATACAATCTGGCAACCAGCAGGTTCCACTTCAAGGGTTTGGAGCCTCACAAGGACAACAAGTGGATCTGAACCTGCCCATGGTTGGTGGTCAACAGCCTGTTCCCCATCCCATAAACCCCCAAATTCAACAGGGCATGTTTACTCCAGGGGCTGCAGTGCAACAAGGGTCTCAAGTTCAGCCAACTCAACAGAACCGCCCTCTTCTATTAGATGAGCAGCCTCTCCTTCTACAAGATCTGCTGGATCAAGAGAGGCAGGAGCAGCAACAACAAAGGCAGATGCAGGCCATGATTCGGCAACGGTCTAGTGAGCCTTTTTCCCTAGCATTGGTAAATATAATCTATAATTACACTAATTAGCAACTAATCTTGTTGTACCTGTACAGTGCCTTGCGAAAGTATTCGGCCCCCTTGAATTTTTCGACCTTTTGCCACATTTCAGGCTTCAAACATAAAGATATAAAACTGTAATTTTTTGTGAAGAATCAACAAGTGGGACACAATCATGAAGTGGAAAGAAATTTATTGGATATTTCAAACTTTTTTAACAAATAAATAACTGAAAAATTGGGCGTGCAAAATTATTCAGCCCCCTTAAGTTAATACTTTGTAGCGCCACCTTTTGTTGCGATTACAGTTGTAAGTCACTTGGGGTATGCCTCTATCAGTTTTGCACATCGAGAGACTGAAATTTTTGCCCATTCCTCCTTGCAAAACAGCTCGAGCTCAGTGAGGTTGGATGGAGAGCGTTTGTGAACAGCAGTTTTCAGTTCTTTCCACAGATTCTCGATTGGATTCAGGTCTGGACTTTGACTTGGCCATTCTAACACCTGGATATGTTTATTTGTGAACCATTCCATTGTAGATTTTGTTTTATGTTTTGGATCATTGTCTTGTTGGAAGACAAATCTCCGTCCCAGTCTCAGGTCTTTTGCAGACTCCAGGTTTTCTTCCAGAATAGTCCTGTATTTGGCTCCATCCATCTTCCCATCAATTTTAACCATCTTCCCTGTTCCTGCTGAAGAAAAGCAGGCCCAAACCATGATGCTGCCACCACCATGTTTGACAGTGGGGATGGTGTGTTCAGGGTGATGAGCTGTGTTGCTTTTACGCCAAACATAACGTTTTGCATTGTTGCCAAAAAGTTCGATTTTGGTTTCATCTGACCAGAGCACCTTCTTCCACGTGTTTGGTGTGTCTCCCAGGTGGCTTGTGGCAAACTTTAAACAACACTTTTTATGGATATCTTTAAGAAATGGCTTTTTTCTTGCCACTCTTCCATAAAGGCCAGATTTGTGCAGTGTACGACTGATTGTTGTCCTATGGACAGAGTCTCCCACCTCAGCTGTAGATCTCTGCAGTTCATCCAGAGTGATCATGGGCCTCTTGGCTGCATCTCTGATCAGTCTTCTCCTTGTATGAGCTGAAAGTTTAGAGGGACGGCCGGGTCTTGGTAGATTTGCAGTGGTCTGATACTCCTTCCATTTCAATATTATCGCTTGCACAGTGCTCCTTGGGATGTTTAAAGCTTGGGAAATCTTTCTGTATCCAAATCCGGCTTTAAACTTCGCCAAAACAGTATCTCGGACCTGCCTGGTGTGTTCCTTGTTCTTCATGATGCTCTCTGTGCTTTAAACGGACCTCTGAGACTATCACAGAGCAGGTGCATTTATACGGAGACTTGATTACACACAGGTGGATTCTATTTATCATCATTAGTCATTTAGGTCAACATTGGATCATTCAGAGATCCTCACTGAACTTCTGGAGAGAGTTTGCTGCACTGAAAGTAAAGGGGCTGAATAATTTTGCACGCCCAATTTTTCAGTTTTTTATTTGTTAAAAAAGTTTGAAATATCCAATAAATTTCGTTCCACTTCATGATTGTGTCCCAATTGTTGTTGATTCTTCACAAAAAATTACAGTTTTATATCTTTATGTTTGAAGCCTGAAATGTGGCAAAAGGTCGAAAAGTTCAAGGGGGCCGAATACTTTCGCAAGGCACTGTACAATAACAGTGAAGCAGACCGATCTTCATTCAGCAGCTTTGTCTTAATTTATTAAAGTCTACCCATACAGAGTTGGTTTGCTGTAAATATGAATTCTATGTAGAATGTAGTCTTAAATTTATCTAACATTTAATATATTTAAAATTACTTGCAATTGACCCATCGGTAAGCCCCACTCCCAAAGTTACTGTTGCTAGTTCTGGCAAGTTGCCTTAGTGGTGCTATATCTGCTGCTGTCAAACATGAAGAGGGAAACTATTAGATGGAGTAAAAATAGCATCTGGGTTATAGCTAATAATTTTAAATACTTGCCAGTAGTGTTGTCAAAAGTACCGGTTCTTTGGTACTAAGTTGATACTAAAATGTAAAAAAAAGATGTAACAATACCAGTGTTTATGCAGTACCAGTAGTACCGAGCACTGACTCAATCCGGTACCAGCGCACATTATGACTGACACATGACAGCTTTAAAATGCTCATTTTGAGCATGTGCTCTGTTACTCCTTACATTGAAATGGACAATTAATCAAATTAAAACCATGACATGTCCTAGTGTGTTTTATTATACCGCTAAAGGCTGCAATCTTGGTGTGGAAGTGATGCGTACTTTGAATGAATGTACAAATCCTACCGCTCATACACTGGAAACACCACAGACATTGATAATCAATCATGACACATTGTATCAGATGACAGAGCAGAGCACTAATTTACTGTGAACCACGCAGCACATGTAAACTATATATTTATATAATTAAGTCACAGCATCTGCGCTTTAATTTCAACTCAGAGTTGACCAAAGTGCTTCACAGTAATACAATTGAAAACATAACATTAAAAAAATTACCACACACAGCAACACCAGTAATCTCCAAAACTGTGTCCTACATTTCATTTATCAGACTCAAAAGACAGTGTAAAGAGATGAGATTTCAGACATGACTTAAAAGTCTCTGTATCGCAAACTATTTATCCGGAAATTGAAGCTTCAGGAAAAAAGTACACGTCATAATAAAAGTATGTTTCAAAATACAAACTATAGCCCTGAAATGGAAGAAAATGTGACATAAATATATTACAACTGTATAGTAAAATGTAATATTTACTGTAATGATGATGATAATAATTAAGCAGTATAACACAAGCAAGACTGCTGTTGAAGAAAAGTTTGGCAAAAAAAATTAAATGACATGTTGAAAAGTTCTATTTTCACTTGTTAAAAAGTTTTAAGAATTAATTGCTTAGACACCATTTTGATGATGAAATTAAATTAAACTCTAAAACATGAAGATCTGGAAAATAATACTAATAATAAAAATTAAAACATGATTGTTAAAGAATAAACCAGATTTCAGTATGGGTGCTACTTAAAAACACTTAAGCAATGTATGCTTGATTGAGAAACACTTGAAGAAAACATGTATTTCTTTTAATTCATTATTTACATTGAAATATAACTTAAACGGGTGTGTTTAATAGCACATTGTCATATTAGCATATTTCTGCTGTGGTACTGAAATTGGTATCAAGAACAGTGAAATTAATACTGTGACAACACTACTTGCCAGTAATGTTTTCAGTATCCTACAAAAGGCTAGTCCAAATGTTAAATGAGGCAACAAATGCATAATGAAAGATTTACTTTAGGAGCAAATGAGCAAAATCATTGACAATTTATCACATTAGTGCACATGAACAGAACTGCTCCTTACATTTCTACAACACATGGTGCTATAGTATAGTGAAATTCTCATTTATCTACACAATATTGTGACCAAAATCAGTGTATAAATAAATTCATGTTAAATGAGGTTCCATTTAATATGCTTTGGAGCAAATGTGGGGTTGGAAATGAGTGCTGACACAATGTTTAATCCACAGCTTGCAATTCTCAATGTTTATTTTAGGATTTGAAATATGAAGAAAAAAATAACATGAGCAGAATGACAAATTTTTGTTAAGAACTATCTAAACATACAGATCTTCCTTTGACTTGCATTAAACAAGAGGAAAGCTTGTCAAATAATATGGAGGATGGCAACAATTGAAAAGTTGGGTTTATCAGTAACATTTTTAAAGCGAGACTTTGAATCAAGTAAACAAAATTTTGGATATTACTCTTTATGACACCGGAGCACATTTGGGAACTCGATTAGCAGATATATCCTGAATAATTTAACCATAGTGCCAGAGCTGTATTCGTTAAAGGAAATTAATGAAATTGAAGTCAAGAGAACATTAACACCAGAACTATTTTTAACTACAGCTTTATTTATTTCTGCTGTGCATTTTCTTTTTTTTTTAAGATGTTGATGCCATTACTGACCCAATCGTGAAGGCAAAGATGGTGGCTCTGAAGGGAATCAACAAAGTGATGGTGCAGAACAGTATGGGTATGACACCCATGGTTATGAACAGGTACAAATTTCTCCTCTGAGCAAGAAGTATTACTGTAGATAATAAAGGTTTGTTTTTGTTTTTTTGTTAACCCCTGACTGTCCTAATTCTTTTCTTATCTCTAAATATAATTAAGAAAATGAGTAGTTTTATTCAAAGCTATTGTTTTTGCGACATGTTCCAACTGAGACCTCAATTAGTTTATCCTCGATCTGCATGCTCTTCTTTGTGGCAGAATTCAACAGATGCCTGGAACTCATGCTCCGGATGCAGCTGGTTTCCCTAAGCATTTATTTGGACCGGTATATTCTCAGATTTATTTAGTCCTATTATTAAATGTTCTCACCGGCATTAAACCTGTTCTAATAACATATGCATTAATGTCCTTTTTAGGATGGAAAGATGCCACCTCAGATTGCGAAACCCAACCCCCCTAACTTTGCACGAGGGTCTGACAGTAAGTATTTTTTAATGTATTTGTTTCATTTTCATTTTATTTGTACACCGTATCAGTTTATATCATTTGAAACCTTACAACTTTTTGTTTTATCCTTCAGATGATTCTCAGAGGAAACAGTATGAGGAGTGGCTTCAGGAAACCCAGCAGCTTCTTCAAATGCAGCAGAAGATTCTAGAGGACCAGATTGGGGCCCACAGGAAATCTAAAAAGTCCCTCTCGGCAAAACAGCGCACAGCCAAAAAAGCTGGCCGGGCGTTCCCAGAGGAGGATGCCGAACAGCTGAAACATGTGACTGAACAGCAAAATGTGGTTCAAAAGCAGCTGGAACAGGTAATGCAGCCATTTAGAGGAGGATGACGATAATCTATTGTTTAAGCCACTTTATAATTTTACAATAATAATGTTTGGTGAAGTATACGATAAAAGCATTTTGAATCCTTTTGAAATCACCCCCATGTAGTTTTTAAAAAACATCATTTTATTTCATGTGTTGACATGTTTCATGTTGGTACAGAAAGTTGGACCTTGTTCCTTTTGGTAAATAGCTTTTAGTTTACACCGCAGCAAAGTAAAATCACTAGCTGCTTGCTATTACTAGTTGGTGGCATGTGGTATGTATTAATGAGTGGCAGGGACTTTCTCGTTCTAGAAATGTGCATATTAAGGTATGCCTTAATATTTTTGGTACATTTTCCAGGAACGGAAAGAATGTTAATTTTAAATGCCTATATCTGCTAAAATGTTAACTTATTTAAGTATATTAACATTAAAGGCTTTATATATTGAACCTTAATATTGATTTCATGGAGTCGTAAAAACAAAGTGATTTGTAACTAATGTTGGTTATGCATTAAACTGGATCAGTTCTGTATGAAGATAATTAAGAATATTAACCAAAACCAAAGCTGTGCAAAAAATCTATAATCATGTTTTTTAATAATTCCATATGAACACTGTTACTAAACTCTGTGTCTGAGTGAGAGATGATTTGCTTAGTTATTTCATTTTAACTGCGGTGACCTTTCCTTTAGTGGAGTGGAAAATATAAGGACCTTAGTGAATCTAGAGTCTCAGAGTAGCTCTATGCCTGATTTATTCTCTGACATTATCACTCCCCACCTTTTAATGTGTGGACATTTTACCAAGGCCTGCTCTATCATGCAACTAAGAACATAAAGGGGGTGTTTCTTCATTGTGTTTTGATCAAAACATATTTTTACGTTGCTCTTGTTTTGCTCCATTGGCACTGACTAGATCTGCTTATAACCACCCAAAACCTCAGAGGTCAGCTTCTTTGGGGGTGTGTCTAAAATACAGCTAGTGTGGTCATCTACTATAAGGCCTGATGATTGCTTTCAATACAGTAAAGTCAATAAAAGTCCTCATATGCATAATTACAGTTGGCAAAATGCAAACATTATCCATATGCCAAAAGCAAAAATACAGGGGAAAATGTAATATATTTTTGTTAATCTTGCCAGAGTCTAGCCACAATTCATGCAAATCATTCTGTGTTTCAAATCAAAATTAAAGATGTTTGTAATTTTTTTATGCTCAATTTGTTTCTCCTATCCCAGCATAATATGCAGATTTTACTAAATGTAAACCATTTGTGGGTTGATTTGGTAAGCTTAACCAACAGAACAACATTGACTCAACAAATGGTGTGAGTTTGGGGCGGTACAATCTATTCGTTAAACTAATGGTGGATTTTCTGAAATCAAGTTTGTAAGCATTGATTATTTTTGTAGTTGCTTTAGGTTTCAATATAGTAATATGTTACAATGTAATCGGCAACAGATTTTGAAATAAATACAGCAAATGCCACAACCTTGGCTTGCATTTAACTCACTGCAGTTGGCTGCTGCCTGGCATTCCCCAACTTTTTGAAACTCTTATACTTGCTCCATTCGACTGTCACTTCTTCAATGATTCACATAAGCGGGCCACTTGGTTCCCAAAGAAAATAAATTGGAAAGCCTCACTCACTCTCTGCTCACTCCGAATCAGTGGACACATTATGCCATCTATGACTCATATGTCTCATTCACACTTCTATTTATCTCTTTCTCCTTGCAGATACGGAAGCAACAGAAGGAACATGCTGAGCTCATCGAAGAATATCATGTTAAGCAGCTACAACAGCAGCAACGCCTTCAACCTGTGGTGATGTGTCCAATGCAGGACATGCCAGGAATGCAAGGACAGGCCCCTGGAATGTTGGCTGGTGGATCTCCTATGGGCCAGCCAGTGATGGGTCCTATTATGCCCATGCAACAACCCCACCTTGGTCAGCCCAAGCTTCCTTGCATGCCCAAGATACCAGGCTGGCATCCAGGAGCTTCTGGACCAATGGGACCCAGGATGCCACCTCACATGACCCCTCAGTTGCCACTTCCTAACGCTGCTCAACCTCTCCAGGCACAACCACCGATGGTTCCTGGAGGTAAACCTGGGCAGCCTGGCACTGTAGCTGGAGGTAATGGTGCAGGAGCCATTAGTGGTTCTCCTCATGTGAAATTTGATGATAATAATCCATTCAGTGAGGGCTTTCAGGAGCGGGAGCGTCGGGAACGCCTCCAAGAACAGCAAGAAAAGCAGCGGGTGCAGCTTATGCAGGAAGTTGAGAGGCAAAGGGCCTTGCAGAGGCTAGAGTTGGAGCGGCGGGGATTGGGGATTAGATCTGATAACAGCGGGGACGGCCTTGCCCAGATGCCCTTTTTTAATGCTGACCTGTCGCAAGAGTTCATTCAGATGCCCAGGACTCAACAGCAACAACAGCAGATGGGCCAGATGATCCCCCAGCAAGGAGATATGCCATTAGACTTTGTGGGGCCTGGTCCTGGTTTTATGCAAGGTGCCAAGCACAGACCAATGCCTGGGAATGGCTCCTTTGGCCCAGATATGGGCCTAAATTTTCAGTCAAAGAACCCCATGATGCATGCTTTCCCACAAGGGCAGCCTCAGCCACATGGGTTTGGAGGGGCTGGAATGCCACCCCAGGGTGATGCTTCTTCATTTAGCATGGATTCCACAACCCCCTTACCTCCAAATTACCCTGGTCCAGGACAGTCCCTCATCCAACTCTATTCCAACATCATTCCTGAGGAGAAGGACAAAAAGAAAAGGAACCGGAAGAAGAAAAAGGATGATGATGCAGATTCTGTTAAAACTCCTTCTACACCTCACTCAGACCTCAATGCCCCTCTTACACCATGTGTATCGGACACTTCATCCACCCCAACACGGAGTGTTGCCATCTTGGGGGACCAGGACACCTCAGAGTTCTCCAATCCTCTAGGTTCTATGCCTGGCCTCCAGTCATCCTCAGAGCTGGAGAATCAACTCTCTGGAGGTACTCCACTGAGGCGGCACTCCAGTTTGGGATCGGAGGCAGAGCGAGTGCTCCTCCATGAGATCAAGCTGGAAAAGTTGGAAGCCAGTGATTGCCAAAAGGCTGAAGGAGAGGCAACACTTGGCCATGGTGCAGGAGGAGATGGTATTGTAAAGATGGAAGAGGTCCATGAAGTCATTTCTCCCAGCCCAACATCCCAGAATCCAGCTCAAGGCAACAATGGAGAAACTGGAAATGAGTTGCTTAAACATCTTCTGAAGAACAAGAGCACACCTCTTCCCTCTTCAACACCTCTCACACACCAGATGTCCAATGACAGCATACGATCGGAGGATGAGGGCCTGGTCGACAGCAAAGGCTCTGAAAAACTTGGCAATATAGATTCTTTGGTAAGAGAATTTCACAATATTTGGTGACTTAACGTTATGTAAAATTATGTTTCTATGTAACCTACTGTACAACTAGACTGAATCAAATTTCTGAACATGGAAACAGTTTTCAAGTTTTTCCTCTGAATATTCTATATTCTCATACTGTGGTTGCTTACTGTAGTTGCAAAGGTCTGCATTCCCAATTATTTTTTTAGATTTAAATATTGTCTACATTTCTGTATATTAGCTATTCCTGTCCTGCCTGTTTGTTGATGTGGAAGCTTCATTACTTTTTCATTATATACAGAGTGGCATAAATGGTCAGTTGACAGTAAATGCAGATTTGGAGTCATCTCTACCAGAGCAATGCAGGAGAAAACAGCACAACAAGAGGACACCAAAGAGTGGGAACGAGAAAGCTCCGTCACGCTGGAAAAAGAGGAAGAAGGAGGATGAAGAGAGGCAGGTGCTATACAACAGCACAGATACACTGATGACTCAACTCAAACAGGTAAACAACCACTGACAATACCTGATTTAAGATCAGCTTTAAGTATGTACTAAACTCTAGTAGAGGTGGGGGAAAAATCAGTTCAGCGATGCATCGCGATTCATACTCAAATTATTCTGAATCGATTCTCAAAAGAATCAGAATCAATTCTGAGTTCAGTTTAAATCACGGCAGAGCAGTGGTGCATGCCAAAGACAGATGTGGAAACAAAGACGCGAGTTAAGTGCATTCACTAAGGTCAAGTGCTTAAACACAACTGTTTGCAGACCAGCTGTATCAAACACATGACCTTTTGTGCCTGAATGAATCTACGATCCCAAAATGTTTTCACAAACACACGCACATAGCAACGGGAGAGTTTAGTCGTGATAACATACCAACAAACAACATGAAAGACGAGCTCGCACCCACTATTGCTCTGATTTCCCCACAACGGGGGAAAACACAGAAGAAAATTATGATGAGGCAGCGGTTCGGGAGATGTTGATGTTTTCAGTTAATAATTTATAAAAAAAAATTCTTTATTTTCCCCGATGCCTTTCTCTACTCTTGCGTGATCTCCATTTCATTGGCTTTTGCTTTATGTCTGGTCACTCGCTTGTCAGGACAGCGTGTACACCTGATGATAAAGGTTTGAAATCCATTAAAGCTTTTCCAACAGGGTCGTGCGATCTTCTACTCGCAGAGCAAACAGATAGAACAGTGCATACGAGATGCTTAAATTCTTGCTTTTTAGTGCGTTCTGTTCTTTAGTTGTGGACTTTTGATGTATGCATAAGCAGTGCTAGTATTATGTTTCACTCAACCCATGTGTCCTCTAATCTTGCCCTTACAGGAGCTCTCTATGCTCCCACTTCTGGAGCCTGTGATCAGGGTAAATTTTGCACACTTTCCCCCATACGGCAGTAGGCAGCTGGATGGAGAGAACCGCCTATCTGGATCTTTTGGAAGTGCATCACTGGATGGCGTATCTGATTACTACTCACAGCTCATCTATAAGGTTTGGACTCAAAGTCAATGCCTTTCTTTACACCATTAGCAGAAAAGTATTTTGTTTTCAGGGCTTTTTTTAACAAAGCCTGTTTTTTGTCTTTGTGTTTGTAGCAGAACAATCTCAGCAATCCCCCCACACCACCTGCTTCACTGCCCCCCACACCGCCCCCTTTGGCCAGACAGAAGCTGTTGAATGGCTTTGCCACCACGGAGGAACTGGCCAGGAAGGCTGAAGTAATGGGTGAACATGAGGGTATGAAATACTTGACTAAGTAATTTATGCTCTATGTATTACATTTGCACTACCAGTCAAAAGTTTGGACATGATTGAATTGGTTTGTCATGTGTAAAAAAAAAAAAAAAAAAAACCTTTATCTAACTTTATTTAATTCACTACAGGTATACATTTTGACTGAAAGTGTATATGTAAGGAAAAATTAACAATCCCTGTTGAGTTGATTTTAAATAATTTTGTTAGCTTACTTTTAGAGTCCCAGGAGAGACAGAAAACAACCACAGCTATGTAATTTATTTTTTACTGGTTGATTGTTCAGCCAAAGACAACGGTCATTATTCAGAAATATTTTACCATTGAATGACACGATTGACCAATCAAATCCTCCATATGTAAATGTCCAGCATTTAGGGAGGGATCATAATTTATAAGATGAATGTAAATTTATATTTAGATATCTTTATATAGTGATAGATTTTCAAATGAGAGTCTGAAGTACTGATGAATCTGAACTGCAAAGTGAATTTCAGTGCTTTCTTGAATTACTTCAAATTAAATTTGAACCCAAAGCGCAACCCAACCGCAATGTACAAGTATAATTGTTCTGTCACTGGATACACCCAATGTTCTATTTCAAGAAATTACTCAACACTGTTTGTCTAATCATTTGTGTGTAACTTGGTATTCAATGTCATGTGATCTGACTGCTATGTGGATTGTGAAATACAAGGAATCAACTTTATTATTTTATTAATAAAAATACCACAGCCTTTATATATATATATATATAAGCAAATTATTTTTACTGCAGACTAACCCTATCCCTAAAAGGAAGCTTTTTAAATTAGTATAATTAAATTTTTTAAATAACATTTTTTACATTTGACAGTGTCCACAAAGGGAGTTTTTTCAGCACTAGCTATGGGATGCTCAGTTTATGACTTGCTTGAGGAAATATAGACATTATTTTGAATTTAAGCTGGAAAAACCTTTCTGTGAGAAGTGTCTTTGAAAGTAACTTAAAGTAATTGGATTACTGATTACAATTTCCTCTGGTGACTAGAATTTGTTTGTGACCTCTTCTTAGTTTCTAAAAGCTTGGGTCAGAAGCCACTCACAACTCCATTCAAAGGTAAGGATGACCAGCTTGGTCCCATCACTCACGGCCCCAAGACTGTTGATGTTCCTGCATCCCTCCCTACTCCACCTCACAACAACCAGGAGGAACTTCGGTAGGTCTTCAGCGCTCTTTACCCATTGTTTACCCACTTTAGGTCCTAGTTTAGGTCAGTGTATTTATAAATGTTCTGTGTGTCTTCCAAAGGGGTCAAGAGCATTGTGTTGACAGGGACACCCCTGACAGCTTTGTCTTATCATCCTCTCCTGAGAGTGTGGTTGGCATGGAGATCAGCCGTTATCCAGATCTCTATAGAGTTAAAGAGGAGCGGCCATCCCCTGCTGTCTCTCCGGTTATCCCCATGCTGCCCAGCGCCAGTGGTAAAGGTAATCTAAAGCCATGTCCACACTAATACATTTTCATTTAATAATGCATCTATTTCTCTACGTTTTGGCCTTCAGTACACAATGTTACAATGTTTTTGTCCAGTGAAAACTGAGCTTTTCGAAAACGCTCTCTTATGTGGATACATTTGGAACTACCATCTTCACGTGTAGTGTGGACAGGGAAAATGGAGATAAAAAACGATGACGTATTTGTTGTCATGTGATGCAGTCATGTGATCCATTCAACATAAAACAATCAAGATGGCGGCCCGTGTTTTAGCGACATTGTTGTGCCAGCTTTCCGCTTTTATAGCATTGTTAAAGATACATTTTACTTTGTACAAATTCACATTGCAATCCTTCAAAGGCGATAGGAAGTTTACTTGGAATTGCTGTCCGGTGATATAACATGAGGACAATTACTTTTAAGACCATACATGGAACAGTGATTTTTCGCATGAAAAGGGGATTTAAACAAGATTTGTATGTTTTTCCGGCTACGTGCTGCTTTAAAGGGAAATAATCAGACATTTTGAAAAAGCATATACATACATGCACAAGTTTAGGGAACTAATTCAGTATTTCTAAATGGCTTATGTTTGCACCTAGGTTAAACGCAGGTAAATTGTCAGTTAGATGTGCCACTTTTATTTAATTTTTTTTACAGTTTGTGTATTAAATGTTAAATCTATGTTTCACTGAAGCTGCACATGATGTTCTTTATATGTACATTTACCTCCAACATAAAAGGTCAAGGTTTCAGCACAAAACATTTGATAACCCTGATCAAAATGTAGCTAGTGGGATGCCTCCTTAGCTACAAGTATATTATGGGTCAAAACCTTGTTTTCCCTCTAGGCTCTGAAGCCAAGCTGTGGGAAGTCAAGACAGAGCCACCCAGCAATTTGTTTGGTTCACAATTTGGACAACTGCCCACCTGCTCAAGAACTGACGTGGTCTCTGTAGCCATTACTCTGAATCCAGTGGCTGCACAGGTGAGCACCTGGAATGTGATCTATTCAATAGCAGTAGTGACTTGTTCAGAGCCTGAACAAGTTGAGCATGAACATGATCATTCATCGAACCCCTGACCATGTATTTGCTTTTGCTCTAGAACATTCAAGGGGTGGTGTCAGCACTGGCAAACATGCTTTGCATGTCAATCCCAGGCAGCTATGAGGTGATCCGCTCTCCAGGCCCAGTGCACCGCAGCTCAATAGAAATGCTTACTGGACTGAAGGTCCCTCCTCAAACTGCTCTGTTCCACCAGCAACCTGGAATGAGGCTCATTAGGCCACCAGGTGCCTCAGTACCCCATCAAACATTTAGCGAGGGTAAGTGTACATACAACAGATTGAGCCGTCAATGTGCTAATTTAGTACAATTAATACAAATTAATATATATATATATATATATATTTTTTTTTTAAACAAAGCATGTTGTCATGCCCCCTGACCCATGTGTGATTCTAAGGAAATGTCCTTCCATCGGAGTGATGTATGATTTTCATGTTTTTACAAATTCATAGTCTGCACAGACTCTCCAAACTGCACTTAGAAATATAATGAGTTCTGTGTCCACACAGCCACATTTTGTAATGTCTATTCAACGCTTTACTCATCTGACACAATAGTGTAATTATTTTTTTTCATATGGTGGCTTTTCTTACCAAATATTGATATATGAGATTATTTGTAAGTGATTTAAATGATCAGAATATCATTAGTAATTAGATACACTGTTTTAATTGATTGACAGCTCTAAAAACAAGAGAGACACATTCCACCAACTTCTAAACATCTAAACACATTTCAAGGTGTGACAAACTGCTGTAATTGATTTGAATTGTCAATATCTCATAACTGCAAATTGCAGAAAGTACTTAACATTTTATTTATTTTTTCTCCATGTGGTTTAGTCTTAGGTTTTCTACCTAGATCCCCAATTGTGTGGAGATTTCTGTTGGGGGTATTGGCCTTGTTTGAAATAATCTTAATGTTTTATTTTCAGTATTGGAATCAAAGCAAACAAGCCACCAAAGAGTTGTATTTTGCTTTTGAAGATAATTACTTTAAATGCACACATTTTCTATTGTGATTTCAAACACATTTTATGTGTTGATGACAGAAGTATAAACACAATTCATTGTGATGGATTATAGCCAAAATGTTCTTGACTCCAAGATAAAGGTGGAACTTGCAAGACAAATTAAATAAATGCAGTTATAACCAAACTGACATACTTTCAATCAGCTTGTGATGAGGTAAATGAAGATGCATATGGGTTAAAGACTATTAAAGTTAAAACAATTAGCAACAAAGCATCACAAATCACAACAAGTTTGCTTTTGAGTATTTCTTGGAAAGGGTTTTTTGTAGTTTTTTTTTTGTAGTTCTTTATGAAGCACAATATAAAAAAAGTTTCTTAGAGCAGATGCTCCCAATTAAAATGAACCCAAATTCAACATGCGACGCTTGAATTTTGATGTAATCTTCACTGAGTGACTTGACATGTGAAGACAAGTCGTCTCCGCCACCGTCTTAAAGCGTAGATGCTTTATATTTTACCCTTTTCTTTATTTGTATTTTTTGTTTCTTGACCAATTAAATTATAAATGCCAAAAAATTATCTTTTTTTAAACCCTAGTAGATACTGTACAGAGAACCAGTATTGCATGTCTGCAAAATATTGCAGTGGGGTAGGCATTATATTGTGCAAAATAGAAACTGCAAGTTATTCCTTTTAGGGTATAATGTAGTGGTATATCTAATATCTAAGGCTAAGATGAGGCTGTATTCGAGATCAAAACTAAAAAATTACTGCGATTAATCACATATTTTGAAAGTGCTGGAATTTGACACACATACATACATATATATATATATATATATATATACTTATTTTCTTGTCAAAATGCATTTATTTCCATCTTAGGAAAGAAAGCAACAAATATGGAACAATATAATGCTTTATTAACATTTTCCAAACAAAGTGTAGTATTAAGATGCACAAAAAAATCACCAATTCAAGTAACATTAAACGCTTCCCAAAGTCAAAGTGGGAGATTGACAAATTGAAAGAACTAGTTTACCCATTGGTTGCATATTCATTGCAATGAGCATTAAATCTCTTAAACTCTCATCCTCCACAATATTAATGTGCCGGCAGACTGTGGCTGTCAGCTTTCCGACAGCAACTGTGAAGCTGCATTCATGATTCGCGTCAGAGCGGCAACCCCTGCATCGAGCGCCGCTTTGATTTCACCATGAAAAGCGCTTGCAGACTAAAACGTCTCATTCCGCATTTTGGTGATAGTTAAGATTGGGTGTGCTTCTGTGGTAATTAAAATGTGCCTTACATTGGCTGAAAAATACTTGTTTTTTATCACAAGTCCTATCTGGGCTTGTTTTGTACATCAAATAGTGCTACGAGCTCCTTTCTCCATTTTATCACTGACATGGAAGCGCTGTCAGAGATTCTTTTATCTACTGAGACAACAACCTCCGTGGCTCTATCATAGGAGAGAGCGTAATGGTCAACTAGCGTGTTATAACAGTACCGCATCAGTGTAATGACTCTAGGCTGACACATTACAAAGGTTCCGCCCTTAATCACGATTAACACATTTACCATTAATGCAGCATAAAAACTGGTGTTAAGTAAATTAACGTGTTAAAAAGTTTTTTAATTAATTGCATGCATCAACACGTTAATTCTAATAGCTCTAGTATAAATATATATAGAACTCTTTATTGGGTTTCAGTTTGTGTAATCTGAAATCCACCATTCATTGTATTTTAAGATAACCGCTTGAATTTGATTTATACATTTCTTTATTTCAGGTTCAGTTGTGATCAGACCAGATTATCAGATGGGTGGAAGGAGCCCAGGGCTTAAACCGCAGTGGTGCTCCCACTGCAAGGTGGTGGTTCTTGGAAATGGGTTTCGCAAGTCCATCAAAGACCTGCCCGTAAATAAACAGGTATAACACACAAAACTGATAGAGATTAACTTGAAACAGTGACTGCCAAATTACACTTTTCATTTGTATGCAAATAACTGCCATTAATAGCATGTGTTGTAGTGCAGCATGTAGATCTTGTTGAGTCATTAGACCCCATATAAACCCCCAGAGGTCTGTGAAAGTGTTTGCATAACAGGCTGGTACGACTCAAGACTCCTCTGACACAGCACATGAAAGCTGAGGCTGGGGGCCACAGAGATCTTTAAACCCCCCACAAAGCCCCCTCAAGGAGGCACGGAAAAGCTCTCCAATTATGCTAATCTGCCCCCCGATGGGATAAGAAAATCTGCCCTGCTTCAATCACTGGGTTAACTTACCCTACATGTATACTACCCAAGGGAATCAAATGCACTGGTGCATTATTTGCTAAAAGGCATGAGATGCCCAAGTTTAAAACAGTTAAGCCCATTTTTATGTTTTTTGTTTTTATTTTTGGTTTATTTAACAGTTACAGTGCACATAAAAACATTGCTGTAAATGTGCCAAAGTTAGCCAAAAGGCTATTTTTTATCTGTAGTCCCTAGACAGATGTTACCGAGTCACCCTAAAAACAAGATTTCAGGCCATTTCAATCATGGCATACCTTTGATGTATCCCCACAATTACTCCCCTCCATTCCCCTAAATGTATGCAAATTTGATCATTCCTTATGGCATCAACAAAATGTCTGGAACATATGCAAGCTTTGATCTCTTTATCTTGTTAGTGAGGCACTTCGATCTTATGATAATTTGCGACCATTGGTGGGAAGTAGTACAACCCAATCCCACCTTTCTATTCGGCTTCTCCTAGGGTGAACTTGACCTTAAATATGTTCTTTCTACAGGGCCATGGAGGTGCTGAGGGGAGCCTGGTCTTCTGCAGTCATAATTGCTTTGTTCTCTATTCAGCTACCATGCAGGCTAAATCTGTAGACGGCAAGGTGAGTACACGCATAGAACTATCAACTCCTTTCCACTGGTGAGTTTTAGCATTACTATACTTAACCTACTAGATATAGATGTAACTACTATTCATGTGAATCTTGCCCTTTGGCTTCTAAGAAATTATCAGTTTCTTAGATGCGTCTTGCCGTTTTGAGTCCATGCCATTGATGCATATGCAATTATTGTGCAGTCAAATACTTGTTGACAGCATATTGTGTTTGTAAAAGAGGCATCACATTATTGTCAGTTTATAATTAACCTGTGTATCAAGAGTTTCTTTGAAGTGCACAAAACATGTATGGAGTACTTTTTTGTACTTGTTATATTTATCTACAAGGACGGTGGTTGCCTTGTCACTAACGCAAACTCTTCTTACTATAACAAGAAATTGCTGTAGTTCAAGATTATCAATGTTTGGCTCAGAGCTCTTTTCTTTCTCCTACTCTCACAGCCAAACATGTCTTTTATGTCTGACTCTGAGGACAAGCATATTCCCGAAAAGGTTCTCCATAAATACAGTTACAACATATCTGATCTGGACGTGCACTGTTTGGCCCAGCTACAGCCCAAGCTGTCTCCATCCCCAACTCCACCAATATCTTTTCCCTCCATCACTTCCGAGTCATTCAGAGGAGATGCCAAATCAGAGGCTCTGAAGGTCACTGTCAAACTGAAGCCTCGGCCTCGAGCGGTGCACAACAGTGGGGACAACCCTGGGCATTGGTCAGGAAAGCGCTGGAAGGCTGTGCGTTGGAGGAAGTGGAGCATTCATATTGTGGTGCCTAAGGGTAACTACCACCTGCCAGTGGAGGAAGAGGTAGATGAACTGCTGAAGAAACTTGGGACGTCTCTTAGACCCGAACCCATGCCCAAAGACTCCCGCTGCTGCTGCTTCTGCCACGAAGAAGGAGACGGGCTGACTGACGGGCCGGCCCGACTCCTCAACCTTGATCTGGACTTGTGGGTGCACCTGAACTGTGCCCTGTGGTCTACTGAAGTCTACGAGACTCAGGCTGGGGCTCTCATCAACGTAGAGCTGGCCTTGAGAAGAGGCTTATCGGTGCGCTGTGCGTACTGCCAACAAACCGGTGCCACGAGTGGATGCCACCGCCTGCGCTGTACCAACGTGTACCATTTTACTTGTGCGCTTAAGGCACAGTGCACGTTCTTCAAAGACAAGACCATGTTGTGCCATGTGCACAGGCCCAGAGGAACCGGCTTGTTTGGATGTGGGCTGGCAGGGACCGAGCATGAACTTCACTGCTTCGCTGTGTTCCGTCGGGTCTACGTGCAGAGAGACGAGGGTCGGCAGATCGCCAGGATTATTCAGAGGGGTGAGCGGAAACACACTTTCCGTGTGGGTAGCCTGGTTTTCCATTCGGTCGGTCAGTTGCTCCCGCAGCAGATGCAGGCTTTCCACTCAACCACTGCCATCTTTCCTGTGGGCTATGAGGCCAGCCGCATCTACTGGAGCATGCGGCACGGCAACCGTCGTTGCCACTATGTGTGTTCTATTGATGAGAAAGATGGCGAGCCAGAGTTTATTATCCGCATCATGGAGCAGGGTTACGATGACCTGGTGCTGACTGGCGCCTCACCAAAAGGTAAATGAGAGCTCAATCAAAGGACATAATAAGTGAGAAATCCCTGTTGTGTTGAATTCTCTAGTCTTATATGTTTTAGGTAACTATAGAAGTCTTCCTTCTTGTTATGGTGCAGGTGTGTGGGATAAGGTTCTGGAGCCAGTGGCAGACAGACGGAATGAGACAGGGTTGCTGAAGCTCTTCCCTGTCTACCTGAAGGGAGAGGACCTTTTTGGACTGACTGTATCTGCTGTTACCAGAATTGTGGAATCTGTAAGAGAAAGTCCAATCATGCTTTTTCCACTCAGTTTATTGGTTTAATATAGCTTAAACTGGGATTCTCAACCACATTATTGCGACTCAGAAGTGTGTAGTGGATCATTGTCTGCTGGGTCACTTCAGTCATGAGTACAAATGACCAATTATAAGGATAGAATTATACATTTGCAGTGTTTGGGGCAAAAGTGACCTCTACTGTCGAATTGTGTTAATATCTCCAGGTTTGCGTAAATGAATGTGAGAGAGAGGCTTCATTTCTCTGATGATAATAATTATCTGTCCAATCACAATAATCCATCAATACTACGAATCATTCTTTTCAGACAAGGTCCCTTACGTAGTATTGCATGCGCTAGCTCCATGCATTATCATAGTCTGAATGCAATTCAGTTTCTGGACATTGTCATTTCAGAGTGCCAGTCCTAAGTATGGTTGCCACCCATCCCGTAAAATAATGGATCGTCCCGTATTTAAAGATTAAATTTTGTGTTCGGTATCGAATCAATACGGGACACGATTTGTCCTAAATTTAAGCTAGTCCAATGGCATAACTGCTAATTCATTCAAGATTAAATTAATTTAAATAATTGTGCCTTCGTTATGTAATGGACAGTCTAAAAATTCCACACATTGTGCTAAAACTGTGGAGGGTGTGGAAACTTCAGCCAGCAGCACCAAAGCTACTATTGGGCTATAGATATTATGCCGTGATATTTTAAGCATATAAACGTAACTAGATACCATAACTTCTATTGCTAATGCTCATGAATTGTTTTAACGGTGTTATGTGTTGGCTATCTAATAACTTTCTTCGGTAAAACGACAATAAATCAGAAGTTCTTATTTTTGGACCATCTTAATCTAGAGGCATTAGCCCATACACTTGCACCACTAGTGATTAGTGTAAAAGACAATGTGAGCAGTCTTTGTGTAATACTAGATTCGGCTCTTACTTTAAATAAGCAGATAAATTCTATAGCTAAAAGCATCTACTATCATCTTAGAGTTATTTCTAAAATAAAGCCTTTCCTTGGAATTAAAGATCTGAAGATGATAATTAATGCTTTTATTTCATTCCGCCTCGACTACTGAGGAATTGGTCATAAGCAGTTATCCCATCTACAACTTGTGCAGAATGTGGCAGCCAGGATACTGACTTGCACCAGGAAAAGGGAACATATTACTCCCATCTTCCCTTCACTGGTTGCCAGTTAAGAACAGAGTCGACTTTAAAATTGTATTGTTTGTTTTTAAAGCACTACATGGCCAGACTCCACAGTACATCAATGACCTTCTTAGGCCCTATAATTCTGCTAGGCTATTGAGATCGTGCAACCAAATGCTGTTAGCAGTTCCAAGATCTAGACAGAAATCTAAAAGTGATTGAGCCTTTTCTGTAGTTGCCCCAAAGTTATGGAATGATCTCCCTATTCACATCCGGTCCTCCCCTTCAAATGAGATTTTCAAATAAAAGTTGACGTTTTATATTTTTTAATTAGCATTTAATTCTGAATAATTCATGCATTTTTAAGTGAGTGAAGACATTTTCAAGTTTGTTGTTAAGGTATGTCTCTGATGTTTTGTTGTTTTATTTTTATTGTTTGTTCGACAAAAATCACTGCAGACAATGTACAATTTTAAAAAGTGCTATATAACTAAAAAAAGTAGAGATTAAGTACCTATTAATTTGTTCTGCCAAACCTATGTTATAAGCATATAAACATTACTTTAACATTTTTTTAAACCTTTCTTTTCTACATTTGTCTTTAAGCTTCCTGGAGTGGACGCGTGTGACCGTTACACGTTCCGTTATGGCTGTAACCCTCTGATGCAGCTGCCTTTGGCTATCAACCCCTCCGGATGTGCCCGCTCTGAACCAAAAGCATGGACACATATCAAGAGGTTTGTATTAAGATATTCTGTTTAAACATCCGTCCATATTTGTATTGTTATTCCTGCTTGTGCTCTTTGAGTGAGTGAGTGAGTGAGCGAGCATCCACAACAAATGTTAACGTTACAACATTTCATCTTGTACTTCCTTATCTCCTGATTTCCCTACATTTGATGTCAAGTCAAGTCAATTTTATTTGTATAGCGCCTTTCACAACACACATCGTTTCAAAGCAGCTTTACAGAATATTAGCATTAACAGACGATAAGAACTGTAATGTCTATAAAGTCGATTAATCATCATTGTGTAATTTAGATAAAATATGAATTTTAATAGTGTTTATAAATAATTAAATGATAATTGTATTAATAACCCCAGTGAGCAAGCTGTAGGCGACTGTGGCAAGGAACACAAAACTCCATAAGATGTAGATTAATGGAGAAAAATAACCTTGGGAGAAACCAGACTCACTGTGGGGGCCAGATCCCCTCTGGCTAACATTATGAATGTAATGTAAATATTAATTATGTATAGGTAAAATCATGGTTTAAAATTATTAAACTAAGTGATAAGGGTCATTGATTAAACATCGATTGTGTTTGAACTGTAAGATTAATGACCAATGTCTTTGAAGTCCATCTTGATTAATTGCAGATGTTCACATAGATGCAATTGTCCTTGTTAATTGGCTGATGAAGGCTTTTGTTGGCAATTGTTAGTCTAAGCATTTCATTTCAGGATCGTAGTCCATAAATAGACCGAGGTGATGCAGGTTGGAGTTGGCATAATTTCATCCTCTGAAGTCCCAATAATAGATTGAAGTGATGTTTGGCTGGCACCGGCTGCATTTAGTCATCATCATTCTGCGACATGTAGCAGTGGAGTCCAACATGAAGCAGGAATGGTGCTGGATCCAGCCGGTTCTGGTGACCTCAGTATAGGAGTCCCGAGGCTGAGACAGGGAAACAGATAAAAAGATGTAAACGTAGATGCCATTTAATTTATTGCAGAGTTAGAGATCATGCTCAATGTTTCTGGTTTCTGGTTCCGGCAGACCCAACTAAAGCAGCCTAATTGTGGGATAAATTAGGTGTATGCCTGGCTAAATAGATGAGTCTTTAGTCTAGACTTAAACTGAGAGAGTGTGTCTGCATCTCGAACAGTGTTTGGGAGACTATTCCATAGTTTAGGAGCCAAATATGAAAAGGATCTTCCTCCTTTAGTGGATTTTGATATTCTAGGAACTATTAATAGGCCAGAATTTTGCGTTCTTAATGAACGTGTTGGAATATAGCGTGTTAGAATATCACTTAAGTACTGCGGAGCTAGACCATTCAAAGCTTTGTACGTAGTTAACAGAATTTTAAAATCAATACGGAATTTAACAGGTAGCCAATGTAACGATGATAAAATGGGGCTAATATGATCATATTTCTTGGTTCTCGTCAGCACTCAGGCTGCTGCATTTTGAACCAATTGAAGTTTATTTATTGATCTTGCTGGACATCCTCCCAGTAATGCATTACAATAATCTTGTCTTGAGGTCATGAACGCATGAATTAGTTTTTCGGCATCAGCAACCGAGAGCATATGCCTTAATTTAGCAATATTTCTTAGGTGGAAGAATGCTGTTCTACAAACATTTGTAATTTGATTTTCAAAGGACAGATTGGTATCAAATATAACACCTAAGTTCTTTGCTGTTGAAGATGATGTAACAGTACATCCATCTAGAGTCAAATTATATTTTAGTGGCTTATTTTTAGAGTTTTTTGGTCCAATAATTAGAACCTCTGTTTTGTCAGAATTGAGTAGAAGGAAATTTCTGGCCATCCAATCTTTTATTTCATTGATACACTCTGCTAATTTTGAGAATTGTGAAATCTCATCAGGTTTTGAAGAAATATAAAGTTGTGTATCGTCAGCATAGCAGTGGAAACTTATTCCACGATTCCTGATAATATCTCCCAGGGGAAGCATATACATGGAGAAAAGCAGAGGCCCTAAAACTGATCCCTGTGGCACTCCATACTTTACTTTTGTTTGGTTTGACAATTCCTCATTTAAATAGACAAAGTGGTAGCGGTCTGCTAAATATGACCTAAACCATGCTAATGCCACTCCACAAATTCCAACATAATTCTCCAGCCTATTCAAGAGAATGTTGTGATCTATCATGTCGAATGCAGCACTAAGATCTAAAAGCACTAGAAGAGAAATGCAGCCGCGATCAGATGATAAGAGCAAGTCATTTGTAACTCCGATAAGTGCAGTCTCTGTACTGTGATGAGGCCTAAATCCTGATTGAAATTCTTCATATATACTATTTCTCTGTAGAAATGAACATATTTGGGAGGATACTACCTTTTCTAGTATTTTTGACATAAACGGGAGATTTGAAATCGGTCTATAATTAGCAAGTTCTCCAGGATCAAGTTGTGGCTTCTTAATTAGCGGTTTGATAATTGCCATTTTAAAGTTTCTTGGGACATGTCCTAAGCATAGCGAGGAGTTAATGATATTAAGAAGAGGTTCTGATATTACAGGAGATACCTCTTTTAAGAGCTTAGTGGGTATAGGATCTAACAAACAAGTTGTGGCTTTTGATGTTTCGATAAGTTTTGTTAGCTCTTCATGACCTATGATAGCGAAGGATTGAAGTTGCACATGAGGGAAATTATTCGACACTGTTTTCTGAGGTGCTATGACAGATGATTGCATAATTCCAATTTTATTTCTGATTATTTCAATTTTATCTGTAAAGAAATTCATGAAGTCATTACTCTTGAGCTGTGACGTAATATCTGGTTCGGTTGAGGCTTTATTCCTAACCAATTTAGCCACAGTACTGAATAAACATCTAGGATTGTTGTGGTTATTTTCTATGAGTTTACTAAAATATGCTGACCTGGCAGCTTTGAGTGCGTGTTTGTAGCTACAGACACTATCCTTCCATGCACCCTGAAATACTTCTAATTTTGTATTTTTCCACATGCGCTCCATTTTCCGAGCTGCTCTCTTGAGAGCATGAGTGTGATCATTGTACCATGGTGCAGGGCTTATTTCTTTAATTTTCTTTAATCGAAGTGGGGCGACAACATCAAGGGTGCTAGAGAAGACTGCATTTAAATTTTTGGTTATTTCATCAAGTTCTTCTGGGCTTTGGGGTTTATTGAGTATATGAGATAGATCTGGAAGAGTATTAGTGAAGTCATCTTTAGTGGTCGAAAGAATAGTTCTACCTGAACAATAGCGTGGTGTAGATTGAGTAACATTAGCTGATTGCAGCATGCAAGAGACGAGGTAATGATCCGAGATGTCATCGCTCTGCTGCAGAATTTCTATATTATCAACATCAACTCCATATGAAAGAATTAAATCTAGCGTATGATTATGGCGATGAGTTGGTCCTGTTACATTTTGTCTGACTCCAAGAGAGTTGAGAATATCGATAAATGCTAATCCCAATGTATCATTTTCATTATCTATGTGAATGTTGAAGTCACCAACAATTAAGGCTCTATCTACAGTAACTACAAGATCTGATAAAAAATTTGCAGATTCACTAAGGAAATCTGAATAAGGCCCGGGTGGTCTATACACTGTAGCAAGGGTAAAGGACGACAGAGATTTTTTATTTATATTTGTATTTGACGGTGTCACATTAAGCATTATTAGTTCAAAAGACTTACATTTATATCCTGTCCTCTGAGTAACACCAAAAACTTCACTGTAAATTGTAGCAACACCTCCTCCTCGACCCTTCAGGCGAGGTTCATGTTTATAACAATAACCTGGGGAGTAGATTCATTTAAACTAATATATTCATCCGGTTTAAGCCAGGTTTCAGTCAAACAGAGCGCATCCAATCTATGATCTGTAATCATTTCATTGACAATTAGTGCTTTGGTAGCAAGAGATCTAATGTTTAGTAGCCCTATTTTTATATGATGTTTATTTTTAATTTGTTTGTTTTGTTCAAGTTTGACCTTAATCAAATTTTTTCTAAATGATTTAGTGAGGGTATTGTGTTTGGTAGTTCGGGGAACAGACACAGTCTCTATGAGATATCTAGGTGATACAGTCTCTGTGTTGTAGTTTATGTGACCTGTGTGACGTCTCATGGCAGCTAGCAGACGTTCGGATTAACCAGTTTGTCTGCTTCCTGACCTGGGCCCCATTTAGTCAATTAATATCATTATTAAGTCTATGAGCCAAATTACTAGAGAGGAGAGCGGCACCTTCCCTGGAGGGATGGAGTCCGTCTCTCTTTAGCAGGTCAGGTCTACCCCAAAAACTTTTCCAATTGTCTATAAATCCTATTTTATTCTGCAGACACCACTCAGACATCCAGCCATTCAGTGACACTAATCTACTATAAACCTCGTCACCACGACGAGCAGGGAGAGGACCAGAGCATATTACAGTGTCTGACATCGTTTTTGCAAATTTGCACACCTCTTTAACATTATCTTTAGTGATCTCCGACTGGCGAAGCCGGACATCGTTAGTGCCGACATGGATAACAATTTTAGAAAATCTACGTTTAGCATTAGCCAGCACTTGTAAATTTGATTTGATGTCAGACGCTCTGGCCCCGAAATGCAATTAACAATAGTGGCTGGAGTCTCTATTTCCACATTCCTTACAATAGAATCACCGATAACAAGGGCTCTTTCAATATGATTCTCAGTGGGTGTATCACTGAGTGGGGAGAATTTATTGGAAACCCTAACAGGAACGGGAGAGTGGTGTCTCTTTGCTGAACGAGTATGCCGCCGAGACGTCACCCAAATGCCCTGCTGCAGGGGCTCTATAGCCGGAACCAAAGTGTGTGTGTTGCTCTCTGTACTGCCCGCATCCGAAACAGTATCTACCGGCTTCTCTTTCTCACTGACCTCTACTAGCGTTCGGATGCGAGTCTCTAACTCATTAACCTTCTCCGTCAGCCTGACTAATTCCTTACATTTATCACAAGTGAATCCCTCACTGCTGACGGAGGAGGCTATTTTAAACATGTGACATGCAATGCATGAACAAATAACATGAGCCGATGCCATGACTTACCGCAAATTGTTCGTTGTTCCTGAGCGGTGAGGGTTTTGAAAATTATACGACATTATGTGACATTATATGTTTATTTGTAATTGAAGCACATTTGCTTGTGTTCCTCCTGTAGGCCTCACACTCTGACCCGCAGCAGCAGCTCTTTTAAGGCCCCGCAGAGCCCTGGAAATCCAGTTGAGATGGGTGTGGCTCCGTACAGCAAACAGTTTGCCCATTCCAAATCCTCCCAGTACCGCCGCATGAATGCTGAGTGGAAGTCCAACGTCTACCTGGCCCGCTCACGTATTCAGGTAGGAATATTTTGAGGCTTGTGGAGAATTATGTTTTGGATTTTAACAGATAAGTTTATTGATATGATTTTTTTAATCGTTTTCTAGAGATGGGAATCATAAGGTATTTAATGATTCTTGCTTTGGATTCCTAGATTCTGGTTTCTTGAAATATTTGTTTACAAGTATTTTAATAATTTCGAGTTAGAAAGAATAGACAATGTTTGGAAAATAAATCTTATTGCATTCACTATTCATATGACTGTTGTCACATTAAGAGATTATTTCAGATTTCAACAGAACAGTAATAACAAATCAGAAATGCATTGTTTACCAGGGACTGAAAATGTAATCAATTGATTACATTTAATATTTGTAAATATTTTCAATTGTATGATTAGAAAACATATACCCTGATAAAGGTTAGAAAGCGCCCCTAAAATTCTAATCCAGGGGTGCAAATAATGCCCCTAAATGGGGAAATTTCTGAGGGGGTATTTACACTGTCACTTCATATTTTTGGGCTATCCAAGCAATTTAAGTACTAAGTGTAAATGCCCTCCAAGATGGATTTGAGACGGATATACACTGGCAGCCAACAGTTTGGAATAATGTGCAGATTGTGCTGTATTGGAAGGAAATTGGTACTTTAATTCACTAAAGTGGCATTCAACTGATGTAAAAAAACAGCACCATCACTATTTAAAAAAAGTCATTTTTGATCAAATCTAGACATTATCCATTTCCAGCAGCCATCACTCCAACACCTTATCCTTGAGTAATCATGATAAATTGATCATTTGTTACTAGAAAATCACTTGCCATTATATCAACCACCGTTGAAGGCTATTTGGGTCAAAGCTTAAAATTGTCTTTGTGTTTGATTTGAGTTGCCACAGTATGCAACAGACTTTCTCTAGAAACTCATCAGTCAATCATTGTTTTGAGGAATAAAGGCTATACAATGCTTGAAATTGTTTGGAGTGAAATGTCATCTGAGCATCTGGACAAACAGCTTGAATGTCAAGGATCTGCAAAGCTGTCATTGCTGCACGTGGAGGATTTTTTGATGAGAACTCTTTGAAGTAGTTCAAGAAGTTCTGAAAATTGTATTCAAATTGTAATAGAAATTATTCACATTATTAATGTCCTGACTATACATTGGGATCAGTTGAATGCCACTGTGGTGAATAAAAGTACCAATTTCTTTCAATAAGAGCAAAATCTGTACATTATTCCAAACTTTTGGCCGCCAGTGTAAATCTGTGGGTGGCTTGAGACGCATTACATTCAAAACTCTCTAGTGTAAATGCATCTGGCTGTTCAAGCTACATATGTAAACTTTACTCTGCCCAAACAGTGCTACGTCAGCATGGGGAAAATGTAAACATAACAGTTGCTACTGGGTATTTGCATAGGGGTCCCGCAATAAATAAAAACAAATAAAAAATATGGATGCACGTTTTAGGGGAGGCAGAAAATGTTTCTTCATTTATTTGATGCAGATCACTGATGAAACTGAAACTAAACACTGACATAATGCTTGTTTGAGATGCCAAACACCTCGCTTTTAAAGTAGATGAGAGTAGGTGGCTGCAGTTAGGGGAGGAGTGAAATAAATAGTCAAGTTGGACCGTTCTCACTTCTCGTAGTGGCTCAGCCTCTAACAAGATCAAAGGCTGATGTCGTGTGATTTGCGTTCATGTGGCCTGATGCTGATAAAGTGGGTGTTATTTGAATTGTTGCTTTAAAATGTAAAAGGATTTTGCATGACAAGACAGCACATATTTTTGTCCCATCTGCCTGCACTCTCTCAATACATTGAAGGTTAATATTACGTCAAGAGGGGCATTTTGACCAAGAAGCGCATTTGACTGTTCATGTGAGCAATTGCATTCAGCACTTAATATAGCACACGCAAATATACACATGTGAGCGTTTGAAGCGGCTGGCTGTAGTGAAATGAATCGAGTCAGTTCTTGGTATTGCTGGTACTTTTAACAATGGTGGCTATTAAAAAATGTAACTGAGCAGAGATTCAGCAGCATCACTAGTCAATCATGCTCCCAGTTTGGGAACCACTAGTTTAAGCCAATGAGCACTAAGCTGTGTTGTCAGCAAGTCATTTTCGTCATGCTTAACGTTTTTGCAACTGCATCACCTGCCTCCAAAGTCTGCGGCTGCCTTGCTCTGACGCAATCTTTTTTTATTTCTAACCAGCATGCAATTTCCGGTGATCCCTGGTGATCGGTTCTGCGCAGAACTTGCTTATTTCAAAAACAGTGAAGCATTTCTTAATTTCCCAACCCTAATGTTTGTAGATATAGAAACATTTATTTCAATTAAAAATACATTTAAAAAAATGCTTGCAAAAATTACCCAAGAAGCTGTAATAATTTGAGTTTCCCTTTTATTTTAATTCAGGGTTTGGGACTGTATGCCGCTCGGGACATTGAAAAATACACAATGGTGATTGAATACATTGGCACCATCATTCGTAATGAGGTGGCAAACAGGAAGGAGAAGATGTATGAGGCACAGGTATGATTTATCAGATTTAATTAAAACTATCCAAAAGAAGTACTTTTCCAAGTGATTTGTTGAAATGTGTTTAAAAAATGGTTTCACTTTTTGCAGAATCGTGGCGTCTACATGTTTCGCATTGATAGTGAACATGTTATTGATGCAACTATTACAGGAGGACCTGCAAGGTGAGGAAAGGAACTTTTTCTTTGTTATTGTTCTTATTTGCATCTACTCACACATAAACATTCAAGAAACCTCATTATAATAGAGGGGGTGATGAGAGTGTTGGTGCCATTAAAACAGATGTTATATTCACTTATTCACAACAAATATGTTGACTTCAAACACTTGCTCTGCCTTGACAGTAGATGACCTGAAAGAGAAAACTCAATGCAAAAGAACACAGTTTACGCTAATGTCTGCTCTAGCAGAAAACCTGATGATGCGTTAGGTTACAAATTGTGGTCTGACATTTCACAAAGCAATGGTACAGAAAATAGTTTGTGTTGCGAGAAGCGTTTGCTCTCAAATTCTTGCATTGTGTGGTTCAGGCCTTAATCTGGTATAGATTTGTTCTCTTTAATATTCCTTTTATCCACCAGGTACATCAACCACTCCTGTGCACCCAACTGCATTACTGAGGTCGTAACCTTTGAGAGAGGTCACAAAATCATCATCAGTTCCAACCGCCGAATCCAGCGAGGCGAAGAGGTAAATTAAATATTTCCCACCAGTCCAAAACACCTTCAAACCTCACATTAGCCACTTTTCCACTATCGGGCCAGTGCGAGCCAGGGCTATCAACTGACCTCCCAATAGCATCAGACCTCAAGCCACGAGACCAAAATCAATCTGCGTTCCCACCATCGGGCCAATAGCCCCGCAACGTTGCCCTAAAACCCGCACTTAATACGACACCCTGGTGCCAGTGCCCCCCTCCCCATTTCACAAGCAAGAGGGTGGCTCAAGCTGAAGTATCATGTTATCTAGAATATCAAGTTTATATTGTGTGTAAACATTAGCTAGCTAGCAAGATAAGTTAGTGTTAACAACTCACTGACTTTAACTACCATGGTGTCCCGAGGGGTCTATCCACTAACAGCGGGACAATGTCCCAGCACATCGTCCATGATCTCAAACCTTGGAAAGTTCTTTCTTTTTGCACCACTTTGTCCATTGTGTATTTTACCTGATTTGTTATGTACCTGCACTTGTTTTCGAACCTGTCCCATTTTACTCTGGATACACAACTTGGCAAGTTCGGCGAAACACCTTTTACATTGATCCCACCTCAATCCCCAGTTGGCCTTGTTTGGCCCAAGGGTAATCGGTGGACCAAAGGCCGTGGCCTGAGAAAGCCTAGAGGAGGCACAATGAAGCCGCTGAAGTGAGAGTGGTAACGCAACTGGCCCTGGCACGCACTAGCATACCCTCGCTTGGCCCGATGGTGGAAACGCTGCTATTGTTTCCTATTGAAAGTGGTCTTTGACAGAATTACATAAACTCCCTTTATCCAGGTTTCCTGATGATAATGAAACAATAAACTTGCCTTTTTTCTTTTCCAGTTGTGTTACGACTACAAGTTTGATCTGGAAGACGATCAACACAAAATTCCTTGTCACTGTGGTGCCGTAAATTGCCGTAAATGGATGAACTAAACCTAAGATATCAGAGAAATGATTGACAATTCAACATATATGCATTCCTTGTTTTTTGTCTAGGCCCATTTCTAAACAGGAAACATTTTATTACTTAACAAAACAATCTAGAAAATAACAAACTAAAATAAGTTGTTACGGTTGGATTTAGACCGCAGAACTGTAAATTTTTTTACCTGGTTTTCAGAAAGTAGAGAGACTCTAGGGGTCTCTTGGTTCAGTGGCGGGAGAGTTGGTATAGTTTATGAATGAGCACCTTCACCTTAAATAAAACACAGGCTGCACACTGGTTACTTTGAATTGCAAAGACAATGTAAATGTATTTTTTTCTGTACGAGAGATTCGATGAAGCGCTCTGGCAAACAGGGAGAGATGTAAACGAGATTTTCAAGCGGGCTCGGGCTTGAAAGTGCTGGCCACAGCCTTATTTAGATATTAAGAGGCAGGTCCTCGGGGTAAAGAAATATATATACAGATATATACACATATAGTTACAGAAATGTAGACACCACTGAACAAGGAATGTACTGAGATGACTTCCTTAGGGATAAAGCTAAGGGAATTATTAACTTGCACTAAAACAGAAAGATACCGTTGAAATACTTGATTCCTTGAGTCAGTTTATTTTTTCCTTTGTTTTGATTTCTGTAAAATAAGAGAGTGCTTTTGTATTTATTATTGATTGAAGCTATTTTTTAAAAGATGTGGAGACGCAGAGAGTCGAGCTGCTCAGAAAGCCTGCCGATTTGACAGAACATGTTACTTTATATTATGTGTAAATATCCGTCTATAAATGAAATGTTTGAATACTCGACCAAATGTTACCTTAACTTTATCATAGCTGTTTGGGTGATCTTTTGTTTGTTTTCAACAAAGTGAAAAGTGAAAAAAAATGAAATAATAATAAATGAGAAAAAAAGTATTTAAGAAGGATGTCAAGATGTCATTTTGAGAGTATATGTGTTATATACAATTGTACAGAATCTGTAAAAAAAAAAAATTAAAAGAATTCAGAGTATTTTTGTTGTATTTAGAATGTAGAATCAATCAATAATGGCTAAAATGATCTGATCACTTGAAGAATACCCTTTACTTTATTTTTTTGCTTTTTTAATCTATTTTCACAATCAAAAAGAGCACCAGTCATGCTAAAATGATTGTTACATCCTAACTCAGTTCAACAGATTGTGTGCACTGTGAATTTCTATTTGAATCCTCCCATAAATCTTCCAATAGTTTCCTTTAGCGTGCACGGGCTGTTGTTAATGCTCCGCACCATCTAAACTCACCTTCAGAACTTTAGTGATGAAGTTCAATGCCTTTCACATTCGTTCACAAAACACAATGGGTAGATATTAATACAATGTAAGGTATGCTTCTTGTTTACATTTGTTTTGTTTTTTGTAAAGAGTTTTTCTAGTGTTGATTTGTTGAAAAGTAAAAATCATGGTATAATGTCACAAACTCAACTCAGACATAATTCAAACCCTGGTAATGGCACTTTGCAGACCAGTTTGAAATGAAGTTTTTTATGTGCAAAACTAACGTGGACTACAATTGTTGGTATTCTTAAACAGTCCTGAGCTTGTAATATACATGGCATGATGTTTTTTTCTTTTTTTTTTCTTTGATTTCTTTGAATCAATTGTACATATTTTCTCAATGACTGGCTGTAATAAATTGTTTCTTGGATATTTTTTCCCCTGTACGATATTCAGACATTTAACAGTATTTGCCTTTTTCTTTGTTCTGTATAGTAGTATCAAATGTTAAAATTAAGCTTTTTTGGGGGGAGGGGTATACAAAGTGTGGGTTTTGGTGTTTGTGGAATCAGATTTAGGAGCATTTACAAAAACAAAATAAAATATTTTACACCATATTCTTTCTCTCATGTCTGGTTTACTGTAACGTTTAAGGTCAGATCTTTTTGTAATATATATTTTCTTTATTTTTTCTTTCCTTTGATCATTGTTTTATATCCGTTCCATTTGAAAACTTAGTAGTAAGGCAACATGCACCCAACACAGTTTGTGATTCTTCCACTTTATTTAGCAGCATAAATCTACCAAAAACATTTATATTTGCAATTTTTATATTATTTGGCGCAAATTTATAACATTATTATTTGTATTATATTACACTATTGCTGACTGCTGTAATGCACTGCTCTTCTTTTGAAAAGCTTTAAAGGCATAATAGTGACTTTTTTATTTTTTTATTTTGCAGTTGAATCAAATGGGAACCATAATCAATAAATATTTTTTCCCGCACAGAACACAAAACTATATATTCAGAGGGGGTGGGAATCCCATCCTTGACATCTATTAATTCGGTTATTTGTTCAGTGACACACATACTCATCTGTGACATCTATGGCATCCTAGTTGTCATGGAATTCGGAATTCCTGTTCCTTTGTGATGTCATAAAGCTTTGAATTTGAGATTGAATGTATGTCAGCTATATAAAGTGCAGGTTTCTCCAGGTTTGCTTGTCTTCGGGTGAGGACTCGCTCGAGATGATTATGGGGTGAAAGTTTTGCCAAGTAAATGCAAGGGGGGACAGGCCTGTTCACACCAAACCATTGTTGTCGGATTTTGTGTGATTGTTCGGTCCAAACGAGCCTTTAAACAGGAACAATTTAACCCCATGCCGCTCTTCAAATCGGGTTGTTTTTTTATTTTATGGAGTGGTCTGATTTTTCTTAGGACTGTGATTAAAACTGACTGACCAATGAGAAGTGCTTTTGACCCCGTTTCCACCTGGCATTACGATGCGTTTCGGGTGATCCGATCACATGTTGTCAGGCGAGCCACTTCGCTGTTTCCACCTGGTCGTTTAATCCCTTTCACCCTGAAGGCATTTTTAAGGGTTTAATACGTAAATGGCGTCCCCAAAAGTAAGAGCTTATATATATATATATATATATATATATATATATATATATATATATATATATATATATATATATATTATTAGAATAATCATTTGGAGTGGTTTCTCAAACAGTAGGCCTACTGAGATATTTACGAACACAGATCAAACATCGCTGGATAAAATGGAAAATTACGTTCAATCAACTGAAACAAAACATTTTTGAGAGTTAGCTTTGTGTCAAACAACACCAAAGCGAGGGCTGTTCAAACTGAACGTGTAATTGCGTCCACTCTCAATGTTTTTCAATCTTTTTCCATCTAAACATTAGTTGATGATGTCTTTTGAAACTGCGTCACGTTTCACTGTTTTTAGCATCTCTCACTGGACCACTGTATGTTTATACGCCGTGTCAAGTTAAAAGAACTTCATCTGATAAAAATGAATCTAGAGACACCTGCGTTCTGCTCAATTCCTTGTGGAACGTTTTGTTTTAAGCACAAAGACGCATCTGTCTGAACGGTTACTGCTTTAGCAAATAGTTACATGAATGCTATACTCATTCTCGAGAAAATAAATGCGTATCTAATGTCACCAGAATTGAACGCTTTGGTGTTGTTTTTTGCAACAACAAAAAAAGTTGAATTAGGCACATTTAGAGATCTGAACACCAACGGGTTTCGGGTCGGGTTCAGGTTTGTAATCAATAAAAAATACACAGGCCTACCGATATTATTTAGCGCATTGCGCTCACTCACAGACACAGAAACAGACGAGTTATGGGCCGTTCACACCCAATGTGTTTTTTTGCACGTCTGATCTGTTTTCCCATTATTTAAACACTTGCTGAATTAATGTATTTGACATTTGAACCACATCTTGCTTTTTCTTCAGTGTCTCACGAGGACCGGTGTTGTGTCGAACCTGTAAAAAAAAAGGCCTATCCTACTCTACCATAACCATAACCCCATACATTATCAGGGCTAGGGGGGAAAAGATTCCGATGGGGAACACACTTTAATACACAGGGTTGGGAGTAACGGAATACATGTAACGGGATTACATATTTAAAATACAAAAAACAAGTAACTATTCCACTGCAGTTGCAATTTAAATCATTGGTAATTAGAGTACAGTTACATTCAAAAAGTATTTTGATTACTTTTTGAGATTATTTTGCATTTTATTCTCATTTAGTTTCATTTAATATTTAGTTCTTTCAGATGGAAAACATTTATTCATATAAATGATGTGATCCAAAGTGCATTTGAACAGCGGTGAAACACTTTCTTATGATGTGTTACATTCATACGAGCAGACAGAGAAGTAAGTTTGAAGTTTGGAGCAGAAGAAATAGAAATAAACCTTGTGTAAATTGTTAGCTTTACGCTAAGCTAAAATGCTATTTCTAGCCATTTTACATGCACATGTTACCAGACACCATCATATTTTTTATCAAGAAAATTCACATTAGATCATAATGTCTTTGATATTAGGGCAAAAATCTTATTCTTGATAATAATAATTGTATTGTTTTCCTGTAAAAAAATCTAAAAATCCTTAAAACAAGATTAATTTGATTTACAGTGCATCCGGAAAGTATTCACAGCGCTTCACTTTTTCCACATTTTGTCATGTTACAGCCTTATTCCAAAATTGATTAAATTCATTATTTTTCTAAAAATTCTACAAACAATACCCCATAATGACAACGTGAAAGAGGTTTGTTTGAAATCTTTACAAATTTATTAAAAATGAAAAAACAAATCACATGTGCATAAGTATTCACAGCCTTTGCCATGACACTCAAAATTGAGCTCAGGTGCTTCCTGTTTCCACTGATCATCCTTGAGATGTTTCTACAACTTGATTGGTGTCCACCTGTGGTAAATTCAGTTGATTGGACATGATTTGGAAAGGCACACACATGTCTACATGAGGTCCCACAGTTAACAGTGAATGTCAGAGCACAAATCAAGCCATGAAGTCCAAGGAATTGTCTGTAGACCTCTGAGACTGGATTGTATTGAGGCACAGATCTGGGGAAGGTCACAGAATAATTTCTGCAGCATTAAAGGTCCCAATGAGCACAGTGGCCTCCATCATCCATAAATGGAAGAAGTTTGGAACCACCAGGACTCATCCTAGAGCTGGCCGCCCGGCCAAACTGAGCGATCGAGGGAGAAGTGCCTTATTCAGGGAGGTGACCAAGAACCCGATGGTCATTCCGACAGAGCTCCAGCATTTCTCTGTGGAGAGAGGAGAACCTTCCAGAAGAACAACCATCTCTGCAGCACTCCACCAATCAGGCCTGTATGGTAGAGTGGCCAGAAGGAAGCCACTCCTCGGTAAAAGGCACATTACAGCCCACCTGAAGGACTCTCGACCATGAGAAACAAAATTCTCTGGTCTGATGAAACAAAGATACACAATCACAGCAGTGCTGATGTAGGGCCATATCGCACTCTTGCTCAAGTGATGTTGCTTAAATATATATATACACTCACCTAAAGGATTATTAGGAACACCTGTTAAATTTCTCATTAATGCAATTATCTAATCAACCAATCACATGGCAGTTGCTTCAATGCATTTAGGGGTGTGGTCCTGGTCAAGACAATCTCCTGAACTCCAAACTGAATGTCAGAATGGGAAAGAAAGGTGATTTAAGCAGTTTTGAGCGTGGCATGGTTGTTGGTGCCAGACGGGCCGGTCTGAGTATTTCACAATCTGCTCAGTTACTGGGATTTTCACGCACAACCATTTCTAGGGTTTACAAAGAATGGTGTGAAA